>NW_027272521.1:522500-904947 GCF_040938485.1 Diadema antillarum
CATACATTAATATATAACAAACGAAGGTAGATAGACAACTTGTGTATTGGTCTATATCACGCAGAGGATGTTAACTACACTGCAGGTCTACACGACGACTGCATGGTATGCTGAAATTCATGGGTATTATATCTGTGTAGTGTAAAGCATTATTCGCAGAGGCCTCACTTTGACCATGGACCTACATGTATAATAAGGTCCATACTTTGACTAGTTCTACGCGTGAGTGGTTGCGGCCTAACATTGCACACACACACACACACACACACACACAAACACACACACACACACATATATACACATACACACACTTCTATTTGATTAAATATCTATGCATGTATATGCATGTATACAATAAATTTTACATATATATAGATGTATATATATATATATATATCAATCCCCTCGTTTTTTATCAGTCATAGCCAGTATGTGCCTGTAGAGCCTAAGGGTGAAAGACAGAGCAATGCAATTTCAGTACGAGGAACTGAAGACTTCAATGGCAATATAAATACCAGAATATTGACTCATAATACGACGTCATATAGTGAGCAAGCAGTTTAGACCGGTCTCGTGTTTGCTTATCTCCTGTGCATTTCTTTCTCTCGCATCAGAGACTGAAAAAAAGTGATTGATATATAAATAAATGGACATATACCATGTAACGACTAGAAAGACCTGCAGTCCACAGTCCTCTTCTAATAATGGGATATTAAAGAATAATTACTGTAAACCTCTATTGATAAAGCATAATGATACATGTACATGACATAAGGGTTCGACCTGACGCAAAGTACAAGCGAACTGTTTGCAATTGTGGCTAACACCCGTAAAGCCTTGCAGTATTCTTTCGTAGGGCTAACACATGAATATATATTACAAATCACAAAGTAAACAAAAAAGAAAAGAAAAAAAAAACGGAGAACACACCTTTATTGTCTTGCCGTTCTATTGAGAAAAAAATCCTTAGCTAAAAGAGATAATGAATGCCTGCGTTTTTCTTTCCATGTATTGTATTAAGACATCTACGCAACGTGAACATGTGATTAAGGTTGAATAAACGCAGAGTGATGTTTCGAAAATTACAAAAAGTTGTGAACATTTGGCAATCAAACCAGCAGAATGACATTACAGTACATCCGCTTCGCTTCATATTCATCCTCCGAATCATTATTTTGATGATGTGTACATTTTGTATCACCGTAACCTTCAGTCTTTCAACCGTGACCCCCCCCCCCCCTCCCCCTTCAGCGACAATATAGCTACTTCAGAATAGCGCAAAGTAAAGATCACTCTTCAGGGCAAGAGTGCACAAAAAGTCGGGTCTACGGTGTGAAGTTGCAGTAGGATTCCAGTAACAACTCTAAATAGGGGCTGATACAGTGAAAAATATGAATAACAGTCAAGCTTTTATGAACATGATACGAACGCCGAAAGAACGATTCAGACCATTTCGTAAGACCTTTTTTTAAGAATTACGAACGTCGCAAAAACAACGTAAAAATGCAAGATTTTGGGAGATTTCCCATATAAGATCGCGAGACATTTCTAGAAGAGTGAAATTCTTAGGATGATCACTAGAACGTTAACAATACAAAAGAGATATGATCTCACCTATAGGCACTTGGATTTCAGTCACATGGTATTGCCTATAACAAAGCTTTTCTTAAACCAGCAGTTCGGATGGGTGGTTCAGTTCATGCACATGATTGTATTCCCTATTTTGTTTATGGGTGTTTTGTGATTTTATTTTACAGTCTATCACCGCTTTCGCTTAAAAAAGCGAACAAACACACACACAAAAAGTTCAAGACAACAGTTTGACCACCACTGAAGTGTACGGTATGAATGTTGCCGGAAAAAAAAATAGCTTACATGCACACAGGAATATTAATGCTTGCTAGAGAAACTCAAATCTGTGTCGTTCATTACATGGCGATGAATTAAAAAAAAAAGAACTATGCTTATACTCTGAAATTGATAGTCTGATTATGGTCGTCATAATTTACAATTTATGTCTTTTCTCTCTTTCACTGAATTGCAGTTCCCTGGTCGGTTCGACTAGTCGACGGCAGAGTTGACTCTGAGGGTCGCGTTGAAGTCTTCCTTGACGATACTTGGGGCGCGATATGTGACAACCTGTGGGGACCCGAGGATGCCGAGGTTGTCTGCAAACAGCTCGGCTACATCGGGGCGGACCTGGCTCTAGTAGCTTCGCCATTTGGGCGAGGAAATAACCCCGTACTCCTGGATAAAGTACAATGTAATGGTCTTGAATCAAACATATCAACTTGTCAGCATGCCGGTGTAGGCGTCAAGGATTGTCACGAATCAAAAATTGCAGCCGTAACGTGCACAACTGAAGGTAAAGTGCCAATGGTGTCTCAATCCTCTCTTCAGTACATCTTCTTATTGATTCACATCTTCATAAGTTTATGGACTCATAATGATATGCATGAGCAGCAGAAACCATTCGCTGTGAGAATTTTATTTACCCTTATCCACTTGTGAGGCATGATGCTGGGCACAAATTTGCTTATTTTAGCATGCTTCGATGTGTGTGCACGAGTAAAACTGATAACTCCACAAAAGTAAAGATGTAAACGAGTCTTGTGACTCTCATAAACCTATGTGACTTCTGAATTATGCAGATATCAATAGGGTATAAGGTTATAAATACAAATCTATACATGGTGTTCCTGATGCTTCAGATATCAGTGGGATGTGATATTATTAACGGTAAGTTAGGCCCTATATGTTGTAACCTCATGCTTGTTTTGTTAAGTCAATTCCTCACGCCAGTAACTTGTGAATCTGTAGATATCAGAAGATACAGTATACGATCCGGTACTCACAATAATCACTAATACCAAGGCTCCAACAATATAATGATCATCCGTCACGTGCAAGTTCTTCACCAGTAACTTGGCGTTTTCCCCAATGTTATCACTAGGAAGCCTTCGGCTGGTCAATGGCTCGACACCTTCTGAGGGACGCATAGAAGTTCTCAGCGAGTCAGGAGAATGGGGTACGATATGTGATGACGGTTGGGATATTGTCGATGCAGGGGTCGCGTGCCGAGAGCTGGGTTATCCCGACGCGTTGGAAGCTCGTATAAACCCTTTTCCATCTCACTTTGAACCACCTTTCGGTCAAGGAACAGGTCCGATTCTGCTTGATGGGGTTAGATGTTCCTACCAGAGACTTCTGAGAGATTGTCCAACGGAAAAGTCGTGGGGCATCCATGATTGTTCGCATAAGGAAGACGCAGGAGTGGTGTGCGACGACACAAGTAAGCTTAAGAATTGTTTCTTACCCCTCTCAAACCACGGGTGATGTTCGTTATTCTGAAGGTTCGTTAATCCATAAATGAAATATGATTTCGTAAAGGAGTTGTATACTTTTGGTTGAGATGCAGATCCAACTTTTTATCTTGTGCTTGCAAGATAATTAGAAGCAACTCATGAAATATGAAAGAGCATAATAATTCTAAGAGGGATTCAAAGTTTGTTTTTTTTTAAAGAAAAACCGTTAGTAAATGGCTGAGTTATCTAAAACGAAATAAAACAAAGCAAACCAGGTAATATGTGGGTCCCAACTTTTATTGGGGTCGCCTTGTTTTTGATATCTCAGTCATTTCGATACAAATTTTCATCAAATAATCTTTGCATCCCTATAAGAATTATATGCTCTTTGATATTTGAAAAGAAACTTCTCATGATCTCACAAAAAAGTGAAACATGAAGCCCTATCTCAACCTAAACTATACCATCCATTTTATCTGAAGTTTCGTCATTTCGGAACACATCAACTCCCTATGCCTAAGATGTTTGCTAATCCGTAATGGGGAAAAAGCTTCGTTAATCCGAACTTCTGTTGAGTTATTTCAAAGGATCGCTTTTCCAAGGATTTGTTGATCAGAAAATGAAATAACCAAGGGTTCCTTTCAAATCCAGTTACAAAAGCGGTGAATAAATGTGGCTCATAATGTAATACAGTGCAGCTCAAGAGGAATCACTTGTGGTGGAAACCACGAAAGGCAATCAAATCTAGCTGAATCCCCGACGATGACTGGGTACATGTGAATTCCCCTCAAAGCATCATCCCAAAATGAACTGTGCAAATATTTGCACTTCTCTCTGCACAGAGGACTAAAGCGCTCAAGGGCCCTGAGTTGGCTCAGTCGGTATAGCGCGTCTGCCTCACGATCACGCGGCCCGGGTTCGAACCCGAGTCTGGACTGAGCAATGTTGTGTGTAAGCATATCGTCCCCTCTAGCAAGAGGTAAAACACCCTGTACCTCGGGAAAATGTAGGTTATGATATTTCAATAAATGAAATTGTGACATTGTTAGATATTCATGCTCCATTAACAGTATTAAAGTTATATACTGTAATCATCAACGGAATCAGAAACTAATTAACTATTAATAAATCCCCAAGAATGATTTGTTTTATGTTTGCAAGTTATTGAACAAACATAATAGTATATAGACTCACTAGAATACCAGTGTATTGATACTTATAGGTTGATTAATTATACGACATACTATAAATATGTTAAGTACTACTAAACGGAAAGAAATATTATGTATAAATCTAGCATAATAGATCTGAAATAAAAGATTAATATACTATAGCAAAATATAGAATTCACACTTAAACTATTGGCTAGAACACCCCTTTTCTTAAAAAAATGAAATGATGCTAAAGTCACTTTTGATCATAATGAGCATTCAGTTTTTTGTCTCCCCTTTGTCATTATAATAAGATCCTTAAGCACATGATAACTTTTCATATTTTACATCAAAAAGAAGTTCTGTTTATGATGATATCAGTAATATACTGAAAATATTATAAAGCATATTGTTGGATCCATATGTTATATTTTCAACCTGTCGACGACTCAAGCGCGTCTATCAGATATTAAGAAAATCTCAAAAATTATACCACATTAAAACGGTCATAGGGAAGATTTGAAAAATCATAGACGCATTTCACTCTTACCTACTCCATCTAAAATATTAGAAAAATGTACTTTCCAAAATATATATATATTTTTTGATAGTGACATTTTGTTCAAGAATCAATTTGTATTTTGCTAAAAACATAGTAGAGACTACATCATATGCAATGTCACCTTTTACTGAAAAAGACAAAATTTCTCGAGCCATCGATACCTTTCAACAAACTGCCGTCGTCATCTGCAGTGGTTGAGAAGTGATTTGAAAGACTGGAAACAATTCACTTTCTTTTAACAAGGAAAAAATCTTCTTTCAGCCAAATTTATTGTGGGGTTCCACAGGGAAGTGTTGTTGAACAGTTATTATTCATTATTTATATAAATGGCTTTCCAAATTTTTCAGATGACCTCCCTACAATATAATAATAAACATAATGTAGTGGTTAAGAGCAAATAGATTATGTTTAATCTACGACAAAAAAAAAATATTTGTGACATTGTTCAGTAATAAATTGATGAATTGCCGAACGATGAACTTCTTTAGAATGAAATTATCTCAGAGGTTTATTCTGTGAAAATTCTTTGTTTAGCAGTTGCATTATTTTGTAGGAAACATATTTTTTTGATAATTATTGACTGCATATTCCGTATAATTTCTAGAAATATTGGTGAAATCAATAAATCAATAAAGTAGGGTTCTGATTCCCTGTTAAAAGTTATGTTATATTCGACATTAATTTCACCTTATTTAAATTATTTGATGATGTCATAGAATAGTATACATTCAGTTTATTTGAACAGAATATTTTTCTTGCCAAAAATAGCACTTCGAATGATTATCAATTCTTGTAAATATTTTCGTACTGATAACTTATCTGTGGAAAAGAAAAAAAATAAAAGTTAGTTAATTTTTTTATCATCAAAAATAGGTCAGTTTGTGTATACCTAACAAAATATTTAGCGTCCTTTAGTTTTGAAAAACAATATGTTTAGTATAGTAAAAGTATTAATACTCTACTCGTTACACAGCTGAGCACCATTTGCTCCTTACTCTAACTGTCTTCACTAGATAAACTTTTTTTTTTTGGGGGGGGGGGGTTAACTCTTAATTGTGGGAGTTCCTCAACGAAATACAAAAAGCTCTCCCAGTCTTAAACCATTTTGTATAAGTTTAATGAATTTTGACATTTATTCCTATATATCCCATGATTAGTAAACTGGGAATTGTTCCTTTTCTACGTGCATCGAAGATATCATAACCTTGCTTACAATCCTTCAAGCCGGCTCCTTTCTCCCTTTATCTCTTCGATCGCTGCCTTTCCCCTGTTCTTTATCGTTCTTTACTTGATAAACGCACTTTTTTGTTTCTTTTTTTTTCTGGGCAGTGTAGATGTGCGTGTGTGCACCCCATGTTTACCACGATATAATAACAACTGTTTTTTTTTTTTGGCACTGGTTAATTCATATGTGCTTATGTTGTAATTTTTGCATAAACAAAGTTGTAGTGATGTACCTTCAGTAAAAGGACTGCATTATGTAACTTCGCTTTTCGGCAGCACGACAATTTCTATTTTTTTAATATCATGTTGGCATGAAATATTTTTTGATGGATGTAATACTCAAGGATATTGTTTGAAGAATGAAATGAACGCAGAATAATATAGTTTTGAGGAATAGAAGAAGTGTCACCATCACAGCATGAAAAGTATACAAATTACCTTCCAAACTGGACTCTTGTGTTTGTCATCATCATAATTATAGTCTAATTAGTTTCATTCGTTATTTATATTTTCTTTGCAATCCAATTTACCGGTTCTTAGCCGTTCGTATGGTGGGCGGAGAATATCCGGATGAGGGTCGAGTGGAGGTGTTCTACGGAGGCACGTGGGGGACAATCTGCACACACGAATGGAGCATCGAAGACGCGCACGTATTCTGTAGACAGTTGGGGTATCCACTGGGAGCTCGCTCGATAAAGGGTGTACCAAGTGACCGTGGTAACGTAGTGTTACTAGATGGTTTGCAATGTAACGGAAGTGAAGCAAGTCTTTCCGACTGTCCGTCAAGCGGATGGGCCAATAATGAGAACTGTGATTCCGAGTCAGCTCAGGTGGCAGGTGTTGTGTGTAACGGTAGGTGAAGAGGCATTACCTTGATGCATTCACTATACCTCCTTTGTAGGTATCTTTGTGTGTCCTAATCTCTCAGTACATATATTGCGACCGTAAACAGAATGAAATTTAATTTGAGGACGACTTATCAAACATTATGATTTATATTCAATACACCTGTATGATATCATTGTCAGAACTTAAACAACTTGTAAAATATATATCAGGACTTTGATGTAATTCAGCATGCTTCTCGATCTATCCTGAATAGAGATATTCTAAAAAGTAAGACAAAATGAATAAAAATTAATTATGTGTACCGGTCATGGATATAAATTCAGACACATAGCACACAATAAGCCTGCGAAGACTTAGGGGAATTGATCGAAGAAAATTGTTTTACGTTCAGACTGTTTTAAATTGATATACATGATTATGTACATGCATGATAAAGTCTCTTGACCGTTGGAGCCTATTTATAGGTATCCTATGGCAGGTATAATTGTCGTTTTTGTTTGTCGTTGTTTTTATCCCCAGTGCCATCTGTTGTCATCGATTTACTCAGCGGATCGAGCTCCTTGGAAGGGGTCGTGAGATATCGAGAAGACACTACTAGCGGTTTGATCTGTGACGAGGACTGGGGGAACAGGGAAGCAACCGTTGTCTGTCGCCAGCTGGGGTACGCTGAAGCTAGCAGCTCGAAACCAGTCTCGCTCGAGAGTGTGAGGGGAAATATATTTTACAGGGATTACCAATGTGAGGGGACGGAATCCCAGTTAAGCGAATGTGCCTATAATAGGACTCTGAATCCCGCTGAGTGTGTTTCTGATTACATTGCTCAAGTCACATGTGGACCTCCTAAAGGTAAGATCCAGTTACATTTTTACGTAATGCATTATCTTGGTAGAATTCTATCATGAGCCTAGTATTCTCCAGATTTAACTATCCAAGGCATATCCTGTTACATGCCTTCATCTTCTACTGTTGTTGTTGCTGTTGTTGTTGTTGTTTTTTGGTAAGCACTATATGTATTCCTTGGCAGGCGTATATTTCACTCTTCTTATTTTCATTAACATTATACTGGGTCTGTTATAGGAAAAGTACAGCTTGACGTGCTGGCTAGTTGGGAAGGAGTTTATCCATAATTATTATTGTGATATGCAGGCATACTCTTATACAGTACTCTCCGCATAATTGGGTAGGTTTGGGCAGAGCGTTTCTTACCCGATTAAGTGGAGTACCCGATTAACAGAAGAACACGTCTCATTCACATTTGACACACACAATGTGTATGTGCCTGTACATGCATTGTACACTGCACCGAACACCTACACCGTATGCTTAACACGCGTGCTTGCACGGCACATTATACATACCTTACACTTGCTCAGTCAGGAGCATTAATTTACACTCTTTTTATGGACAAATATGTCTCCATAAAACTTTGTGGTTTGACTAAGACTCCTCTCTAACGTGGAAAATTTGACATTCATGATTTCTTAAAGTGTTATATCTGTGATAAAATTTGGGTAGAAAGTAGATTGGAAGAAAATTATTTACCCATTTATGCCGCCAATGCGGATAGGCAACCCGATTATCAGGTAATTTTAATGTGCATTGGAACTGACTTTGACATTTCTACCCAATTAAACGGAGTACCCGTATAGAGTAAGCGATACCCGATTACGCGGAGAGTGCTGTATATAAGAATTAACATAGGTGATGGATTATTTCATTATAATTTTGTTTGCCCTTATTTGAAAATAATTTATAGAGACGTTCATATCAGTCTACATGTGATTTAGATTTCCATGTGCTTATACGTTGCAGCACATGACAGATTTTTTTTTCTGTGTGTGTGTGTATTAAATAAAGCACTTTTCAACCGTAGTATTTAGGAAAATTTACTCCCCAACTATGTCGCAAGTTTCTCAAAATTCGTTCAAGTACCAAATGGTGCAAAAGAGTTGCATGGACCGACACGTGGGGAGGGGTTAGAAAATGAAAATAATTGGGGCGCTTTTCGTTTTTCTTTTAATTTCTTTGGTCTTAAGTGCCCCCCCCCCCCCAAGCACACACACACACACACACACACACAAAAAAAAACTAAAAAAAAAAACTGTTGCGCTACCTGGACCGGCTACTGCTCGTTGCGTTAAGAATAGTGAAACAACCTGCTTAGTTCAGCTTGAAAAAAAAAAAAAACTAGTATTATTCACACAAAGATTGTGTATTTTCTCTTTACATCTTACTCTTATACTATTATTAACATTCTTTGTACTCTTATACCCCGAAATTCTACATTCTAGATTTACTTTTTGTCGATTGACATGATAGAACGATGTAATTAATGCATCTGAATTAGTGTCCAAACGAATAAGTCTCAGACTTAAAAAGATAACTATGTTGAAAGAATATTATCTCAAGAGATCCCTAAAGGTCCTCTAATTAGTAACTGTTCCTTTTTTCACGATGAATGATGGCTAGATTTCGATATTCGAGCAGACGGCAGCGAGTATCCCGAGCAGGGTCGAGTGGACGTCTTCTTGAACGGAGAATGGGGTTTGCTGACCGATTCTTATGTGTCTTACGACGTCCGTGAAGTTTGTTGCCGTCAACTGGGTTACGCTGGATCCACTGTTGCATACTTTTACGGAAACGTTTTTCAGCGAGGCGTGAGCAATATCCTTATCAAAAACATCGGATGCTCGGGCTCAGAGAAACGCATCCAGGATTGCCCTACAGTGGATCTGGTGAGTGACGGCGACACGCATACTACCCCTGATGACTCTGTCGAAGTGGTGTGCTATCCTTATGGTGAGTAGGAAGCAGTTGGTTTTATGAGGCCCTGTCACACCTTTCCGGGCAAACTACGCGGGCTTGTTGCGTGTGTGGATTTCTCAGCACGCAGAGTAATTTTCTGCGGGCGGACAAGGATCTGGGCGAATTTCGCGTGCGTCTTACTTGCTGGACGTGTGCTATTTACGTTCTCTACTCACGTTCTAGTTGCAGGCTAGTTGCGTGGGAGTTGCCTGCGAGGTACACATGTGCTACCGCTATGGCCCTTCTACTGGTGTTCTGCGTGGACATCTGCGGGCAACCCCCGCGACTCACCCGGAACAAGTTTGAGCATGCTCAAGGACCCGTCACACCTTTCCGGGCAAGCTTTGCTTGTGACTTGCGGGGAACAATTTTGCTACCTGGAAGTCCCCGCAGATGGCCGCACATTGACAGTATCTAGCACGTAGCCGCCCGTAGTTGCGCACGCACGTTCCATTTACCCAGCCAATAGTTTTGAGCATGCTCAGAACCTTTTCTGGGTGACTGCCGGGGATTGCCAGCAGAGGTCCACGCAGAACGCCAGCAGAGGTCCACGCTGAACACCAGTAGGAGGCCCGTAGCTGCCGCAAGTCACATGCAGTTAACCCGCGTTCATGTCGAGGGTCAGTCACTGCCTTTCTTTCTGGTTACAGCAGTAGTTGAAAGTCGGCTGTGGTTAGAATTATGACATTCTCTGGGACCACTGCCAAATAGACATTCCTTCAGAGGAATTCCTTCACTGAGTTGTCACACAGAATACCCGCAAGTAAAACTTAAGTAGCACGCGTCAAGCAAGTAAGACACATGCAAAAAGTTTCCCTAATCCTTGTCCGCCCTCAGAAATTGTCCGATATGCTGGAAAATCCTCACACGCAAAAAACCCGCGTAGCTTGCCCGGAAAGGTGTGACAGGGCTTAAACATGGCTGCGGGTAAACAGGATTTGCGTGCGAACCTCCGGGCGACTACGGGCGAGATACGTGCTAAGTACTGTCATGTGCGGGCCATCTGCGGGGATCTCCGGGTAGCAAAAGTTGCTCTCAGCAAATCACACGCAAAGCTTGCCCGGAAAGGTGTGACAGGGCCTTAGGTTCATGTCTGTGCCTGTTTGTATGAGTTTGTACTAGGTGTTACAAAAAACATTTTCCACTTTTGATCCTTAAAGGCCGTGTCACACCATAACGCGGACTTGTAGCGAGGAGGTAGTTTCCAACACGTAGAAGATTTTCAGCGGGTGAACAAGAATGTTTGCAATTTTCATTCATGCCTTGTCATACCGTACGGGGGAACTTCTGCGGCTTGACTTGCGGGGAAACAAATTTACTCCAAGGAGCTCTCCGCAGTTGGTCCGCACCTGGCAGTATCTAGCGCGTAGCTGCTCGGACGTGCTCACGCAAGTCCGATTTAACCGCAGCCAAGTTTTGAACATGACCAAAATTTTTTCCGGGTGAGTCGCGGGAATGCCCGTAGAGGTCCACGCAGAACGCCAGTAGGAGACCCTTAGCGGCAGTACTTCCCAGGCAATTCCCACGCAGGTACTTCGCAGTCCCGCATGCAGCCAAGATAATGAAATTCTGTGAGATTTCAGCAATGCCATTAGAGGAATTCCTTCACTAAGTTGTCAGCCCCCACGCGACTGGTACAAAGGTCACACAGTATACTCGCAAGTATAACGCGTCCAGCAAGTAAGACACATGCGCTGACTCGCACAAATCCTTTTCCGCCCTCAGGAATGTCCGGTATGCTAGAAAATCCCTACACGTAACAAGCCCGAGTAGCTTGCCCGGAAAGGTGTGACAGGGCCTAAACACGGTTGCGGGTAAAAAAATATGCGACTACTTTTGAGATACATGCTAGGTACTGTCATGTGCGGATATCTACGGGGACCTCCGGGTAGTCAAAATTGTTCTTTGCAAGTCGCACGCAAGGCTGGTGTGACACGGCCTTAATAGTTCAAAAACTATATATCAGATAACACTGACATTGATGTGACCAATAGCTGAATAGTGTACAATTTTGTTGGAGGTAATTAAGAAATGATAGCATAAATCAGTTTCATCAAATTCAAGATTTATTTTGACAGTTAGGTTTCATATTTTGCTCTGTTTATAACCCTCTGTACAAAATTTTAATTTTGCACAGGGGTCAATTGGTGTGTATGGGAGTGTGTAGTTAACACCCTGACACTGGTCCTGAACAATGGCCGAGATTGGAATGCTCCATAACATATTCATGAGAAATTCCACTATCACAGTTAGTCTTTATTCACCCTGAAATGCAGTGTATGCAAGCACATGAAACATGTGCTAATATATTTGTCATGTGCCTGCATTTTTAGTCCATGGGCCAAGAGCCGAAAAATGGGTTGTTGGTACCAACCGAGGTGGCAAAACCTTTTTGGTGTCATTTTGTTTGTCGGACATAGATACGCTTATCAAGCTATGATAGCATTTCCAAATGAGTAGCTTAGTCATAATAAATGAATTTTTAACCAATTTGGTCTCGTTTTTATATCCCTATACTTCTGAATCGAAACTAACCGCTACACAAATACGAGCACTGCCTTCTGTATGTCCACAGGTGTTCTGTTGTAAACGCGGTGCGCTTAGTCTTTATTCAAGGCAGCGAAGGGAATATCCAAAGGGTTATGATGTCCACAGCTGTAACGCGGTGCGCTTAGTCTTTATCTAGAACAATGTATCGTTATCATATCTAAAGTTCCTAATAAAAGGGATTATCTATACTGTTTTTATACCACCCTCTCAACAAATACATCAGTTTTAAACAAAAATCACTCTGTTTATTTACAACATTACTAATTATAATTTATTGTAGTGTACCGGTACATTGTTTTTGCATAATCTTTCAGTGTTGGATGGAAATAAAGTGACATTGGCGTAGTATAAGCGTTTTCAACGTAGCGTTTTCACCTGAAAATGATAAATAATTGAAAAATACACTAAAATTCACGAGAAATTGCTTTCCTGTTGTTGTTGTTGTTTTTAGATAACGGGATATACACTGTACTATAAGCTTTGGATATTCCCTTCGCCGTCTTGAATATTAGACTAAGCGCTGTGGACATCATAACCCTCGGATATTCTCTTCGCTGCCTTGAATAAAGACTAAGCGCACCGCGTTTACAACAGAACACCTGTGAACATACAGAAGACAGTGCTCTTCTTGGTATAGCGGTTGGTCTCAATTCAGAAGTACAGGGATATAACAACGAGACCGAATTGGTTTAAAATTCATTTACTATGACTAAGCTACTCATTTGAAAATGCTATCATAGCTTGATAAGCATATCTATGTCCGACAAACAAAATGACACCAAAAAGGTATTGCCACCTCAGATGGTACCAATATCTGGCCTGGCCCATGGACTAAGAAGCCTAGTCGGCAGAGCTCTGAAAAGGTGGTATTTGTGGTATTCATGTCTATTGTTCAGGATCATTGTAAGCACACACTCACATACACATCACTGGTTCCTGTGTAAAGTTCAATTTTGTACAGAGGGTCCAAATTTGACCAAAATCTGGAACTTAACTTTCAAATTAATCCTGGATTTAACAAAACTGATTCATGCTCTCATATTCAAATCACCTCCAACTGAATTGTACACTATTCAGCTATTACTCATATCAATGACAGTGTTATCTGATGTATAGTTTTCGAACTACTAAGGATCAAAAGTGGGAAATGTTTTTGTCACACTTAGTATAATCATTATAAAGTTGTGTTGGGGACCAACATTTTGTTCTACATACGTACCACACACAGGTATATCTACTCACGACATGCGCGGGTGCGCGCACACACATGCACAATAGGCACATTGACAACTTAAAAATTTTAAAGGACAACTTTATTTCCATGTATCCAGTGTACAACCATGCTGATAGGGTGTTGCGACATTTTATATTTGTCAGTGACGTTATATTACAAGTACAGTTGCTAATTCATTCATCAATCAAATAACGCAATTCATAAGGCCCCTTATAATATTGGCGGTTTCAAATTGCAGCTACTATGGCTATGATTTATGTAATAGTCTATGTGTCATAAAAAACAAAAAAGACCAAACCCAAAAGAAATTGAAATTCAGATGATAGAATATGAAGAAGGCATAAATTGAATATATTTCCCCATTATATATTTTCCCCATTCTGCCTTATTGCTCTCTGTTTTAGAATCTGTTGCGAATCATCCCGTGAGATTGATTGACGCTGACGGGAACATCAACAATAACTTCGGAATGGTTCAAATATATAATGGCCACTGGGGTGCTGTATGTGACTCCACTTTCGGTGGAACCGATGTGAGTATTTAAACTGCCATATTGTTTTTATCTTGTATAAACTAGATACAAATGATACTTCTCAGACGAACAATTTTATCCCTCCCTGCGTTTAGATAATTCATATGTTGATAGTTATGATGATTATACTTCGTTTTCTGACCATCTGTGGAATATCATGCCAAACATGTTTATTGCCTCTAAGATGAATGCGTTGATCGTGTATTGTTATCATAGGTTCTGTGTAGGGAGCTTGGTCACTCCAATACGGATGACGCCAGGTATCTGTACAGCTACGAGTACGACGGAACTGCGTGGGAGTACCCTGACATTTGGTTCGAGTTTTCCTATTGCCCATCTGACGTTGACAAGATTTTCGAATGCTACCATGAGCCGTGGGGCTACTCCAGTGGCTGCTCTGGGATCAACTCCTTAGCCTTCGTGACGTGCGTGCCCTATAATCCTGAAACTAATCCAACCTCAGGTGAGCTATTAGATAGCAAAGGGAAGATTTTGCGAAACAAATTGTTTGCTTGCCCAGTATAACTTTGCCAAAACCGAAAGCTTCAAACTAAATGTTGTTCTCGATGTGTTTGTGGCAATGTATGTTTAGGAAGGAATGGGAGGGGTGACCCTCGAAGATATCAACCATTGGTCATCAGTACTTGCACATTCAAGAAAAAAAAAGATATCCTCGAATTATTTGGAGGAAGACAACACCACACTTGCAGTTACACCCACAGTTTAAATACATACGTTGAGTTATGAGTCTATAATATATGTGATTTGAATTTTGCTCTAATTGCAATAAAATATTTCTTCTTCTATAAGCACTTTAACATTAACATGCAAATGTAAGAATCAACAGATGATGATTGAGCACAGCTGTAAAATGTTGACAGTCCTTAGTGTGAATCTGATCACACATTGTTATTTCTTTGATCAAATTTACAGAGGGTAGCTCTGCAGTATATATATATATTATAAATAAATATATATATATATATATATATATATGATATATATATATATATATACATATATATATATATATATATATGATATATATATATGTATATATATATATATATATATATATATATATATATATATATGTCTGGGGGGGGGGGGGGTTTGTGTGTGTGTATGTGTGTGTTTCCGGAGGGTGGTTGCATTGGGATTACCCCAAGTAAATTGCAGGCCTAATCCCATACGAGCGCCTTTGTCCACTGGAAAATATTGTGATACATTTTCAAGATTAGCGCAAGGCAAGAAGAGAACAAAAAGATATCCGCTTTAAAGTAAAATGCCTTATGATTCGTTTCTCAAAGACATGGGACTTATCGGGTACTCTTACGTACACCTTTGTCCAATGAAACATGATGAGTGCAAGATGTTTTCCATGGGGTATGAGCGCCATGCAATGTTCGAACCAAGAATCACACGTTCTTTAAAGTCCAAAGCCTATCGAATGCAAGAATGTGCCGTCGTGTTACCACTCAATTATGAACTTACTTTGCTCGTCTTTTCTCTTGATTACCCTTATTCAGGTCCATATTATCCTGACCAAAACGCGAGTGGTCTCGAGGCGTGGCAGATAATCATCGTCGCAGTTGTGATATTCGTGATACTCTTCTTCGTCGCCTGCTGTTGTTGGCGAGGGGGAAAGTCGCAACCAACGTCCTCTGCTGCGAACGGCATCGTTAGTGCTGCCTACGTACCCACAACGAATTCAACTCACTTTGAGGTGTCACCGGCGGAAGCATCATGTCCTCCACCAGCCTACGTGCCGCCTTCACCGGAACCGGTTGAAGCGCCGCCAACGTACGAATCGGTGACACCGTACAGCGTTCCCAAAGACACGGCAAATGACTCTGATGACGCGTAGCTACTTCGAGTTTGAAAACTTCAGTTATCTTACGGAAGATTTCCTTGATGGATACGATTCCAAGAGATTTACGTCGCTTTTGACGTCGTGAATTGAACATTTTTTTTTTTACGTTTCTACCAAAGATATCAAAGGATATTTATCATCACATATGAATTTTATGATGATGTTATTTCATGTGCCATATTACCTGATGAAACGCAATCTTTGTGATAGAAAGTAGGCTTAGCTTTCAAAGCACAAGGTACAGTATATGAGGTTAAAATCTCCAGCGCAAACACTCATTCACTCACACACCCACACACACGCCGTATAATTATTATTCTAAGACACATGCATACAGACTGTGTGCGGAGGATCTCAAATTTGCGAATGATTTAGTTAGCCCTTGATTGGATGACCATTTTCGTGCTCTTGCAGTGTGCGTACATCAAGAATCTCTGCATCCACTGACTTCTCTGCACCACAAGGCATGAAAGGATAATTAGTTTTGTTTAGTTTTTTTCACGCAAGGACCAAAAAAAAATTGGCCCACTTCTTGTTCATTCTTAATGAAGACATAATGACGATGGTCGATTTGCGGAGCCTATAATCGATAGGGCAAGAGTGCCCAAAATGCAAACACCTTGACAACTCATTTTGAAGCTATGATGTAGATGCTCATTTCGGAATGATTTTGTGTGTGTGATCCAAAATGAAACAAAACTCAGACAAAACTATTTTATATCAGAGTTGTATTACATTTTCGGCAGCCCCGATTTGAGAGCCCACGTAAGGGATTTTGATATGAGCAAACACTCCCTTAATGGTGGGCATTATACTGTATAGCAATAGTTACAGCACGCGTAAAAATAATACGACTGAAAAGGATATAGCTCAAAAGAGATACATTAATGCTTGTAGTGGAAATGCTCGTGACATTTACTTAAGTGCCGGGATTTTTATTCTGAAGTTGCTTTTACTCTTTTTACAATGGACTACATGGCATTCCCTCAAAACTTTTTCTTAATGCAATCCATACAAACGATTTATATTATGAGGCTCGACATTGACTTCATTCTCTGGTGTGGCACATTTAATTTCGAGCCACTAGAATCTGAATAAGCTTTAGTTGCTCGAAAATAGAAATGTTGTGGTCCGAAAGAAATGGAAACATAATCGATTCTGAATTTTGTTGCCCGCTCGGGCTACCAAAAGATATCCTTTCTGGAAGTAAAACCCTGTTAACCCATTATAACTGTATTCTTTATCATTAACTATTTAACAGTCTTTCATCGTATCGTTGCTATATTAAAAATGAATGTTATGTGCTGAAATAAGTGAAGTGAGTGGAGATAGATAATTTCGTGGTGCTGCAATGAGATTTTAAAATGCATATTGTGTTTGAGTCCTGATATACCATGATCTAAAATGACTTTCATAAAGAGTGAGGTTACTAGACATTAGTCTATTCAAAATCAAACGGTACATAATATACGAATGTTGTCGACTTTCAGAGTTTGCAATGTTCTGACACAGTAATATTGACAACAACAAAATAAAAATATGATACATTAATAATTGTATGAACAAACTTTTCATTGTCTACTTCAACAAGGGGAAAAGGCGCTTCTTGAACATGAGGAGGAAATCCACAGTATAGAGGAGGGAAGAGGTAATAATCCACGATCATTCAACTGCCATAACAAAAGTAGATGGATCCCGGAGCAGCTGTAGAGCAAAGTGTAGAAAATCTGATAGTATATCAATGTTGGTACTTTTTAATGATATCTATAGTTATTGTTTCAGATTTCAGTCTAATCATGTATCAGTCTAGATTAGCAAATATGTAACGAGCATAGACATCTCAGACAGATTGCTTCCACTTTTTTTAGGGAAACATTTTAATGATATTGTGTGTACGAGATTTCCGTTGAAGGACTATTGCATCCCTGCATGTGTTATTGTAGATCCAGGGGTAATCAAAGACAGCATGATTATACGCAGCATGTAGGGATTTTGATTCAGTAAACTGCAATATGTATTAAAATGAGACCGTAGTTTTATCACTTTCTTGTCTGCTGCATTGTCAAGTTTAATAGACATCGATTGGTGCGTGTGATTGGTGAATGAGTATTCTATCAAACGTGACAATAATTGTGGTGTCCAAGTATAAGAACAGAAAAAGAGGTTGTTATTTGTCTAGGCCCTAGGCACCCAACAGATGCACAAACACACAAGCACAAACGAACAAACTGTGTGTATACAAGGTATAATAATTATGTCAGTCGTATGGATCCTCGGATATCGTGTAGAAATGCAATTATTGCATGCGTCACACTGATATACTATTCGAATAAACGTGTTCGTGCACTCTAAAAAAGAAAATGGTATATCCAATATCTTTAAAGGACTTACTCCTCTAAACTTTTCTAAATGTTAGATTTAACACTCAAAATCGTGAGTTACCATTTTATTTCTGTTTAAGTAAAAAAAAAAGATAAAATAAGCCAAACATTTTGAAAATGCTCGTCATCTATAAAGCTGGGACGCCACCAGTGCCATCTTGGTTTTGCAAATTACGTTCAAAAGTTCAAAGACTGACCTTAAAACACGTAGTTTAATGGTTTGATCATGCCAACGTCCTCCTGCTGAACACACAGTAATGAGGTTTAGCATAGACACATTCTCACACAGGCAATATGCTTTATTTCATAGCTTCGAAAATGTGTGCCAAAATATGCATAATTTTGTGCTTGTAAAGAATTTGGCAAGATAAACGTTTCTCAGGATAAGTTCAAGTCCATTATACCATATATGTCGCCTTCATGGTCTTGCCAATGAGTCAAAAATTGACGTTTAAATGATGCGATGCTGTCTTTTGTAACGGCATGCTTTTCATAATGTACATTTAGGTCTAACTGCTGAACTGGTTCCATCGTAATCAGCTGGTCACGTTCTATACCTGCCTACATAAGTTTATACGGCAGTTGTGTATACTAAATGCGCTATCATACAAAACAAAGGGAAAACGCCTGGTGCTCGTGTGTGGTGTGTGTGTGTCGTTGTCGTTGTTACAGGCGTGATAGGCGTGATATTCTTAGCAAGAAGATTTCAACAAGGACGAAGTCGAACGATCGAAAGCTTGATGTATCATGAAACCAAGTCACCATCAGCTGGAAAAAAAGACCCCAATAATGAAACAAACCCTCATTTTTATCAAATGGGGGAGACCGGGTCCAGCTGTTACAAACACAATTAACTTAGGTCCAATGAACAAACACATTTCGCACTTCATTTTTTCTCTTTTAAAAACAATAAATGAACCTAATCATTTATCAATTTATCAATAAACTATAACGTATACCGGTAACCGCTCAGACATAGAGTTTCTCTTTCTTTGTTTAGGAAACATCTTAATGACAGTTGTGTGTTTGAGACTTCGGTTTTACCATTTGTTTTTATTCTAATTGCACGTGTTACCATTGATCCAGGAATACTTACATACGAAGTGTGAGAGATGCTGATTTAGAGAAGGGCAATTATTGAGCACTTAAATATATATGTTAGGCCCATCATAATAGTTATCGTATTCGTTTCAGCTGCATTGTCCAGTTAATAGCCATCGACGGGAGCGATTTGTGAGTGAGTGTCCCATCAGTCCTTTTAAAATGGAGTAAACGAAGCATTAGCACCGAGATCGCCGTGACTATTTTTTTTTGGGGGGGGGGAGGGGCAGTTTAAAAATTGATACGGTATCCACGGCAATGAGGTCCGTCCCATTTTGTCCGCGGTGGCTTGAAACCGGACAGCCGTGGCTGCCAGGAACATGGTGCAAACGCAGCATCTAGGCAGGCAGACGCCGTGAAAAGGCGTCTGGCAAACGTGGCAGTCGTGGACAAGGAGACATGGTGCAAATCGAAATTTCAATTGAAATTATGGTGTTGGTCTTGTCCGCAAAACAACAGTCACATGGAGCAAAATGTGGAGTTCCACTTTGAGAGATTTTTTTTTGAGGAAAAAAAAATACTAACACTTTGATGTACTTTACCAATAACAAAGATACACGTACTGATGTCATCACACAGATAAACTTCTTGGCAACTTCACGCGCTCATGAAGTTCTAATGAGGTGCGTCTGGTACCTAGCAGCTCGGATGTGAATGTAAAATTCAACACCAAAACATGGTTGACATAACGACACCCAAATAAACATGATAAAAGCAAAACAAATCAAAGTGAAACAAAGAAAATGTTTTAGCTTTAGATTTTCGCTAGTGACGCCGGCTGCATTTTCGCCTCGCTTCGAGTTTTGTGACTAGTGAAGAAAGAAAGCTGAAGTCGAAAACGAGACAAAAGGGAAAAAAATGACCTATTCTATGGCAGGCATTATGTCACATAAAATCACTTTTCTTAACTGGAAACTTGGCCTCCTGTGGGAAAGGATACTTCCGATGGAAAATTTTGTTCATGTAGATGGAACAGAATGAGAGAATCATAGGAAATGTGCTGGACGGTGCTCTATCAGTAAAGCTCATTCTATATCTTGACTATTTCTTTTTCAAGTTTTTCTACAATGAAAACATTTCGGCAATGTGAAAGGAAATATGTGATATCAAATTCAATAAATCCTGATGGTATTCAAAAGAGTGTTGCCACAAACTAAAATTTTCGCAAAGATTAAAAAACGGATTCACACACGACACCTGCAGGAACAGCTCTAAAAGACATTCTGGCTATCGACAGAGGATTGAGTGCATGAAATCATTCATAACTGTCTGTCACATACATCAAAATGTTAAAACTTGTTATTATTAGACGAATTAGTCAATCTCGGCTGATCCATTGCTTTGAGACCAGAAGCACTAGAATACAACAAGGCGATAGCTGTAGGTAGGACAGAGCAACGAGAGAGAGAGAGAGAGAGAGAGAGAGAGAGAGAGAGGGAGACAAAGGCCACAAGAAATTCAAACAGTGACATGGAAATGTTGTTATGACAACACACTGTATGTGACCGACACAGAATTGGTTTGTGAATCATCCTCTGGTGTAGAAGTATAGTATGGAAGCTGCTATGACAAACTCATGTCGCACTCACAATATCACACCTCTGTCAATACTGCTATTATAGCAACTGCTGATTTGTGTCTACGTGGTTATTATTCTCCTCTGATTGTACTTGAGAAGAAAATCTTGTATACCCCGAATACTAACGGTCTTTTTTGATAGTTTGGTCTTTAGTTGTTACAGCCGAGCTCCTCATCCTGTTCTTCACGCTAGGCTTCTATTGGGACCTATACACTGAACAATTTTGCTTTTATGCAGGTTCCATCGTATTTCTCTATTGTATTCTTTTACTTTGATTAAAACTGACACATCGACCACTATGTTCAACGTTTGTATTTTTTCTTTTAAATTCAAGTTGGACATTATGTTTAATCATATTTTGTTGTACTTTCTGTAGGCCCTATGTTTCGAGAAATACGAAAATTAAATTGGCATTAAACTTGAAATGGAGAGCAGATTTAGATCTCAAGATAAAAACGTGATTAATAATAGAAACAAAAATGAAGGAATTGTAGAAAATACAATAAAATCTCCAGGAAAAGGTAGAAAGAATTATGAAGAAAGAAAGAAATACATAGACTCTCCCTTTCTAATTACCAATGGCAAACACTTTGTCATACAAAACGACGGACAGAGTAATGTGTTTTATCATCGCATTCCCTTATTCCTCATACTGATGTCGCAAACTGCCCTGAATGTCCAGGATTTACTAGCCCTTTTAACTGGATCCAAAATCTGAATTTGCAGTTTATGTTGTTGGTCTCCTTCGCAAAACTGCAGTCATGATAACCAAAATGCAGAATTCAAGTATTCTATACATACTAGTCTACTTCTGATTCGTATGAAACCATGGCAGTCTCCCTCTCCCCTCGAAAAAAAAACAAATCTACTTTTTCAACAAAATTACACTTCCAATCATTCAGCGAAGGAACTTTAAACCTTATGAACTTCACGCTCTTTTGATTGTGATTGTATTCGATTTTGAATTGATGTACCTATAAACATCAAAGTATGGTTGTCGTAAGTCATGGGCATAAACAGTGAAAAGTAATCACAAAGGTCCTATCTTTTGGCAGGGAGCTTACGGCATATGAAGTATTCATGTAAATGTGTCTTGCAACAAATGTTCCTGTCAATGTAAATTTAAAACGCTAGTGGGGCTTTCGGTCAAAAATCCGTGTCTCATATCATTCCAAAAAATGATATCACATCCGTCACCGCCGAAAGTTGGAAACTTGGTCTGTGGTACGAAAGGGTGCATCCTTATACCACGTAAGCTCTCAAAATGATTAACCAGTGTAATGCAATAACTTGGCGCCGATCTCTCAGTTAAATCATATCTTTCATGCAATGAAAAACCTCGAAAATGTCAAAAGGAACTACTTTTTGCTGTCAAAGTTAGTAAAATATAGACATTGCATATGCATCCAGAAGAGTCGGAACTAGCTGAAATTAGTATGAATTTCCCAGTTGTTGATCCAAGCTTTTATTATCATTGTTTAATTTTTGTCAAATTTATTCTCTAACAAAGTTATATTATACCATTGCTATTCAAGGAGGAACGAAAGTGTTCAACAAAAAGTTGCAGCTAATCATAGAATATTATTTTGTGTGACGAATACATCAATTTCGAGCAACGGCTCTATGTGCGTGTGAGATGGTGTATGTCGTAAAGAGTGTTGTAATAATCAATAATAGCGGTCACCTGCCTTTCATACTACAGTCTCAAACACCTTTAATCTGAATTCTTTCTTGATTTCAGTCTCTAACCTTAACACAGATTTCAATTTCCATAATTATATGCTGGCCAAAATTACATCCACCTTGAGAGAAAAACAGGATAGCACGCTTAACAACGAGCACGTTGAGTAAATAGTTAAACTTTCATTTTGGCTCAATGCTGTATAGGCACCAGAAAGAAAAAAACATACTTATTACGTACTTTACCAAAAAGGTTACACTTAATGACAGTCACAGTGAGAGAATGTTTCACTCTATCAAAATCACGCACTCATAAAGTTCTCATGATAAGTTTTTGCTACTATCACATTGGCTATGAATACAAAACGTGATTATAACGCGTATCGTGGTTGCAACGGCACGCAAACATGAGTTGACAGTAATAATGATAAAAAAACCTAACAAAGATACAAGATTTCAGGAGCATCGAAAGCATTCTAGAGCCTCGCTTTGAGTTTTGTATTCAGTAAGGGAAGAAATCGCAGATGACAGCAGTCAGTTCGAAGGTAGGTTCGCTCGCTGGAGGTATAAATTCTCCGTCACAGCTTACATGATGATAGATGATCATTTCCGTTTGACAGAATACTAGTCATGAGAAGGGAAGAGTGTTATTCTAAATCCCCCATGGTCTATTACTCTGTATATCAGAAATATCTATACTATAATGTCATGATATTATTGTCAATATGATTTATATGACAATTTAAATATCTAACTTTTAAAATGATTTCTTCCTGTTCTCCATGTGTTTCCCCGCAGTTAACCATAAAGCCATGTGCTTTGGACTTAAATTTGGTGGTATCAAAGTACCCTGACAACTCCCCCCCCCCCCCAAAAAAAAAAAAGATAAATATATTAACAAAAACTTGTTAAGGATTTGATGATTTAACATGTTAATTAGCTCAAATTCATTTTCTTTTACAAATCTTATCGTGAGTTTGAGTTTCCAGAAGTTCCGAATCCTCGCGTTGTGGATTTGTCCTCTTTTACCAAACTCAAAAGCTCCTTTGGGTAAGTTTGACAAATCGGAATAATATGTTCCTCCTGTTAGAAATGTGGCTACATGTTAGGATTAAGCTTGATTTGGTATTTATGTGTGTTCTTTGTGTGTCACGTTATGAAGGCATCGTAAAATATCAAATATTTTGTTGTATAAAACGCTTGCAAGCTTTCTTTATTCTGGAGGGAAATACAGCTGCGGTATTTTGCAAAGCCTGCTGTCCGGCTAGACTTGACATATACGTTGGTATTTTTTTTTTCAATTGCTTTCTTCTTTGTTCTCGTTAAGTCTTCCGTATAAAAAGAAAACAAAAACAAAAACAATTTTTTGATATTTTTACGATACAAGGTTATGTACATTTCCTAGCAAGAATCCTCGTTTCTGTCATTTATAAAATGAGATGAGAAATAGAATTCAGATTTAGATTTGCAAATCAATTTGAATTCCATGTAATTTAAGACACATTCCATTCTTTACCACATTTACCATAGCTTAGTGCGGCGGAAAACATCAACAACAACCAAAATTATTTGTTGTAATATTACTGCGTTTGAATTCACATAGTGTGCCTTCGAATCTCAAAAGCAGCAGTCCCGTCATGAAAGCGACAATTTTTCTGGTGATTGTCATCATCGTAGGTGAGTTTCTTCTATCCCTCCCCCAGCCCGTTTATCATACTTATTATATAGGCCCTATTGTTTTTAACTTTGAATGAACATTTTTCACTCCTCACCTCAATACACATAGGCCAGGGCATCAAATAGGAAATTCAAATTCAGTGTGTGGATTATGTTGATGTTATATTTCGATTGCGTAGAAACGCATGACCTTTCGCTAAAGCCAACAGACATCCACTAATGCTTATGCATGAAGGTCTTTGAGAGTACCGCTGCTAGAGAAAGAATTGCCACATATTATTGATTCAGGGTATGGGAGTATTTTAGGACTGACTATGTATTAATTAGAATGTGTCGAAAATTCTTTCTGGGCAATAACACATTTCCATCGATTTTTAAAATTTTGCCCTGTATTTCTTGGCTCGGCTGACCTCCCCTAATGTAACACATACACAATGCGTCATATTAAATGAAAGAAATTTATTATTCAGAGGGGTTCAGGCTCAGGTGTGAGTTTCTTCAATTTGTCCACCTTGGACTACTTAACACAACAACGTCGGAATTTTGAAGCTTGGGTATTTCACCGTGTCACTGCCGGTAACCAGGGACAGCCTGGTGTTAGTGTGTGCTTGCCCGGAAAGCAGTAGGCCTAGATGACAGGTTCGAGTCCCACTGCTTCATTGTTTATTAATTTACAGATCGGCAGTTGCGATCTTAACAAATTTGATTTGTAGATGGAGACAAATTAAAGAAACTCACACTTGAACCTTCACACAATAATTGGTCAATGATGATATTCAGATGCGGAGGCGCAGAAACTTACTAGTTTCGAAGAGCACGGCAGGGGTTTTGCAGCAAGTAGGCCTAGATTCCTCAATTCATCTCAAATATGAGGTGACACAAAAAGGCCATGGAGAATTATCACCTGTGTATTTCACTGTTTTTGTATAAACAAATGGGACACACAGTGGGCGTGCGGTATCTTGTTGCGGATTCAGCCTCATGCCAACTTCTTATCGGCGAAGACGGTAGTGGATTTGAACCCGTTGTAAAGCGCATGAATCGCCCGCCCTTTCGGGAACTCGTCTCTTGTCAGCCCAGACGGAAAAAGCCCGCAGGTATGCCCAACACAACATACGAAGAACATTGCAAAACATGAACCATACAGCATTACTCCTGATATATAGAACGAAAATGAATAAAAATAGAACATACGCATGAATAAAATATAGCAGATGTAATCAAGAACAATGTATTTTCCCCCAAAACTGTTGACATCTCACGTCTAAACATTGACAGTTTCCACCTATTTCACTTACAAGTATTGGGAAAAAGCAAGCTAATATTGTCCAATACTTTAGCCACAACGAATGCAAACTGAAATTGAAATGTTTTTGATATATATAAAAACGAAGTCAATCCGTGGCCATGGGATCTTAGTGGAAAAAACGTTCCTATTTTTCCCTCATGCAAAGTTGGCAGAAGTGTAAAATATCAGAGGAATCCACTCCTCTAAAACGACGACAACAACAACAAACAAACAAAGCGAAACAAAACAAAACAAATAAAAAACAACCGAGTACTTGCCAGGTTTAATCCTGTGTTTTATTTCCCCACCATAACTTCCACGCTGCCTTGTGTCTCCTTGTATTTCATCATGCTTACAGGAGACACAATTGTCATCTTGGGTGATGACAAAAACATTTATGTGGCAGCAGGAACGAAAGTGAACTTCACTATCTACCGCAAGCTTCCAGCGAGAGCCACAGATCTTACATATGATCGACAGAATCAAGTAATCTATTGGACAAACGATGCATTCGAAATCGTTCGGGCTGGCATTACAGACGGAGAGCCTGAATCGGTGTACACTGGTAAGTTCGAGTTTTGATAATGCAAGTAGATGCTATGTACAGGCAACTGATGCGGAACGAACGCGTATATTCCCCTCTGAGGACATAGGAATATTAAAGCAACTAGCAATAATAGCAGTTCCAGTGTGAACCAAAAATTTTCGAGCTGGAATTATCGACAGAAAGCCTGAAACGGTGTATTAGTATGGGTTCGAGTCTTGATTGATGTTAAAGGGAGCAATCAGATGCTTGTACAGGCAAAGACGGAACTAACGGCAATAGTCCCCTCTACCGATATAAGACTATATAAAGCATCAATCATTAATAGAGATGTTTAGGACATTTTATGGTGCAACCGATATCGCATCTCTGCATGTGCAAACATATTGTATGAAGATATGGCATTCTATGCAAGTCCACTTGTGAGGAAACGTCTTGATTTCCTTCGATTGGTTTGAATTTGAATTCAAAGTCATTCGAACATTTTGTTATGCAGAATATAGTGTTGAAATCGAGCTTTATCCTATAAGCCATAGAAACGCAAGAGACTAAACGTATTCATGTATTATATAGTTTTATCATTTCCATTTTTTATTTTCATATATTGAAAGAGGTCAAAGGCCAACAAAAGTGTGTCAGAATTATTTCTCTGACACAACATTCTCTTGGTAAAATCTTTATAGGCTTTTAAATAAACATAACTTATGATAGACAAAAATGAACATGCAGTCAGCTATTTCACATCAGTTTAAAAAAGTTGTCGAAATAGAGTAGTATATGAGGCCTCCATCCATTTCAAGCTTAATCGCTTACGATGGTGGTCTCCTGCATTCAATGATCTCTGTTGTTTACTGAAAAAAATACTGTATATCTTATTTTATGTTTTTGTGTATTTACATTGCTCAATGCAATCACCTATGTGTATCTATTTATGTACTGTTATCGATTTATTTCACTGCACTTGTTATTCTTTGTTTTTGTACTTTTTGAAGTTTGTGTTTAAATTGTATTTCATTGAATGCAGAAATAAAAACAAACAAACAAACAAACAAAATATTTGCAACTTGTAGGGAACCGTGGGCATTATGCAAAGTATATTCAATTGCTAAATGGTTAATGAGCAAATGGTATGATTCTATACGCCAAGAAAAAAAAAAGAGAGAAACTCATTCATTGTCTTTCTCTAATGTCAGACTCTTCTCTCTCTCCCCAGATGATAATTGCTATCGTCTTGCTCTTTCTGAGTCAAAACACGCTCTCTTCGTTGGCGTGAAAAGGAACGCTCAGCTTAGCCGGAAATCAGACATCATTGTCGTTTCTCTACAGAACTTCGTCCGTTTGAAATACTTTGTCAAGAGTACTCTCGAGATAAGAGACATTGCAGTTGACGACGTGCGAAGGTGTGTGTATGTGTGTGTGTGTGTGTGTGTGAAGAGTTTACCCATTTAAGCACTCAAATGTTACATTTATCAAGTTAAAACATTCCTAAGGGCATTATTCATACTTACATTTAAAATGAGTAAAGATTGTTTGCATGAATTATTATCAGGTTTTTGAATATAAAATACTGCCAAAGAAAGACTAAGAAAACGGAAACATGACTTATTTGTAATATGGAATTTTCATTTTCAAAGACATTTTTTATTAAAGGTAAGGTATGGAATTGATAATAATTCAGACTAAGATATGGAATAACATTATCAGGGCCAGCGGAACGTTTTTCAAAGTTGGGGGCCACCATCACCTCCCTTGGAACTATTCTCACCCCCCCCCCCCCCCGAGTCGCAGATCTTCGTCACTTTTCGGTCAGTTCAAGAAGGAGAGCTCTGATCGAACGCAGGCGGGGAATGTTGTTGGAGGGGAGTCTCCTTTTCCCTCCCTGGCAACTGTGAGGCCGTGTCACACCTTTCCGGGCAAGCCTTTGTGCGACTCGCGAAGAACAATTTTTACTATCAGGTGGTCCTCGCATATGACCCGTACATGACAGTACCTGGCACGTATCTCACCCGTAGTAACCCACAGTTGCTCACACAAGGGTACCCTCTCACACCTTTCCGTGCTAGCCCAGGCGGGCTTGTTGCGCTGCGTGTGGGGATTTTCCAGCAACCAGGACAATTTTTGCAGGAGGACAGGATTTGGGCAAGTTTCACATACGTCCTACCTGCTGGACCCGGGCTACGTACGTTCTACTTTCGTGTAACCTGCGTATCAGCTGCATGGATGGCGAGTTAGGGCTGACAACTCACGAAGGAATCCCTCGGAAGGAATGGCAGAAGTTCCATATAATAACATTATCTTGGCCGCATAAAGGGACTGTGAAGTACCTGAATTACAGCTGTGAAGTATCTGCTAATAATTTGCCTTTGAAAATTTCATCATTTAGATAAATTCCTTGCAGTAATTCTTACAATGAATATCATGAACACTGTCTGTCAAACAGAAAAAGCATGAAAACGAGGGTGTAGGAGAGGGTTATGTCTCTTCCCGCACGAGTGTGAGTTAACGCATCCTCGGGCCTGACATTCAACGATCTCGTAAAATTTTTTGGTGAAAATACTTAAAATGTTATTTCAACCCGCAAAAGGAAATAAATACTTTGAAAGTTTTTTTTTTCTTTCATGGAAGTATATATATATAGCTAAATCTCGCTCGTAAGGTCGACGTAGCTTTTGCGTTTTTAGAGTCGAAATAAAGCGATCCGAACCTCACTTAAATTGGAAAATTTAAAAATTGTCATTTCACTGTGTGCCAGGGGACCAGATAATTTTCCAATATTCAACAAATTAATGGCAAATACTTATTTGAATATCTATCGATTGGAATAATATAATAATACTAGGCCTATATGATATAGGTTTTTGACAGTCCATTAAATTTTGATAGAAACTTCATTCAATTTAGCGAGAAATCTTCGTCACTGCACATTTCGTCATTCAAAATTGCAAGATGTTCGTTTAATTTAGCATTTCGATCAATGAAATTTGCACATGTGCCTTTCGAATTCGTTAAACGGGCATTCAAGGCATTCAAATTGGCAAGTGCTCTACAGTAATTCAAATTCGCCAGCACTGGCCGAAAAAGGGTATTTCGGTTATTCAATTTCGCGTACGGGCAGTCAAATTCCAAACATGTTCATTTAAATTTTTAATTAACGTCGTGATATTTCTTTTTTTGTTGTTGTTGAAAAGGTGAGAACATTTACACGCGTATTTCTATGTGACTGTTTGTTTCATCCACACATTGTTAAGCAATAAAAGTATCACCTTTCTTTTTACCCTATATACACATGATATAACTCGAGTTTGTTGTTCTATAACACCCCATTTCTTTCATACATGACATAGGTCTACACGTATACCAATACGACAGATTAACTTCATCTTTTACTGTTATGACAGCGCAAGTTAGATATAGACGTATTTCTCAAGGAGACCGAAAAAGAATTGCCGGTGAACCCAATTTGATGCTCATAACCTTGACTTCCTATAGAACTGGCCGACACACTCGGAATAAAGCGCCCAGCGGCCAGATCTTCGGACTGGAAAACTCAATAAAGCACATTGAAGAAAAAAATGTTGCCAAAATCTCTAAAATGAATACGTAAATATGAAATGTACTAACACTTGCAAAATATAACTACGTTGATAAAACCAAATAAAGACAGAACCAAAGCATAACCATGCGTGCTAAATTTACTGCAAAAGATGTTAAATTGGATGCCCCAAAATGAATTTGAATGAACCATCGGGTGCAGCATATACATAATCACGTGACGCTTATCATTCTAAATTAAATGAACGAATAACGAAATGGTGCTTATTCTACGAATTTCAATGGAAAAGTGTTAATTAAAATAAGGCTAAAGGTAATCTGAATGCTCCAAAATGAATTTGAATGAAGAGCTCATAAAATTGAAACACCAAACATGTCATCTACGCTAAATTTTGCTAAATTGAATGCAGCAATTAGGAACTGGACTGACAAAAGTGCGAAATTGGCAGGGAAAATCTATGATGATAATAATGATAATGATAATGAAAGTAATAGTAATTATAATAATACAGTCCTGTAATAGCAATAATGACAATGATATTATGACACTCTGACAGTGCAGACCTCCGCCAAGCATGCAGCTCATTTCCACCACTGTGGCCCGTTGCATAAAACTTACCATTGAATTTCAATGGTAACTACCGTAAAAATTAGGCGTCACAGCCAATCAGCATCAAGGATTACAGAATTTACCGCTAATTTGAAGACTTACCGCTAGAAAGGAGCGGTAAGTCCAACGGTAAGGGTTTTATGCAACAGGGCCCTGGGGTGGTATTCTGAAAATCTTCCTAAGTTTCTTCCTAAGTTTCTTCCTAAGTCAGAAACTTAGGAAGTGCCTAGGAAAGACAACATTGGTATTCTGAAATTTCTTCCTAGGCACTTCTTAATGCAAATTAGGCCATCCTTATCCCCGCCCACGTCCTTTCCTAAGCAAATACGTGATCTGAAATATCATGATGATGTTCGTCCTTCGCTGATGGCGAAGACGACCACAACTTCAAGTACTCACTACATTCCGTGAGTGAAACTAGGGAAGTTGTGACTTGCGCGTGAATTGGATTAAAGTGAGGAAGAGTTGCGCAGGATCATCAGCCTCACTCTCTCGTCCTGGCCCATCTATTTCCAGCGGCAAGACTTAATCAAGAAGACTGGAGATAATTCAGGATGCAGTGGATGGCCATCAGTGTCTTACGTGTCTCACTGTGCCCTTGTTGCGCTCCACAACGCATCGCTGAATCCGCCTTTCCGCCCGTTGAACAAATCTGGTAGTTTCCTCCGCGTGGTTCGCCGGATTCAGACTTCGCATGCTTGTAGGTAGACAAGCCCTATTTCTCCGAGACCCATCGGTATCCCTCACGTGCTTACTGTTGCATGCAAACAGCTATTCGCAGGAACCCCATGTGAGAGTCGGGTGCAGCCTCTGTATAGCTAGTACACTTGTAGTTGTAGGTTGATGCCATGTATAGAGCTCCAGTCAGCGTGTGATGATGAATTGCTTGATGACGTCATAAAGACAGTACGTGGATCAATCATGACAAAGTTCCGCAAGCGTGTTACACTAAATCAGTGAGAACAAAACTGCATTGACTGTAATTGGTGACGTCACAATGAGAGTTGTTGACTGTTTGCGCGCTGGTTGTGCACTGTTTGTGCGTATTTCTAACGTATACGTAAACGTATACGCCAGTTGTTGTTGATGATGATGATGTTCGTCCTTCGCTGGCGAAGACGACCACAACTTCTAGTAACACTACATTCCGTGAGTGCGAAGATGGCTTATCAGTCCGATCCTCGCCCTAAAATGCCTGGTGCAGTGTGGACACGGAAATGCCGGAGGTACGCCAAGCTGAGAGGTCGCTCTGCTTTTCCGTCGCTGCCGTTTTTGCTCCTGCTCCTCCACACGTTTCACTTCGTAGCCTGACATACCAGAGAGCTGACCACGGATCGCCAGGCAGATCGGTCTTGTGCCTTTGTTTCCCATGTGTCCGGGTTGATGCTACAGCACTTCATGGATGCTTTTAGTGTGTCCTTCGTAATAGCGCTTCCTCTGACCTCCGTGAGAGCGCTTGCCTTCCACCAGTTCACCGTAGAGCAGTCGCTTTGGCAAACATTCGTCGGACATTCGAAGTACATGCCCCGCCCATCTGAGTTGGGAGCGCTTGAGCATCGCATGAACACTCTCCATTTGGGCTCTCTGAAGTACTTCGGTGTCTGGCACCTTGTCTTGCCATTTAACGTGTAGCAGATTTCGGAGGCATCTCATGTGGAAGGAGTTCAGCTGCCTGGCATGCCGGCTGTACACTGTCCATGTTTGGCAGGCGTACAGTAGAGAGGGCAGGACGACTGCTCGGTACACCTAAAGTTTGGTTTGAAGACTTATTCCTCTTCTCTCCCACACCCTGTCTCTGAGGCTGCCGAAGGCCGAGCATGCCCTGGCAAATCTGTAGGAGACTTCTTCGTCGATGCTGATATTGCGTGTAAGGGCGCTGCCAAGATAAACAAATTTGTCTGGACCACTTTCAACTTCTCGTCGTTGACTGTGATGGTTGGCTCTGTGTAGGGAGTTGCAGGAGCTGGCTGATGCATCACCTCAGTTTTCTTTATGCTTATCATCAGACCGAAGTCGTCACAGGCGTTGGCGAATAGGTCAATGCTTTCCTGCATGTCAGACTGGGTACTAGCATACAGGGCACAGTCATCAGCAAAGAGAAAGTCACGGGCGATATCCTCCTGAACTTTCGATTTTGTCTGCAGTCTCCGTAGATTGAAGAGCTTTCCATCAGTTCTGAATCTGAAATCGATTCCGATGTCACCCTCACGAAAAGCATCTGTCAGCATGGCTGAGAACATCATACTGAACAGGGTAGGGGCGAGGACGCAGCCTTGTTTCACGCCGTTTGTGACAGGGAAGGGCTCTGAGCGTCCACCGTCATCCTGCACGCTATCTTCATGCTGTCATAGAACTGATTGACCAGTGAGATGAACATGGCAGGGCAGCCAAACTTGGCAATGATCTTCCATAGGCCTTCTCGGCATACAGTGTCGAAAGCCTTAGTCAGGTCTACGAAGAAGGTGTAGAGACCGACATTCTGCTCCTGGCATTTCTCCTGAAGTTGACGTGCTGCGAAAATCATATCCACTGTGCTGCGTCCCGCTGTCTGAACCCACATTGACTTTCAGGTAGCAAGCCTTCTGGATCACGGTAGCTCCAAAGAATTCGGCCTAATACACTCCGCATGTAGTGTATAAGTGCATATCCAATCTACATAAGCCCGACTGGCGTTGCTTGCACATCTTATTCAATTTCTATGACGGAATGCATCAGTAACTGTAGGCTCGGTGTAGCCCTCTCTAATGCATAATTCAGGACCGCAAGTCAAACTCTTGTCTCTGCGGACCAAACCGAAGCTGCAAAAACGTGTTAGCTCTCTGCCGTACTTTCAGCTGCTAACTTCAATGGTAAGGTATCTCTAACTGCACACACATATGGTGTCTTTAAAGTCAACAAAAAATTTCATTTTCCGTCTTTGCTCAATGAAACATACCTCCTTCCCAATGAGGGGTTTACCTCATTCCAAAAATATGAAAAATCATTGACAATTGAATTTTACCAGACACTTGAATACTGCTACTCTCATCAATACTTGACATATAAATAATGTTAAACTGGACTTGACATGTATAGCTGACATTACATGTAACCTCACTTGAAGCTTAATGTGAGATAACTTTCAGTCTTCATAACCTTCTGCTGGGTAAACTACATGTACTACTACTTTGGTTATCGGCCTCTTATAGTCTGACCTAGCGGTTTTCACCTTCACATTCCTTACTCGGCCATCAGATCCCGGATACACATGCACGATTCTACCTAATGTCCACTTTCCGCGCAGAGCATTAGGATCTGATACCACTACAACGTCATCGACGCGAACGTTTCGTCGTTCCACATTCCATCTCCTTCGAGGCACCAGTAGCGGAAAAACATCTCGATTCCAAGCTTTCCAAAATGCATCGACAATGCGCTGAACGAATTCGACACGGTGTCGGGGGTTCCTCGTCTCCCTGAACGGACCTTGCGACACTCTACTCGATGCGCGACCTAACAAAACATCGTTTGGACATAGGTAACTACCGTCATCTGGATCATTGGGCGCCCTGCCGATTGGATGCTGGTTTACCAGATTTGCTACTTCAACAAAACATGTGTACAACTCAGAGGGGGACAGAACTTGACTGCCTATTGCTTTCTTAAGCGCGTATTTACAACTTTTCACGAGAGCTTCAGCGCTTCCATTCTGATGCGGGGCATAGGGCGTTGTGAATTTCCATTCCACTCTGCGATCAGCACAACACTCCTTCAACTGCACGTCATCCCAACCTTTCACCATCTCGCGTAACTCGCGTTCTGTGCCGACGAACTGTGTACCGTTGTCGCTCACTATGACCTTGGGCTGACCTCTGAAGGCGAAAAATCTCCGAAGCACTTGAATGAACTCCATGGCAGAACTATCGACCGTATCCGGGCACTTACCCCCTGGGCAACTACCCCCCGGACAACTACCCTCCTAGGGCAATCACCCTCCAGGGCCATTACCCCCTAGGACAACTACCACCCGGTCATCTACCCTCCCAGGGCAACTACCCCCAAGGGCAATTACCCTTAGGACATCTACCCCCCGGATAACTACCCCCTGGGTAACTACCCCATGGATGACTACCCCCGGATAACTACCCCCCAGATAACTACCACCCGGATAACTACCCCCTGGATAACTACCCCCCCGGATAACTACCCCCTGGATAACTACCACCCGGATTACTACCCCCACCCCCGCCCCCTCCTGATACTTACCTACTGGACAACCCTCCCTCCCCGCCCCCGAAAGTTACCACCCTTTGTAATTTTCCATAAGTTCATAACACCATATCAGAAGATGCACCTTTCTCTTACACTGTCATCATTTACTCTTTTGGCTTGTCATTTTCTACCGTTATAACACATTAGAAGATAAACATAAGAAGAGGAGAGTTGATTTCACTGCCATTCATATTCCCTTAACATTAGCGAGGGACCCTTCGATATAAAGCCATAATTTCTGATAGGATCCGGTTTTATGAAGTCAGTCCTGACAAGCTGTCAGTTCCATACAATTACCAATCGTTGTAGGTCGATCAAAGCAGGTTCATGGTAACAAGTCGGTGACTCGAGCTTATCAATCAAGCAGAACCCATGGTTTTATTGAAATTATTAGAGACTAACAAGATGTCATAACTGGCAACTTTTATCAAACGGTGCCCTAATCTGTCATAAGAGAAAAATTACAGCTTGTTTTACATACAAGTAGAATTGTGCTAGTTTTCAAATTAAATGTTCTCGACACTTTAAGGGGAAATCCAGTTCAAATATAAGTTAGTCTGATTAGAAAGAGTAAAATATTACGAGTTTAACGGTATTTCTTTTTTTTTACAAAACACCCCTAGTTAACGAAGTCCTTTGTCCTGCACCCTCTTTTTTAATAGATCTATAGAGAGTTGTAGTTGACAGAATCCTTTTTACATTATAGGGCTGCTCTGTTTTATCCCGGTCATTTCAAGAGTATTTTTTTCACAAAAACTTGAATCCTTCTTAGAATAACATGCTCTTTAATATTTCGTAAGGGGTTTCTAATTTTCTCACCCAAAAGATGTTTAAAACCTGAAGTTAGGTGTCGACCAAAACCAGACGATATGAAAAAAATGTGTTTTTTTTTTTCAATTCAAATAGCAAACGTTGTTCGAAAATAACAATGAGAGACGTAATTTTCTGGGGGAGAGTTATTGTAAGAGGGGTGACTGTTTGGAGCCTAATTTTAATAAGGAGTAATTGTCAAGGGAGGTAATGCTCTGCGGTGATCATACCAAGGAGGTGACCTCATTTCATTTTCAGATCAACGAACCTTCGGAAAATGAACAATATATTATTTTGATCTAAATTATGAACTTTCGGAATAATAATTCTTCAGAAATGCGAACCTTCAGATAAACAAACCATCGGAATTCCGGGAATGGCGAAACTTCGGAATAAGGAGCCTTCGGAGTAACGTACTTTAGTAAGAAAAGAACCTTTGGGATAGCGAACTGTAACCAAATCCTACACCGTCATTTTCTACACATGTGTGACAACACAAACAACTTTATGCTCTTTTTAAAATGTAATATTTAAACGAAATTAAAAAGGTATTCTCCCATCTCACATAGCTTTCCAGCGTATGATGAGGATTCAACAAATATAATTTTTATGCGTGGTTTCCTTCTTTTCGTTATACATTGCATATCATATTTGTTCGGTTATAACGAAATTTCGTTAAAACGAAAAAAAAAAAAACAAAACAAAAAACTGCCGGTCCTGAGCATTTCGTTTTAACGGGAGTGCATTGCACATGAACACACACGAGATAAATCCCTTGTAATGAGAGAAAGAGGAAAGGTGAGTAATGAATGACAGGAATAGACTACCTTCACGGTGGACAGAGAAAAGCGAGAGGGAAGAGGAAGATGATGGGTCAAAACCACGGCACGTGAGGCATGAGATATAAGCTCTTCAAAATAAAGAAGTGTTACATGGAGTTGTGGTAAACGATAGACGATTGTGGTTAAAAAAATATTGCAAAAAGTATAACTCATTCTGAAGTGTAACATTTCTTCAAAATGTCTTTAATTCAATGGTAAAGGCATTCAAACTTAAAACTTCATTTATACTATACTATAAAGAGAAATCCGAAATTTCGGAACAGTCAAAGAAAATACAGATTTAGCGAAAATAGTTTTGGTTAAAGGCATTGACATTTACTGGATTACCGGGTAGGATATGAAGGGACAGCTTCGTGTTTTATTAACATAGAGTCAAAATACAGAGGGAGAAATTAAGCTTGTACATAAATCGTCCTAAATGCAAACGATACAAATCGTAAATCCTTAAGATGTTGTTTTCATAAGATGAATGTATCAGTATGGCATCTCCGTGATTCTGGCAAATAATACAAAGAACTTCGTTTTCCTGTATTAATGATATCCTTTTTAACAAAAGTAAGAGTCGGGGGGGGGGGGGTGGGGGGGCAATGACCCGGGAGGTAGTTACCCAGGGGGTAATTGACGTGGTGCACTGTCCTGGGGGGTAATTTTCCTCTTGATAGTTATAGGGGAGGGGGAGTTGTAGGCCTACTTATCCGGGGTAATCATCCATAGGGAGTTATCGGAGGGGGTAGTTATCGGATGGAAGTTATCTGGGGTCTAGTTATCGGAGGAGGGGGTAATTAACCTGGGGATAATTATCCTGGTGGTAATTATCGGGGGGGGGGGGTAGTTATCCGGAGGGTAATTATCCGGGGGGTAATTATCCGGGGGTAATTATCCGGGGGGTAGTTATCCGAGGGGTAGTTATCCGGGGGGTAGTTATCCTGGGGGTAGTTACCCACGGGGTAGTTCTCCTGGGGGTAGTTACCCAGGGGGTAGTTCTCCGGGGGGGGGGGGGTAGTTATCCAGGGGGTAGTTATTCGCGGGGGTAGTTATCCAGGGGTAAGTTATCCGAGGGGTAGTTATCCAGGGGGTAGTTTTCCTAAGGGGTAATTGCCCTGGGGGTGATTGCCCTAGGAGGGTAGTTGTCCGGGGGGTAGTTGTCCTAGGGGGTAATTACCCTGGAGGGTAATTGCCCTTGTAGGGTAGTTGTCCGGGGGGTAGTTGCCCTAGGGGGGAATTGTCCTGGGGGGTAATTATCCGGGTGGTAGTTATCCGGAGGTTGGTTTTCCAGGGGGTAGTGTTCCTAGAACCCTATCGACAGCTACATCTAGATGTACAGCTCGCGTATTGAGACATGTGAAAATCACTCCGTATCGCTTTGCTACGTTATTTCTCCCGACCATAACGTTGTACGTCCGAAATTATCACAAGCCGTGTAATGAAAAGGCGGTGTGAACGGTGCTGTGCGTAGCTCTGGCAAATCGGCCATCAGTTGAGACTCCAACTTGCACTCCATCTTTCTGCATGTGACACAGCTGTGCTTTATCGACTTGGCAAGCTTGGTCACTCCGGTTATCCAGTACTTGTGTCTCACTTTAGCCGCAGTAGTCGCCACCCCATCATGGCCAATCTCATGAATTTGTCGTGTGATGAGCTTCGATACCCTATGCTGACCTGGTAACAGCACAGGATGCCTGTTGTCGTAAGACTCAAAGATCCTTCCTGCTCTGCCACCGACATAGATGATGCCGTCATCGACATACGGGCTCAGCGTTTTGAACTCTCCTCGTTTCATCTTGGCATGCAGTGGCTTTTGTACCTCTCTGATCCAGAACCGCGCAGCAGACTCTAATTCTGCTGGATTGAGAGGTCCTTTCCTTCCACCTTCTGCTGCGTCACTGCCTGTTTTACACCTGGCCTTTGCATTGTGAAGAAATCTCTTGACGTATGTAGTGACCCTTATTAACTTCCTCCAGCTCGAGTACCTCTCACAGTCAAAGCAATCTGGAGTTACAACTGCATTCATTACCTGTTCTGCTTTACGCCTCTCTTTGTTCTCTTCTGCATTTGGTGATGTGATTTCTCTGCACATCCACTCTTCCTCAGTCAGTTGAAGGAATCTAGGCCCATCTCTCCACCTTTCAAGCAACTTTGACACTGGCACCCCTCTGGATACATCATCTGCAGGATTTTCCTTGCCATTTACATGTTTCCATTGTTGCGGATTGGACTTGCTCTGTATCTCTCCTACTCTGGATGACACAAATGGCTTATAAGCTCTTGCTTAGCTTCTAATCCATCCCAAGACTATCATGCTATCAGTCATGAAAACTGTATCCTGCATTTCCAGTGTCGTCTCCTCTCTGATAGCTTCATCCAGTCTAGTGGCCATCACTGCCGCTTGAAGTTCAAGTCTGGGCAATGTCAACTTTTTCAACGGTGCTACTCTTGATTTGGCAGCCACAAATCTGACATCATACTGGTCGCTGTCATTTATCTGCCATCGAAGGTATGCGCATGCGCCAAAAGCATCCTCCGAAGCATCACTGAAGATACACAGCTTTGGCAAACCCATTGCCTCTGGTGGGGTAAGACATCTTGGGAACGTCACTTCATTGAGCTCCTTCATTTCTCTGAATAGCTTGACCCACTCAGCATTTTCTCTAGGTGGCAGCTCCTCATCCCAGTCTAATCCAAATTGCCAAAGACACTGCATACCTGTCTTGGCTCGCACCAAGAAAGCAGAGGCAAAACCAATCGGATCAAATATTCTGGCAACTTGACTTAAGATTTGCCTCTTAGTCCATTTGCATGAGTCATCTCTCTCAGCTTCACTCTGGAGTAGAGTTGACTTCACTTGGTATGAAAACTCATCTGTCTCATGCTTCCATACAGCGCCCAACACCTTCTCCTCCGTCAACGCTTCAAGGACATTCATCTCATCTGATTTAGTTTCATCGCCTTTCATTGGGATGTTAGAAAGCCAGCCTTCAACCTTGAAACCACCCTCAGCTAGAACTGCATCAATGTTCTTGGTTAACTCCTTTGCCTCTTCCGACGATTTGACTGACGTGCAAACATCATCCATGTAAGTGTCACGCTCAAGAACCATAGCCGCTTCCGGATGCTTTGACTTTCCTTCTTCTGCAGTTCTCCTCAGTGCCACCTGAGCTATTGCTGCTGCCGGCTTATCTCCGAATGTGACCACTTGCTTCACATACACGTCAGGCTTCCTGGTAGTTTGCATATCTCTCCAGAGGTATCGATGAACATACTGATCCTCTTCCGTCATGAGCACCCTGTGGTACATTTTAGAAATGTCACCACAGATTGCTACTTTATGCTCTCGAAATCGAAGCAAGACCCCAAACAGATCATTCAACAAATTGGGTCCTTTCAACCAGTAGTCGTTCAAGCAATGGCCTTGGTAGTTCGCTGATGCGTTGAACACAATCCTCACTGGAGTGCTTCGTTTCTCTGGACGTATGACAGCATGATGGGACACATACTGCACAGGACCTCTATGAGCAGACATCTCCTCTTCTGTTAGCTTTCTCGAAAATCCCATCTTTTCCATGTCTGTCATCTGCTGGTTGTAGACATCAGCGTACTCTGGATCTTTTGCCAGCTTTCTCTCTATAGACTCGAGCATCCTCTCTGCTTGTACTCTGTTATCTGGCAAATCACGGGGTCCTTTTTCCATGGGTATGGAACTCTCCATTGGTTTCCCACCTTTTTGCAAGAGCTGTAGATTAAGTTGTACTCTGAAATCTGACAAATCGACTGGTGGAGATATCTGAACATGTAGAATTCTGCGTGGGTTTTGCTGATTCACTCCTGATCCTCCAAACACAACCCACCCAATAGGGGACCTCCGTACTACCACGTTACCGCTCTGACAAGTTTCTCCTGAGTGCATCTTTGCATGGTCGATCCCAATGAGCAGATCCACTTCACCACTACCTCTGTTGACATCGTTTGCACTCAAGTTTACCTTCTCAGCTATAGAACAAACATCAATGTCCTGTATCTCCTCAGTGATACTGGGCAGTCCTACAGCAGATATGGTGCTCACCCTCTTGCCAGCAATAGCACATACAGGAACCTTGTACAACTTTGTACGTAGCTGTTCGGTTTCTCCTCCCACCTTGGTGATTGTGATGGTGGTTTTGGTTCCTTTCAGATCCAATTCATCAGCAAATCCTTGCCTGATCATACTGATCTGTGCTCCGGAATTCAAAAGCACATTTCCCACTCTGCTTTCTGTCTTTGACTTGATGAATTCAGCCTTGAGGATAGAAAGAATCGCCTCTTTACTTCCAACTGTGGCGATACCGACTTGGTTCGTCTCTTGATCTGGGTGAAGAAGTGGATGGTGGTAGAATTTACATGGCTGCCCCTTGCAACTCTCAGTGCATAACCTCCTCTTTTTGCACGTGCTCATGCGGTGCTCTCTACCTGCTCGTTTGAGACAACTGAAGCAGGCATGATTTTCCTTTACTAACCTCAGACGTTCTTGTTGTGGCTTGGATATGAATTCTCTGCACTGATCAGTCCAGTGCCCATCCTTGGTTTTGCACATCCAACATCGAAACTCTGAAACCTTGGCAGGAATTGAAGCCGATACCTGGCTCACTGGCATCCTCGGCCTTGTTTCATTCCTCACTGGTGCAGCGGAACGCATCCTTCTTCTTCTCCTTCTTCTGATTATGTCTGCCTCCTTCAATAGACTGAAGATTCTTGCAGACTGGTGCTATTTACATTATAATACAATTTACAGATATTTACAAGCACATAGAAAATTTGACGAAAATAACTAGCCACTGTGATCAACCGTTAGACGGTTTCGAAATGATCCCACAGATGGCGCTGAAACAATTTCTGACGACAGGGATTTCCAGTTCCTTTCAGTTCTTGGGAAGAACGAATGCCGATGCGATTCAGTTCTCGAATATGGTACCTGATAGGAGTGTGGTTGCGAGGCTCTCGTCAACTGAGTAGCCTAGCTCTCATTTCACTCTCCATCCACTTCAAGAGGGACTCTAGGGTCTGCGATGTTTCCTCATCTTGTCTCCGAAACCACAGCCTTCTATCATCCTCGTTTAGCTTCCTCTCTATTACAGCTAACATATGAGTGTTGTTCTGTCATTATCGCGCCCTACCTCATTCAGTGTGTTGTAGTTTCTTCGAACCAAGTTCACGAAGTCGCAAAACCTCTCATCCTCAAAGCTTTTCAGTGGCTTGAATCTGGAGATGTCGTTGAGGATTGCATCAGCCACCATGCGTGGGTCTCCATAGATGAGATCTAATTGGCTCCAAGCTGCCTCATAATCTTGACCAATACCTCTTATGTGCTGCAGGGCTTTTCCAGTCAAGCATGACCGTAGAACTATCAATGCATCTCTTCCACTGTACTGATTATGCACAACATGCTTACAATCTGCCTTAAAGATCATATACTCTCTTATGTCTCCTGAAAACCTGGGCAGCTTTGGTTTCTCCAGCTTGAAACGTGAGGTTACTGTCGCCGGTCCCTCAGGGGATGGACCCTCATGAACATCATTGCTTGCAGCATGCGATGTCTCTCTAACATTGTTACCCTCATTGACTTGTGTGGTAACATGCTCTGCTTCTTTCTGACAGTAATCCTTCTCCTTAATCTGAAGCTTGAGAAATGCCTTCTGACAATCCTCCATCCATTTCTCTTCGGCTTCGAACTCTGCATCATCCTCTATCATCTGCGTGTAAGCCTCATGCTGTGACTGAAGACTTGCGTAGGCTTCGCTGTAACTCCTTAAAGCCTCTTAAACTTCACAAACAGGACGGTTCTCTGACATCATGAAGTCCAAAGCATTGCCAAGACGTGTGAATTTAGCCTAGGCTCCTCTGCGTCGGTGCTTCAAACTCTCAGCGTCGTCCGCCATCTTGTATCCTCTGGAACACCAGACCCCAGGAGAGCTGAAGAAATTGAATGTATGGATCACGGTAGCTCCAAAGAATTCGGTCTAATACACTCCGCATGTATTGTATAAGTGCATATCCAGTCTACATAAGCCCGACTGGCGTTGCTTGCACATCTTATTCAATTTCTATGACGGAATGCATCAGTAACTGTAAGCTCGGTGTAGCCCTCTCTAATGCATAATTCAGGACCACAAGTCAAACTCTTGTATCTGCGGATCAAACCGAAGCTGCAAAAACGTGTTAGCTCTCTACCGTACTTTCAGCTGCTCACTTCAATGGTAAGGTATCTCTAACTGCACACACATATGGTGTCTTTAAAGTCAACAAAAAATTTCATTTTCCGTCTTTGCTCAATGAAACACCTTCCTCTAAGTGGTCGATAAGGCGTATATGTCGTATCATAAGGAACTAACCAATGACAATCGTACATTACTATGACGTAGGGTCAAATACACGAGTGCGCGGCATGTCCCCTTTCTCACGCTCATTTCGCGCATCAAAGTACATGTGCGCGCAATGACTGACAAGCGCGCCTATCACGATGCTTGCCGTTTGCTATTCTTAAAGGTGCATGGTCCCCGTGTTTTAGTCAAATGCGTACGCGGGCGCGCGGCGCAAATTTCCTATAGAGACCTACGCTATCGACTTCTTTTGGCGCTTTAGTCCAGTCAATCTAGCGCTTTTTAGGGGGTAACCCACCACTAATTGCAACAGTAGGAATTTCACTGCAGTGCAAGTCGTTGAGGCCTCCTGAACACCATACTAAAAGTCCCAAAAAATCCAGTGGGGCAAAATAGTAAAATTTGCATAATATGCAAATTAGCACCTGTAATGAGAGAAAATTGACAGATCTTAGCTTCCCGTTATCCAATTTTAAAGATTTAAATGTGTAAACTTATATTTTGTAGGTCAATGAACACGATGGATACCTTTTCGAATTGGTCATACAAAAATAATTTACATAAAATGCAAATTAGCGGTAGCTGTAAGAGTACATTCATAACAACAGTACTCACGTTGGCATAACGCGCGTTTTGCATATGGGGACGCGGGGTTGAGGGGGTAACTTAGGGCGCCTCACAAGGGGCCGCTTTTAATGTGCACCCCTTTTTACTATGTAAGTATTGTAAAGCAATGTATCCTGCATTGATTACATTGCATTTCTTGGAAACAAAAGTACCCTTGCTATAAGGCACGATCGAATTTTGATAGCATGTACGTTTGGAACATATATATTTGCGCTATATGATATTATATGTTTTCTATATTGCCAAGTGAATAAAGGGCACTTTGGGGGCACACGCCACAGGATTGCCCTTCAATAAGCACCCTCTTTATTGCGTACATCTTATAAAGCAAATCTTCTTCTATCATTTTCGTGACTTTTCATTTATATAAGAGTGTATTTTCTGCATTGCCGGACCTACTTTTAAAACCGCTCACGCTAGAACAAATGTATTTGGGTTGCTAATATCTGTATTTCGTAATAAAGGGGTGTGCGTAGGCGTGCATTTAGACACCTCCCCAGAGATTACCTTTGATTGTTCACCTCTTTGACAATGTAGTTATTGTAGAGCAATTTTTCCCCTATTTATTAGTTGCATTTTTTGGAAACAAAAGTGCCTTTGCTATAAGGCATTTCGAATTTCGAAAACATGTACGTTTGGAACATATTATTCGCATTATTATGATATTATATGTTTTCTATATTGCTGTGAGGGTGGGTTGTTTTTTGGCACATCCCACAGGGTTGCCGTTTAATGCGCACCCTCTTCACTGTATAGATCTTGTAAAGTTAAGTCTCTTCTATCATTTCCATTACTTGTCATCGATGAAAATTGTATTTGCTGTATTGCCGGGACTACTTTTACAACCATTCACGCTAGAACAACAGTATACGCGTTGCTAATATCTGTGTTTTGCACTAAGGGGACGTGAGCGTAGGTGTAAATTTGGACACTTCCCAATGGATTACTTTTGAATGTTCATCCTCTTGACAATAAAGTTATTGTAGAGTAATGTCTTCTCTATTAATTAGTTGCATTTCTTGGAAACAAAAGTGCCTTCGATATACGGCACGATGGAATTTTAGAAACATGTACGTTTGGAACATATATATATTCCCGTTGTTATGACAATAAGTTTTCTATATTGCCGTGATGGTGGAATATTATTTGACACATCCACAGGGTTGTCGTCTAATGTGCATCCTCTTCTCTCTATGGATCTTGTAAAGTTAAGCCTCTTCTATCATTTCCATGAATTTTCATTGATAAAAAGTGCATTTGCTGTATTGCCGGGACTACTTTTAAAACCATACATGCTTTATAGAACAATGGTGTTTGCGTTGCTAATATCTGTGTTTTGTCTTAAGGGGGCATGAGCGTAGATGTAACTTTGGACCATTCCCAAGGGATTGTCTTTTGATGTTCACCCTTTTAACAATATGGATATTGTAGAGCGATGTCTCCTCTATTAACTAAAACATATTTTTGAAAACAAAAGTGCCCTTAATGTACGGCGCGATCGAAATTTGAAAACATGTACGTTTGGTACACATAGTATTCGCGTTAATGATATTCAATGTTTTCTATATTGCCACGAGGGTGGTGTACTTTGGGGCACATCCCACAGGATTGACATTTAATGTGCATCCTCTCACTGCATAGATATTGTGAAGCAATGCTTTTTCTATCATTTCCACGACAGTCACTGACATAAAAGTGTGTAACTGTAACAGTATTGCCGGAACTACTTCATGCACGAAAGAACGTCGGTATTTGCGTTCATAGTATCCTTGCGTTGTAATTACGAGGCTTGAGCGGAGGTGCAATGTTGGAACACTTCTTAAGGGATTGCTTTGGATAATTGTTCACCCTTTTGACAATAATAGTTAATGTAGAGCAATTTTTCTTCTTGTAATTAAATTGCATTTCTTGAAAACAAAAGGGCAATTGCTGTACAACCGTAACGACTATATGAAGGCATGGTATATTGGAACATATTCGTGCTATGTGGTAGTGCATGTTTCCTATATTGCCCTGGGGGTTAAATGACTTTTAACACATCCCACTCTGTTGCCTTTGAATGTGCATCCCTTTGACTATATGATTATTGTAAAGCAGTGTCTCTACCATTCAAAAATCATGAAAAGTAAAGTGTCTTATTTACCACCCGGCAAAACGACTTTCTATATGCATGTTCAACTGAGTTTGATTTGGCATAATGCATGTTTTGTTAACCTGTTTTGGGACCACGACGGTCAGGGTAGGAGTATCTGGGCACTTCCCAAGGGCTTGCGTTTGAATGTCCACCTTTTTGACAAAATAGATATTGTACAGCAACGTCCCCTATTACCTTAATTGCATTTTAACGAAAATAAAAGCGTATGTGCTATACAGGCGGAAGAACTTTTCAGAGGCATGTACCCATGGAACATTTTTCGCGGTTGAATATTGTACCACGTTTTTCACTGCCTTTAGGATGCACGGGGTTACTTTGAGCACCTCCCACAAGGTGGTCTCTGCAAGTGAACCCTTTGTACTGTATAGATATTGTAGATCAATGTTGTTATTTTATCTTTACCCCGGCAATTTTTATAGAAATAAAAGTGTCTTGATACGGCAGGAATTAAATTCAATACAATAAATTATTCAATTCAATTTTTATTTCATTTTTCGACAATAGACATCACTTTTTTTGGAACAGAAAATGAGGTGCGTAAAACTATGTAGGATGAAAAGAATGTACAATGATTGTATAGCACCTTATAAATATTTATACATAGTCATAAAACTCAAGTGATAGTCATAAAACTTTTTGAGACATGCACTTTTTGAACGACTGTAATTGCGTTGGTATTTGCGTTATAAGGTCATGTATAGAGGCAATTAATGTGGGCACTTCCCATATAGGAGGCTCCCTTCGAATGGTCACCACTTTAACTATGCCAGTGTAAGTCAAAATTGCAGAGCAATATATCTTCTGTTAACCTCATTGAATTTCATTAAATAAAAGTTTCTTTGCTAGAGGACCAGAAGGACTGTTGAAAGGCATGTACTTTTAGAACATAATTATGTATTTGCGTCGGTACATGATCATTGCATGTCTTAGACTGCCTTCGGAAGGGGTAACTTTGGGTACCCTCCACGTGGTTGCCCTCGTATGTGAACTATTTTTACCTTATAGATATTGTGAAACAATAATTCTTCTATAACTTTCACTGAATTTTAATGGATAAATGAAACAAAAAGGACGTTATAGAGTTTTTTTCGCTTCAAACAGCTGTATTCACGTGCGTATGATTATGTTTTGTACCGGGCCGTGAGGGTATAGGGATAAATTTGGGTACCTCCCTGCGAGTCGCTTTGACTGTGCACCACCTTTTATTCAAAAAGATATACACATTGTAGAAAAATATCTCCGCTGTCAGTGCCAATTCTATTTCATGGAAATAAAAGAGTCTTTGCTAGACGGCCGAACGACTTTAAAAAAAAATGTACGCTTAGAACAACCGAAATCGCGTTGGTTGATGCATGTTCTGTAATTGGTCGTGTCGATAATTATCGATAGGGGTAACTTTGGGCACTACCCACAGGGTTTCCCAAAGTTGACTGGCCATCTTCAATATCTCAAAACCCTCAAGGATGCAAGAGCTGAATCATCAAGATTCGAATAAATCACCCTCCAAATAGAGTTCATTCATTACAAAATTGGAGTTATAGATGTTGACACTTGTTTAATTTCGTACTTTGATTCTACGTTATTGATGGATTAGCTATCATTATCTGTCTGATGACAAAATTGTAATTTGCGTAATATTATTCATGCTAGGTTACTAATGCTGTAGAGTTTATTTTTGGTGAAGAGAAACTGAAATATCACATTTGAACACTCTTAATATGCTCATATCGGGCGCTTTGAAGCATTTGAATAGTCCGTTGGCTCGGTACCCTTTCCATATCATGCAAACGAGGCCCAGATTATGTACATGGAAATATTTGCAGCGCACTAACTGACATTGTAAACATAGGTTTCAACACTTTCGGTGTTCCAATCTGAAACCTAGAAGCGTAGTTTTCATGAAAACACTGTATTTTTATCATTATGGGAGCTAATTTGCATATTATGCAAATGAGGTCCAGATTATGTACATGGAAATGTTTGCATCGCACTAACTGAGGTTTCGACACTTTTGGTGTTCCAATCTGAAACCTAGTAGCATAGTTTTCTTGGAAACACTATTTTAATCGTTATGGGAGCTAATTTGCATATTATGCAAATGAGGGTCTGATTGTGTACATGGAAATGTTTGCATCGCACTAACTGACATTGTAAACATAGGTTCCAACACTTTCGGTGTTCCAATCTGAAATCTAGAAGCATAGTTTTCATGGAAACACTGTATTTTTATCATTTTGGGAGCTAATTTGCATATTATGCAAATGAAGCCCAGACTATGTACATAGAAATGTTTGCATCGCACTAACTGACATTGTTAACATAGGTTTCAACACTTTCCGTGTTCCAATCTGAAACCTAGAAGCCTAATTTCCATGGAAACATTGTATTTTTTATCGTTATGGGAGCTAATTTGCATATTATGCAAATGAGGTCCAGACAATGTGCATGGAAATGTTTGCATCACACTAACTGACATTACAAACATAGGTTTCAACACTTTCGGTGTTCCAATCTGAATCCTAAAAGCCTAGTTTTCATGGAAACACTGCATCTTTATAACTATGTGAGCTAATTTGCATATTATGCAAATTTAGCCGATTTGCCCCACTGGATTTCTTGGGACTTTTAGTATGGTGTTTCGGAGCCCATAACAAGATGCACTGCAGTGGAATTCCTACTGTTGCAATTAGTGGTGGGTGAAACCCTATTTTGACTGGACTACTTACGCTTTGGCCCACTTTCCCGAGTCCGAAGAAGTCCGATTCACTGTAGTCAGTGGTCCGATCACAGTTCGGCTCATGATTCGGCTGAGGGGGATGACAGCTTTAGCAAACTTCTTTTGTGATGTCATAATAACAAGCACATATGCACGCACCCTGGCATTACTACAGACTGCGCGACGCGCAGAGAAGACAACAAAGGCAACGTTACTTAGCAACACCTACGCACTTTACTCTTGATGACAGCTCTACTTCGGTAATCTTCGGCAGTATCATCAACAGCGCCATCTACACTACCGGGACTATGCCCCTTTAACAACGTACTTAGGACTGGGGTGGAGCTTTCCTAAATATTGCATTCTAGAATACCAACTTCTTCCTAAGTCAGAAATTTGCATATTCCCGCCCCCTTCCTAAGTTTCTTCCTAAGTCTACTTAGGTAGAAACTTAGGAAGATTTTCAGAATACCACTTAGGACATGCGATAATTGGAAGGCAACCGATACCTCCATCCAAGCCATCAGAATGTAAGGAACAATCAACCCTCCTTCTCATTTTGTAATGTATACATGATTTATATTACATACTTTTTACACGTATTTCCAATGACGATTGTTATTGCCTGTTGAACAACTGAATACATTCACTGATATGACTCAGATTTGTGGTAATCTAGATGTGTTTCGATTGATTGTTTGTTTGGGGTTTTTTTCTCTTCCTTCTTTCAGAAACTCGATAACTCCCCACAAATTTTATTAGTGCATCTTGCTTCTCGTAACGGATGTTAGTAGTTTCTAGTTGTTCCATCACTCAATGGACCAGTGTCATATGTAATATCTTGTATAAATATATCTACATTGAATGGAACAAATTAATATTATACTCAGTGCATGCCACTTTAGCGGGCCCATAGAACCATAGTGCTGTCCATAAGAAGAAATTTCTAGAAGTTTTAACGAAAAGCAAAAAGATATACAACTGCTCTTTAAGGCCTCAAAAAGAAATAGTTTGAGTGCAGATCAGAAAACACAATACATCTATCGAGTGTTTCCGGCAGTTCTAACATTTGAGATTGATTACGCAACCCTGCTTTTGGTTAACCCCTTACCAGTTTTTAGCGAATATTATCAGAGGTTTGTTTTTTTTTAATCTTCTTCTGCTTTCTTTCATGTGACACTCCCGTTAATAATGGTTAGTTATTTCAGATTTGGCTATCCCTGTAAACGATAGTGATTATTTATGTCATTAAAATGTTCAGTATCGTTTTATGACCCAATTCATTGATATGATTTTGATGTGATAAATACTCGGAGTAGAGCCTCAACTACAATTATTGAAACCTCATCCATGATTTGTTTTGTATAAGGGTCTGTAATTCCATACTAGATTCTGCCGAGCCACAGTATAATTACCTGCAATATTTTATATTCTTTAATGTAATGTTTGTTCTGAGTTATACTCATGCATGGGTTGCATGGGTACGTTTTCACCTTATAACGCACAAAACAAAAAGAACACTGAAAAACCCCGATTGGTAGACATTATTCTGATTTATGCATTACCCCTCTCCTGAATTTTTCTTTTCTTTTCCTCTTCATTTCTTTTCATGACAACTGGCATAGGTCATTACCTGGGCCTTGCCCTATGTGTCACCAACTATATATGCATGCTGAATTCCGTCTCTCATTCTGAATAATAGTCTGTGTCAAATGTGTTCTTAAAGGATTTTGAGGGGTGACTGGCCACAGGTTTGGCATGTTGTTTACGAGCAGCATGCTCTCATTTACACCTGCACGGATATGAACTGTTGTCCCAATTTTTTAGTATCTAAGAATCCGAGTCTCTAAGACAAATCAATGATTTTGTTTTTATTTTTTTCATTGTGAAAGACACTGTATTCCCTCACGCTAATACTTTGAAATTGTTGCTGAGCAGGTGTAGTGTACTGCATGGTTCCCGGCAGTCTTATTATGTTGGTTGCTGTAACATTCTTTTACAATGAATGGGTCAAATGAATTATACTCAGTACATGCCACTTTAGTGGGCCCATAGAACCATAGAACCAAATACTGAGTAGTGCAGTCCACAAGAAGAAAAATCTAAAAGTTTTAACGAAAAGCAAAATACATGCAACTGTTATTCAAGGCCTCAACAAGACATCTATCAAAACACATCTATCGAGTGTTTCCGATAGTTCAAACATTTGAGAATGATATGCAACCCTGTTTTTGGTAATTTTTTTACTGGTTTTGTATACCAGAGGGCTTTTTTCTTCTTTCTTTCACGCTACACTCAAGCCAATAATCGCTGGTTATCCCACATTTGACTATCCCTGCAAACGATAGTGATCATTCATGTCACTAAAACGTTCAGTATCGTTTTGTGACCCAATCTATTAATATGATTTTGGTGTGATAAGTATTTGGAGTTGCCAACTGGTTGCGTTTCAAGTAGTTTATTGGAACCCCATCTATGATTCGCTTTGTATAAGGCTCTGTAATTCCATAATAGATTCTGGCGAGCCTCAGTATAATTACCCACAATATTTTATCTTTGTTAATGTAATGCCTGTCCTGCGATATAATCGTTCATGGGCTGGATGGGTACGTTTTACCTGGCCCTTGCCCGATATGACATCAACTATATGCATGCTGAATTCCGTCTCTCAATCTGAATAATAGTCTGTGTCAAATGCGTCTATAAAAGATTTTGAGGGGTGACCGGCCACAGGTTTGGCATGTTGTTTACGAGCAGCATGCTCTCTCATTTGCACCTGCACTGATATGAACAGTTGTCTCAATTTTTTAGTATCTAAGAATCTGAATCTGTAAGTTAAATTAATGCTTTGTTTTGTGTGTGTGTGTGTGTTTTTTTTTTTGGTTTTTTTTGTTGTTGAAAGTCTCTGTATCCCCTCACGCTTATACTTTGAAATACTTTGCTAAGCAGGTGTGATGTACCGCATGGTTCCCGGCAGTCTGAAAACGCTGGTTGCTGTAACATTCTTTTCATGTACAATTCAATTCAAGAAAAGAGTTGACACCCCAGGGCCTCGTTTCAATGCGTAACCTGTATGGTTCATCCATCAGGTCACGACTAACGTTATACCCATTCCTTCTCAAGCCACAGCTGCCTTGTTTTCATCTTCACTTTCATTTCTCAATTTATTTAACAAACAAAAAATATCCCTTTTCAGCCCCCCCCCCCCCCCCCCCCCCCCCCCCCCCGTTTTCTGTGATGGTGTGTTCGCCTCGTGCTGGGGGTTGCTGATGGGTATAAGAGGAGTAGTGGCAATGCCACTGTGGCGGCTGTGCTCCTATACTGTATGGAGTCCATGGGGCATACAATGATCTTTGTATTTCAACTGAATTTTAGCTAAAACATAGTACAATGTACCGGGTACTAGTATTCTGTGCACTCGACCCGTTGTGCGCTCTGTACGATGGGTGCACCTCCCTGGTGGGTGCGCTTCCCGCTATGGTGTCGTTTTTGTTTTTGTTGCTTGTTTCCCCCCTTCGCGAATTTGGCGAGTGGGACGTCCCATTCCTGCGGACGCTGCTTATGATGATCAATGATCGAGCAAAAAAGTCAATACCATTTTTTTTCACTGATCTCATCTCGTTCTCATTCTCTCTGCAAACTTGAAATGAATATAAAAAATAAACACTTATGTATATATGGAATAATCTTCAATTACGTTAAGCAGATAATTTGTTTCATTCTCTTCAATTTAACTTTAATTGATGTGTTGTAATGGTAGGGATGGGGTTGAAGAAAGCTTACGATGAGGTGATATCCGGGAAAGCTGATAGTATCAATCAGTTATACGCTTATTGACTAAACTCTCTTATGAGATGTTCTGTATTTGTTATTTGTTTTTCTTTGTTCTTCTCTGATTTCTTTTCCATTTTTCTCCTTCATGACATTCCCAGCGAACAAATATTCAGAATTGATTTCTACATCGTAGTTTGTCTATCATGACTTGTGAAGATATGACACTTATTGTTTTATTATGGCCAATAGGCACTTACTGTTAATATCAGAAACCACAGTGTAGGTGTATACAGTAAACATCACAGTTCTATTCGTGTCTCCCTTCGTCTCTCTCCTTCTCTCTTGATCCCCAAATAACCTATAAAAATTCATATTGATAGTTTGAATTATGCACGTGAATATATCTTGTATGAAAATGATATTTTTTGAATATCAAGGGAGCTCACTCACTCAAAATGCTGATATCATTGCTTATGCCTCGTTTTGTATTGGCAGAGCAGACGCAGGCCACGGACGTGTGTGCCCAATTTGATATCATCGGCTATGTCTTGTCTGCGTCCTTGTTGTTTCTCGTGTCTTGTGTGTGTCTCATGTCTATGTTTCATGTGTGTGGTTCTTGTATGTGTTTCATGTTTGTGTATATGCGTTTCTCTTCCTCTTCTTCCAGGTCTGTACATTCCCACATAACTACAATCTCCAGGTCTAGGTCTAAGTGGAACTTTTGTCGATTCCGGTGTGATTTTCTTTATACTTATGGCTAATCCAACATTTGTTTTCAACTCTGTGAACGATGATGAATTTTATGATTCAGTTGGGCGCTCTTTTACGTCCGCGCAGGAAAACAAAACTTCCACCTTATATGAAGCATACATATCGAACAAACTTAATGCTTCAGCACAAGAATTTGAATATAATTTTGATCCTGAAGATCCTGTGCAAAGTTCATGTGTTTATCTGACTGTAAATCAGTATAAACAATATGTTATGAATAGTGATGATGATAATCTTTTGTTAGCTCATTTGAATATACGAAGCATAAGTAGAAATTTTGATAAGTTGCGATTATTTTTAGAAAACTCTGGTAACAACTGTTCTGTTATAGGTCTGACCGAAACATGGTTGACTCCCAATATAAGTCATTTATTTTCTATATCCGGCTTTGATTTCGTGTACAGAAATAGAAAAGAAAGAATGGGTGGTGGCGTGGGTTTATACATCCCCAACAAATTTGAATATTCTATCCACGAAGAATTGAATGTCATGACTGATGTAGTTGAATCTCTTTTTGCTGAAATGGTAAACCCGAATGGGAAAAACATATTGATTGGAGTTGTTTACAGACCCCCTGGATCGAATCCGAATGATTTTTTGTTGTATATACAAAATTTAATGCAGAACTCTATCTTTACAAATAAACATGTATATTTAATGGGTGATTTCAATATTGATCTTATGAAATGTAACTCCCAACATATTTCGCAAGAATTTGTAGAAACTTTAATGTCTGTTTCTTTATTACCGTTAATTTCTAAGCCGACCCGTGTTACTGACCGATCTGCCACTTTGATTGATAATATTTTTTGTAATATTCTCCCAATTCCCGAGTCTGGTATTGTTTCATCTGACATCTCTGATCATTATCCAATCTTTACACAAGTGCCAATTAAGTTATCTCCGAGGCAAAATAATTATCAGAGACGTCGTAAGATTACGGCTAATAATCTTATCAATTTGCAAAATAGTTTAAAAGATATTGATTGTTTTTTTTTTTTGTATACAACAATACCGATCTTGATTTGTGTTATGATTATTTTATAAAAACTATCACTTCTAAAATTGATGAACATATTCCGTTTTGCACAAGGAAAAGTTCTTATAAAACAACTCCAAGATTCCCGTGGATAACCCAATCACTTTTAAGATCGATTAATATAGAAAAAATAATTTGTTTTATAGATACAGGAGTAACCCTACGGATAAAAATAGGCAAAAATATGTGACTTATAAAAACACGCTTATTAATTTATTGCGTTTACAAAAGAAAAAAAATTATGTCAACCAGATAATGAAATATAAAAATGATATTAAGAATACTTGGAAAACAATAAAAGATGTTATGAATACATCTAATGATGTATCTAGTATTTCAGAAGTACGATGGGGTAATACCTCAAGCAATGTACCTGCTGGTATGGCCGAAATTTTTAATGATTTTTTTTGCATCGATTGGGAAAAATTTAACACAAAGTATCCCTTCATCTAATAAAGTGTTTTATGATTTTTTAGATATACCTAATCCTAAAATTATATTTTTGGACCCTACGTATAATGAAGAAGTTATTGATATTATTAATAATTTGAAAGAAGGGAAAAGCCCAGGATGTGATGGAATCGATAATTATTTGTTGAAAAATATAATTCTTCAAATAATAGATCCTTTAGTATATATTATTAATTTATCACTTAGTACTGGGCTTGTACCAAGTCAAATGAAGACTGCCAAAGTTATACCTATATATAAGAAAGGGGAGAAAAATGATGTCAATAATTACAGACCAATATTGTTATTAACTTCAATTTCTAAAATTTTGGAAAGAATAGTATATATCCGAACTGTAAAATTTTTCAATATGAGTAATATATTTACGAATTTTCAATTTGGATTCAGAGAAAATCACAACACCACCCACGCTTTACTTACCTTTGTGGAAAAGATTACACATGCACATGATACATTTTCGCATACAATAGGCATCTTCCTGGACTTTTCTAAGGCTTTTGATACGATTAATCACGGTATACTTCTCTCTACGTTATCCCATTATGGTATTCGCGGAAAAGCCTTGTAATGGTTTACGAGTTATTCATCTGACAGATTTCAATATGTACATGTGAACAGTTTTGATTCTTCTATGAAGAAAATAGAATGTGGTGTTCCGCAAGGAAGTTTGTTAGGCCCACTGTTATTTATAGTTTACATTAATGATTTTTAAAGATCTTCAGATAAACTCTCTTTCATATTATTCGCGGATGATTCCAATCTTTTTTTATTCCCACCCTGACCCTAATACTTTAATTAGTACAGTGAATTATGAATTGAAGAACGTCTCACAATGGATATATGCAAATAAATTGTCACTGAATATTGAGAAGACAAAGTATATGTTTTTCAGTAATTCTTTAGATAGATTACCAGGTAATGTTATATTTGACACTACTCCCCTAGAAGAGGTTTCGTCTATTAAATTCTTAGGTGTTTGTGTTGATAATAAGTTATCATGGAAGTGTCACATAAACAATATTTGTAAAGTAATTGCACGTAACATAGGCATAATGAATAGATTGAAATATTATCTTCCTTCTTCGGCTTTGATTACGCTTTATTCAAGTTTGGTATTGCCGTACTTGAATCATGGAATTCTTGCTTGGGGGAATACATATTCGACATTGTTAGATAAACTTTTTCTTCTGCAAAAGATGGCGCTCAGAATCGTTTTTAACCTTCATATCCAAGCACATACTGACAAGCTTTTCCTTGAGCACAAAATTCTGAAAATAAAAGAGTTGTATTTGTTTCAACTTGGTCAATTTATGTTTAATTACAACTGCAATCATCTACCCAAAATATTTTATTCTTTATTTTACCGTAACAGCCACGTACATAATTATCCCACGAGACAATCTAAAGAATTTCATCTTCCCTTAGTTAGAACTGTACACACTCAAAATATATTTGTTTATACCGGACCCAGATTTTGGAATAGCAATAAATAATGATCTAAAAGAATCTGTGAAGTTAATTACATTTAAGTATAAACTCAAAAAAATACTTGTTTTCTAAATATACCAGTTAATTCTGTTCAATGAAAAAACCCGTCATGTTTCACTTTTCCTTGAGATTTTGAAGTGTGTCCACAGACCTTTTCCATCCCTCTCCTTTTCCTTCTCTATTCTTCCCTGCTCCTTTTTCCTCGTTCTTCGTTGTCCAGTATCTGTCTGAGTGCATTTCCTCAAATTCTGTGTATTGTGTTATTCACTGGCGTAGCCAGGGGGGGGGGGGGGGGCGATGGGGGCGGTCGCCCCCCCTAAGATTTGGACCGGGGATTTGGGAGGCGGAAAAAAAATGCGTGTATACTGTATGCATGCACATGAAGCGGGTCTCCTTTGCAACCTTTCATCAAATAAGATATTTTTTTTGAATATTTCACTCAAAGTGTGCACCAGATCGTTGAATTTCAATTCAAAATATGCAAAATCTCTCGTGCTTGGGAGGGGGTATCCCCCTCCCAAACCCTCCCCCTCTGTGCCTCTTTCCCTAGCTTAGTACACTTTTTAGATTTACAAAAAAATTATGAATAATTCTGAGTGCACAAGACTTATCACATACCTTCAAAAAACTCAAGGTTCCCTCATGTATAAGGGGAATTACCCCTTTTAATCGACCCTTTCCTCCCTCAGTCCCCTCCCCCATCAGTTTTTTTTTTTTTTTTTGATTTCCCAAATGTTGATTCCATCAATGCGTATACGAGATATCTCAATTTCAACCTTAAAAAGGCAAAAGCTCCATCGGAAGGGAAAGGTGGAGATAACACTCGCCCACGCCTTCTCCCTGCTCACCCGCCCCTCCTCCCCCCCCCTTCCGCCATGCATAGAAGTAGACTGTGGCTATACCCAGATCGCTTTATTTCAATTCTAAAAACGCAAAAGCTCCGCGAGCGGGAGGCGGAATTCCCCTTCCCCTAAGCTCTACCTCACTAGACTTTATACACTGACACACAGATGGTGCACATTCGGAATAAGAGCTAAATTCCGTGATTTTAACACTTCGATGAAAAAGTATTGCACCAAAAATTTGCACCAGATCGCTGAATTTCAGGTCTGAAAACGCAAAATCCCCTTTGTGTGGGAGGGGATATGCCCCTATCTACAACCTCGTGTGCATGCTTTTTCTGTTTGATTGCTGAACAGACAGCGTTCATGATATTCAGTGTAAGAATTAATACAAGAAGTGTATTTAAATACAGGCAAATTGTTCAATGATAATCTACATCAAAATATACTGCAACCATAAACAAGTGGGACTGTTTCAACTCGTTAAAACACGCAAAAACATGCATCAAGTTGCACCATTTGCAACATCAAAATGCAAAAAGTTCTCACCATGGGAGGGGGGTACACCCCCTCCCACACCCTCCCCCTCCTCCTTCGCTCGCTCCGCTCGCTCGGGTTCAGTCGCGTTCATGATATTCAGTGAAAAGAATTAATACAAGAAGATTATTCAAATTGATACCATTTTATATGCAAATTGTTCAATAACAATCTACATCAAAATATACTGCTACCTTACACTAATGTTACTGTTTCACGTCGATAAAACGCGCAAAAACATGCATCAAACTGCATCATTTGCAACATCAAAATGCAAAAAGTTCTCACCGTGGGAGGGGGGTACACCCCCTCCCACCCCCCTCCCCTCTCCCTTCGCTCGCTCCGCTTGCTCGGGTTCAGTCGCGTTCATGATATTCAGTGAAAAGAATTAATACAAGAAGTGTATTTAAATCATACCATATTATAGGTAAATTGTTCAATGATAATCTACATCAAATTATACTGCTGCCTTACACTAATGTTACTGTTTCACGTCGATAAAACGCGAAAAAACATGCATCAAATTGCACCATTGCAACATCAAAATGCAAAAAGTTCTCACCGTGGGAGGGGGGACACCCCCTCCCACACCCTCCCCCCTCCCCCTTCGCTCGCTCCGCTCGCTCGGGTTCAGTCGCGTTCATGATATTCAGTGAAAAGAATTAATACAAGAAGTGTATTTGAATCATACCATATTATAGGCAAATTGTTCAATGATAATCTACATCAAAATATACTGCAACCTTAAACAAGTGGGACTGTTTCAACTCGTTAAAACACGCAAAAACATGCATCAAGTTGCACCATTTGCAACATCAAAATGCAAAAAGTTCTCACCATGGGAGGGGGTACACCCCCTCCCACACCCTCCCCCTCCTCCTTCGCTCGCTCCGCTCGCTCGGGTTCAGTCGCAATCATGATATTCAGTGAAAAGAATTAATACAAGAAGATTATTTTAATGATACCATTTTATAGGCAAATTGTTCAATAATAATCTACATCAAAATAAACTGCTACCTTACACTAATGTTACTGTTTCACGTCGATAAAACGCGCAAAAACATGCATCAAACTGCATCATTTGCAACATCAAAATGCAAAAAGTTCTCACCGTGGGAGGGGGGGACACCCCCTCCCACACCCTCCCCTCCCCCCCTCGCTTGCTCCGCTTGCCCGGGTTCAGTCGCGTTCATGATATTCAGTGAAAAGAATTAATACAAGAAGTGTATTTGAATTATACCATTTTATAGGCAAATTGTTCAATAATAATCTACATCAAAATAAACTGCTACCTTAAACAAGTGGGACTGTTTCACGTCGATAAAACGCGCAAAAGCATGCATCAAATTGCACCATTTACAACATCAAAATGCAAAAAGTTCTCACCGTGGGAGGGGGGACACCCCCCCTCCCACACCCATTATAGTATCAACATCATTATATCAATGAGTAAAATGTACAATAGTTTATAGAAGAATTTAAAATGAATATGTCTTATTGGTATAACAAATTGGTGCTGTTGTTGTTTTGTTCCAGTGTTCCACGTTTTACAAGCGTGGCTTTTTTTAGTGGAACACTGTTTTCCATCATTGTGATTATTTACTATTTTTGTTGCCATGACAAAGTGTATTGTTTCTTTTTTACGACATCATTCGTGTATGATATACTTTATATTGTATTGAACAAATCCTTTATCAGACGAGTGTAAGAGAAATGAAAAAAAAATTGTATCACTTTGGATTATGTCAACTTTTTCTTTTCTTTTCTTTGTGATGATGGAAATAAATAAACTATTGAATTGAATTGAATTGAATTAGGAAAAAATCCTGACTTAGGAAGAAATTTCTTCCTAGGAAGGATTTCAGAATACCACCCCTGATCTTGTTCTTCCATAGAGATATCAGTAGGCGCGGTCAGACTGGTAAAAGATCAAGAAGTCGCGAAGTTTGGGCCAGTGGTACGCGCGCAAGCTAGAGCGCGCCGTCCGACGGCCAGTGATTGTGACGTAACAATGCACATCTGTACATGACAGTGGCCTCGCCCCTCGGAGACACCGCCCGCAAACATATCGATAAATTTCGCAGGAAGTTTGGCAGGAAGTTTGCGGTCACACTGGCAAAACTTCGAGATCTTAAAGATCGCGATCTTAAACTTCTCGATCTTTTGCCAGTCTGACCGCGCCTAGTGATTTACACCCATTAGTCTAGCAGCCAGAAAGGGTCCCCGTGCACCCCCCCCCCCCTAAAACAAAATTCTACGATATGTTCGAAGATCGTCAGAACCTGTATTTTCCGAATCCGGTTGTCGCCAGTGGAAAAAAGAAGGTTGCGCGCGCGTCTAATTTGCATATTTCTAGGATGGGCGCCGCCCGTTGCTAGGAGACGGATTATTTTTGAATAACTTTAGTTAGGAATAACAAATTACCATAAAAATGGTATCATTTTGAAGAGAATTAAATTTCCTACAAGCTGATACCCCATTTAATGGGATAAATAGATGTTGTCATGAAATATTAAGGAAGGAATTATGTTTTTTAGCATTTTTCTAAAAAGATCCGGAATTTGGTTATAATGTTCTTTTCCATACATTTAATATGCATTTACAAATAACATTTGAATTTTCCTATAATTATCCCCCAAACATAGCTATTATCATGTGAAAACGGCTTTCCAATACATCAATTCCTTTAAAAGTTACACGACATTAAAGGGGTTATGGTTCAATAGGTTTTACAGCAATATCTAAGGGTTATAATGTCTCCGCGCGCAATTGCGTAGGTTCTGTATGTGGGGTTTGTTGTAGATCACTGCTATCTATTGATCAAATCTCATCGAAATCGGCGAAGAAAGAAAGAAAAATTACACTTTCTATTCCTTATATGAAATAAAAATGTTTTTTTTTTTCTATTCTGTGTTACCAAACTCAATCCATTCAGCTTCCCATATGAACAGTTTCTTGTCTTTTTGGATTCCCTCCAAGAACGTGAAATTAATCACAATTTATCTGATATTAAAAAGTTAAAGAAAAAACATTTACGTGACAGTTTCCTCTTATTGGAAGATTAAAGTGAAAAAAAGAAGAATCTTATGCTAAAAGCCCTAAGAAATAAAAAACTTGTTAAATGGCCTTTCAGAGTTTAAAATGAAACATGGCTATCTTATTTTTTCATAACAAAATGAAGGGAAGTATCTGTGTAGTTCATGTCGGCCCATACTGGGTTACATCATAAATTCTTCAGAAATGGTCCCCGTGCACCCCCCCCCCCAAAAAAAAATCTACGATAGGTCAAAGGTCAAAGATCAAGTGAAATACATGCTCTCCTCTTCATCCAATTAAACCTATAGGTCAAGGAAGGTGACCATTCAACACATTTGTGACAAACATGCCATTACAATATTTTGCCAATTTTGTGAAAATGTAATCACACATTGTCCACATGTACTATAGACCTATAACGAGAATCATGCATTATGGCGGAGGCATACCAGTCGTCATAGCGACATTTCTAGTTTAATATTACAACGAAGATTACGACTATTATTAGCAGTTGGTAATTAAGTGGTATACGAAGACTAACTCAAACAATACATCATTATATGAGTGGCTATAATGTACAATTGATAAAAACCCAATAAATATGGTGTTTTTTTTTCAGGTTATACAGTGCGTATCAAAAAAAGGTAATCCAACTTTGGCGGGCTACTACTTTACAATTGTCAGCTATGGAGAGCTCAATGTTTTAATTCTAATGATATCACAAACCATCGAAAGCTATGCTGCCGGCTGAAAGCAATAACAAATTTACTTCTTGTATATTATAGAAAGAATGGCCACGCGAAAGTAACAAGATTAATGCTCTGTTACTGGGAATTTGAAAACAATAATGACATTGTTTCCATTCCTGTTGTGTCGTTGGTTGTTGGCGTGTTTCCTTTCAAAGAGTGAAAGTAGTAGTAGGTTAATAGATGTCGGCGTTAAAGCTTGTACAGTATAACAATATTGGTCACAGTTTATTATTCCGAAGGTTCATTTTTTTTCCCCCAAAGGTTCGTTATTCCGGAGGTTCGTCAAGATATAGATAAACGGGCCCAAATTAGTTATTGCTGAAAGCAATAACAAATTTACTTCTTGTATATTATAGAAAGAAAGGCCACGCGAAAGTAACAAGATTAATGCCCTGTTACTGGGAATTTGAAAACGATAATGACATTGTTTCCATTCCTGTTGTGTCGTTGGTTGTTGGCGTGTTTCCTTTCAAAGAGTGAAAGTAGTAATATAGTAGGTTAATAGATGTCGGCGTTAAAGCTTGTACAATATAACAATATTGGTCACAGTTTATTATTCCGAAGGTTCATCTTTTTTTCCCCAAAGGTTCGTTATTCCGGAGGTTCGTCATGATATAGATAAACGGGCCCAAATTTGTTATTGCTGAAAGCAATAGCAAATTTACTTCTTGTATATTATAGAAAGAAAGGCCACGCGAAAGCAACAAGATTAAATGCCCTGTTACTGGGAATTCGAAAACGATAATGACATTGTTTCCATTCAAAATTCAAAATGGTCACCTTCCTTGACCTAGGTCTAATTGGATGAATAGGAGAGCATGTATTTGGGGATTTTAGGACTTTAACTTGACTTTGGTCCTTTCATAAGTTTATGCATTAAGTAATTTTCAAGGTATGGAGAAAAAGTGCAATTTTTGTATTGTGTAGAAAATTGTTACCATTTTCATCTGGCCTTTGACCCTAACATTCATAAGAGAATCACTGTCAGGCAGAACATGCATGAATATGTACTAAGTTTCAAGATGCCATGAGCCACTTCCGAGACATGGAGGAAGAAGCAAGTTCAGCACTTTCTCTTGATCTTTGATCTTTGACCTTTTTGGCAAAAAAAAAAGAAATTGCCAGAGAATCTCTATTTTGGGTTATACATGCATACACCAAGTTTTAAAAAAAAAGTCCTGCTGGCATTGCATAAATATGAGGGAAATAGTAAAATTTTGAAGTGTTGCCCTTGACCTTTGACCCCATGAACCCCAAATTCCCTAGATAATCACTTCCAGTCAGTACATGCATAATATATACTATGTTCCATGAAGATACCTTGAACAATATCCAAGATACAGAGAAAAAAAGTAAAATTTTAACATTTTCACTTGACCTTTTCACATTTGACCTTAACCTTATCACCCCAAACTTTTACCAGTGAATTTTAATTAGGTAATACCTGTATACACTAAGTTTCAAGAAAATATCTTTAGGCATTGCAGAGATATGAGGAAAATAGTGAAATTTTAAGCATTTGACCTCGACCTTTTGACTTTTGACCTTGAGCATGTGCACCCAAAAGTTGATAGGCAGAATTTCACCCCCAATACACATACATGCCAAATTTCAGGTTTTTTTTTTTTTTTTTTTTTTTTTTTTTTTTTACGCTGTCCGCAAAATTCATTACGGACGGAGAGAAGGACGGACGGAAGGACGGACAACCCGAAAACATAATGCCTCCGGCACCACTTCTTGGCGGAGGCATACAAAAGAATCTAGATTACATAGGTGAAGTAATCTTTGAAGATATGTAAATATTGATATGTACGGTATTGAAACTGTCGTGTTGATTATCCTTATGGTACGTTACCACTCTCGTGGAATTCACTAAGCTGGGTCCACTTTCTCGATTCGCCCGAAATCGTGGTCTTACTCGGGGACTAATCGTGCTGATCATCAGATAATCAAATCTTGATGTCAGTCAAAGACATTGTGTTGATCGTAGTAATTTTTCGAACAGTCCAATAATTCTTCTACGATCAACACGATTACCACCATAGACCTCAAGATGTGATAAGCCATGATAAGATCACCACGGTCACTCGTAGACTAAGAATCGATTTGTGGTAGATAGTATACATGTATTAGCATATCGAGACTCGCGACAATGGCAACCTAGTGAAAGTGTTTAACGTGCAATGTCAATAATCTTTTGGGTATCGATAATGCACATTTATAGTTACTCTATCTAAAAAGGACCGGCGGACGAGTAGGGCATGGATATCTGAAAACACTGGATGGTGTATTTAATTCATGCATGAGTTAAAATGTTATTCCAGCGGAACTTACATGCGCTCTAAAAGTGGATTGCACGTCAGATGCGCCTATAGCAGATACACTTCAAATCATTTTAGCAACTAATTTCTGTGGAAAACATGAAAATATTGTATTCGTTGTGGTTAAACATTTACACTCTGAATATGTCTAATGTTTAACACATTAGTCATACACATACATCCTTGAACACAAACACACACAACACAAAAGTATACAAACCTGCATAAATATAAACGTGATATATATATATATATATATATATATATATATATATTTATATATAGATATAGATATTATATACATAGTTATAGTACATACATGCACACATACATACATACACGCATGCATAGTTCATGTTCCCTCAGACATTTCCCTCATGTTTTATAGATCCATGCATTAAGGTCTACTTAACCATAACATTTTTTTTCTCTCTCTCTCATTTTTGTATAATATTGATTATTAGTCACTCCTAACGGATTTAACAACCAAGTTTACGTTGTATTGCATTTAAATCAACCCATGTAATAAAGTTAAGTGCATGAAATCATTTTTTATAAAAAAAACCCACAGAATTTGAAAGCGACTGGATTTGACTTGCAACTATTCGTTTTTATCAATGCCATTCCTTGGTATTTGTAATCTATCTATTAGTTTCTTGGCAATAATAAACGTATGAGCAATATGTTTAAAAACCATCAGGCGAACCACCAAAGAATGAGAACACGTATGTGCGATCTTATCTTAAAAAAATAAATTGATTTCATGCTAGAGCATGGTGAGAAATATTTCGCTTGTGCGGTATACATGTAACTCTTATTTCGACATCTAAATAAAGCATTCGAGTTTGATGTTCCATGAATGCATTAATGGCGTATTGAATAAATTCACGAAATTCATGACTGAGCTCATTTCCCCTGCATGAATGCCTGTGTGCGATACTGGAGGTGTGAGTATGTGTGTGAAGATGATCAGAAGAATGAGAGTTGATGAAGAGAAGTTTGATTAATATCGATATGTTGGAAACCCCTATCCAGGTAAGCCCGTTTCGGCCGTCATGAAATTACACCTCTCGTAAGGCCTTCATTCTATTTGATGAAAAAAGACGTAAACTAAAAGTGAAGCTGAGTAGATCAAAGGTGATAGCGAATAAAAAAATTAATTTGTTTTCATTTTCTACAAGATTTAATGATATTTAATCAATAATTTGGATGTAAGAAGTGATAGGGTCTCATACTTGCAATGATTATTATAGTATTACACGCGTTACGCAAGTGCGGAAGTCGACATTACCCTTAAATTTCTGTATAACCGTATTGAACCTTTTCCCTTTAATGTCGTGTAACTTTTTAAGAAATTGGTGTATTTAATAGCCGCTTTCACAGAATAATACTTATTTATGGGGTTTAACTTAAGGAAAATTCCGATGTTATTTGTAAACAGAAATTAAATGTATGGAAAAAACATTACTGAAATCTGTATTTCTTGGGAAAATGTATAAAAAAATCCTTCCTTCATTAGTATTTCATAACAATATTTAATTTAATAACAGTATTTCATTCTTCGCCGATTTCGATGAGATTTGATCAATAGATAGCAGTGATCTACAACAAACCCCACATACAGAACCTACGCAATTGCGCGCGGAGACATTATAACCCTTAGATATTGCTGTAAAACCTATTGAACCATATCCCCTTTAATGTCGTGTAACTTTTAAAGGAATTGATGTATTGGAAAGCCGTTTTCACATGATAATAGCTATGTTTGGGGGATAATTATAGGAAAATTCAAATGTTATTTGTAAATGCATATTAGATGTATGGAAAAGAACATTATAACCAAATTCCGGATCTTTTTAGAAAAATGCTAAAAAACATAATTCCTTCCTTAATATTTCATGACAACAACTATTTATCCCATCAAATGGGGTATCAGCTTGTAGGAAATTTAATTCTCTTCAAAATGATACCATTTTTATGGTAATTTGTTATTCCTAAATAAAGTTATTCAAAAATAATCCGTCTCCTAGCAACGGGCGGCGCCCATCTTAGAAATATGCAAATTAGACGCGCGCGCAACCTTTTTTTCCGCTGGCGACAACCGGATTCGGAAAATACAGGTTCTGACGATCTTCGAACATATCGTAGAATTTTGTTTTAGAGGGGGGGGGGGTGCACGGGGACCCTTTCTGGCTGCTAGACTACATAGCCTTGTGGGCTGAAAGTCGCCTGATATCCCAATATAGAAGCCTTTGTTACGTCATAAACCCTCAGCTGCACGGCGCGCCTCGCGCTCACTAGCAGAAACTAATGCACGCACTTTAATGCGCGCATGCAAACCTTAAATACGCGCAGCCTGAACTCCCAAGTTCATTGACCCTACATGCCAAAATATAATAATAATAATAATAATAATAGTGGCTACTTGTATAGCGCACAGGTCCACTTTTCAGTGCTCATGGCGCTTTAAAAATGAAAATATATCATATATTTACATGCATATACATATTCAAACATTTCAACAACGAAGAAAATGGTAAACAAAAACAAGTATATACCAAATAAAGAATACAACATATAGGGCCTACCAATTAAAAATACAATATTGATCCAATATTAATGACATACAGCAATTACAGTCCTCAGTATAAAAGGAACAGATAAGTTTTATGTTTGGATTTGAACGACTCTGTAGATGACAGTTCCCTAACTGAAGAGGAAACAGTAACTGATTCCACAATTTTGGTCCCATAACGGAAAAAGCACGATCACCATACCCATGTTTTACTCTGGGTGTTTGGAGTAAGAATGTATCTGATGATGAACGTAGCCTTCGTGTCGGATTGTATTTTTGAACAGAATTACTTATGTATATGGGGGAAAAAGAATGAACTGAATGATGTACTAAAAACAGAATCTTGAAAATAATCCTTTTTTCTACAGGTAACCAATGTAAGGAACGGAGAACTGGTGACAAGGAATCAAACTTATTAGTAAAAGTTAACAATCGGGCAGCAGAATTTTGCAACAGTTGAAGTTTTGTGACATCTTTTTTTGGAAGATTACACAACAATGAATTCGAAAAACCAACCGAGAAGAAATCAAAGCATGAATAAGTATCTCAGCTGAAGATTTAGACAAATATTTCCTTATGAAACTTAAATTACGCAACTGATATCGAACATTCCGCTGAATATGAGTTACATGACTTCGAAATGACATTTCCTGATCAAATATGACACCTAAATTACGGGCTGTTTTCGACGGAGTAATGCAAGTGCTGACGATGTTGACATGACATGACTGATAGTCAACTTTGCTTAACATATGCTTTGATCCCAATAACAGAAACTCAGAATTATCATCATTTAGTTTAAGGCCATTGGATGTAAGCCAGATTTTCAGGTCTTGCATACATGCTTCGAGTTTTGCAATGGCGGATGACAATGGAGACACAGTGGGTTTAAAAGACAAATAAAGTTGTATATCATCCGCATAACAATGATAACTAATGCTAATGCTTGCGAAATACTTCACTAATTGGTTGCATATACAGAGAAAAAAGCAGCGGGCCTCCAACAGAACCTTGAGGTACACCAAACTTTGTCATAGTTTTACAAGAGGTAGAATCACCAATTCTGACATAATGAGATCGATCACATAAGTAGGATATAAACCAATCAAGAACAGTTCCTTTGATGCCCAAATATCTCAACCGTTGAATTAGAATAGCATGATCGACTGTGTCAAAAGCTTGAGCTCATATCAAGCATGATAAGAGCAGTGATGTTACCACTATCTAATTCTTCAAGATCCTTCATAAATTTCCTCAATTTGTGATTCTTGGATCACTACCAAAATTTAAACGTTTGTTACTTGTGTCATTTGAAATCTTTCCTGTAAGTTTCATCCAAATCCGTTAACTACTTTTTGAGCTATTTTGCACAGGGACAACAAACACACAAACAAACACACAAACAAACAAACCAACGATAACGAAAACATATCCTCCTCCCTTGGCGGAGGAAATCATCATCATCATCATCATCATCATCACCATCATCATACTATTCGTGATACCACCCCATGGCTACACAGGTGCCTCTTACAGAAATCAGAAATGCAGTTTGTTTAAAAAAATGAATAGATGCAGAGTATGAATTACTCTTTTATACAAACTGCATTTTGGTTGGAAGATGAAAGCATTTCTCATGGAATTTGAAGGAACTATATTATTTTGATTGGGTGCATGTACAGAAAATAGGTGATTTTTTAATTTTTTTTCAATTTTTTTTAAGTGAAAAGAACTCGTAGTCTGGCTCTGCGAAAGCTTGGACAGAGTTTGAGCTGAAAAACCAATCTTAGACAGTTGGAAATTATATTTTGATGTATGAAAGGGTATATCTCACTTATGCAGGTTAGTGAAGATGAAACACCTGATTTCTCCCACCTGTTTTACAGTTTTATTTAATTTGAATTTTAACACACATCTCAAAACATTTACCCGTCAGCTGGCATGGCATGGGCATTCATGAAGCGCGCTCGGCGTACTCCGTCAATAGCAGCCACGCCCTGTCTTCGGTATTTAGTCCAGTCGTTACGTGGTTCAGTGTCCTTACGTGCCAGTTCTCTGTGGAGCTACTCGCTTGCGCCACCATGTTGCACGTCGTTCGTTGAAAAAAAGAAGAAAAGGTTGCAGGGGTATGCTCGTGAATCGCACTGTGTTTAGTGTGCACGATCTTTCTTTCAGAGATCGACGTTGTGCATTTCATTTCTGCCAAGAAAAGTGAGGTTTCGCCGGCCCTGGGCATAAAGGGCACTTGTTGAAATACAATAATGATTGCAGACAGATTTCTGTAAAAAAAAAAATGAGCATATACGTATGAGTCAATACTAAGAGCAGATATAAACAACATTCCATCATTATTCTCATTTGAAAGAGCTAGAACTAACTGAAGAGGTATAGCTAATAAGAAGAGAAAAGTATAACAATTTTCATTTACCACTTTACAGGTATCTTTACTGGTCAACTTCTGATGGTGAAGTACAGTATCGAACAATCGATAACGTCTCAACATGGAGTATTACAGAACAACTGATGAGTGTAACATGGACGACTCACGTCTTTACCAGCATCGGCGTTTACATAGAAGGTATTAAATATTTTTTACCATGACAGGAAAATACAGGAACAGCATAATACGCAAAATCATAATGACAAAGAAGGGAAAAAACTGCACAGCAACACAGGTTCGTATCACATTCCCTGTAACCCCATTCCGCGAGCACACACAAATACTCTAAGCAAAATCAATTCATGTTTGAACTTTTACATAAAATTAAACAAACAAATATACACGAAACACATAAGTCAAACACTGGAAACAGTCTCGTTATTCAGCGAAAGGTATATGTTCAATATAAATCTGGTGGATTCCTGGGCAATTGATTCAATTTTTTAATTCCTCGAAATTCGCGGTTCGCGGTTTGGGTAACTCAAAGCATTTATACACATTTCTTAAACCATAATAAGATTCTTTGAATATGTAACCCGTCTTTGTTACGAGAAGACTGGCTACGAAAATAACTCTGTAAAACAGGAGGCAAGAGACGAGGAATGGTTAAGGTGATATCGACGTCGGACGAAATGCCATTTATTTACTTAACTTCAACTTCCAACCGGAAGTAAACAAAGAACACAAAATAATAAACAGCAAGTCAGCCGCCGTATATGTACAAAGAGTGCAGGGCAAGAATAAAACAAACATATTATTATTAAACACTCTTCTAAATACCGATTCAAATGTAAAAAAACACAAAGGAACACTGTCACTTAGATTTATCTTTACTTCGATCATATTCAATAACACTCATAGCTATCCTGTTTTGCAACCTAACCCCCCAACTGGCCCCCTTGGAATTCCTGCAAGCTATAATAATGCCACAATCTACTCTATTGTATTAATCAAACTATTCCAAATCATATTATGATATTTTCCCGATATCATTGATCATTATTATTACTGTATACTATTATTACTAATAATTATCATTACTATCATTACCCTCACATATAAACAATTACCATTATAATTCAGCCATATGTCTTGATGTCAACATGTACATAAGATTACATGGTACTTGAAATTAAACAAAACAGATAATCCGCACTGAACATCTGAATAGCTTTACAGCACTATTTAATAATACGAATTTCAATCAAATAAAATATCCGCTACTAAAAAGGAACTGATTACTCTGAGTCGCCATATTATCCCAAATAATTCCCAAACAATTGATTTATTCTATCGGTAATTCCACGGATTTATTTTATTTCTGACCCCTTTATTATAAAATAATGTAATTACTTTAAATGAATAATGTCTTAATACTGTAACTACTCCAACTGCAAAATACTACACGCCGTCCTTGTCACTCGACATCCATGCCAAATCAATGGATCAAATCTATTGATGACAACTAACAAAATTTATCAAACCAAAAGCAACGATAATATTAATAAACGGAGGTTGATCAGTTGTAACTGATACGAACAAATAGGATTAAGGGGGGGGGGGGTGGTCTGTCCCAACTGTGGACAACTACTTCCACTATCACTCACATACCTTTGGAATGATGCACGTCGGTCAGACCCAATGTGCGGATAGTCTATCCACCGCCTTACTCTACCCTCCGGATTGACCGTATGAAACTTTAAGAAAGCAGTTCGCTAGCGTACTTGTAATACATTTATAACAATATTATTCCCACTCCAAGACAACAAAAGGGCAAGAGACTCTTAATTTGCGTTTTCCGTGGTCTTTAATAAAGGAAAACATTTGTATTTCACAGCAGGTTGCCCAAAAACAAATTCCATAAATTGTCGATTCAAAACTGGTGTATTGATAGCAAGGTAATAAACCAACCATACGTTATACATACAGTGTATAAGATTAGAACAGGGAATGCGGTCTGCTAGGAACTGTAATATTTTGGAAGAAAAACTTTTATGACCCTCTAGGCTTGAAAAATTAGCAGGCTGCGTCCAGCCTCTCGCCTAGCGAAGTTGACCAGAAGCAATAAATTATTTTGTCTCTCCGCCAGTGCGACTATGGCCGCACGAACGAGACAAACACAACCAGTGATTACACGATACCCCTTCGCCTTGCGAACCATGGCTGCTAGCATCATGCACGGGATAAGAATCACATACAAAACTGTGGCATCACGATATCCCTCCGCACGAAGGGATAAGTACCACTACTTCAACTATCAGTGATTACACGATATCCCTCCGCCTGTGCAAACCATGGCCGCTAGCGTCATGTGCGGGATAAGAATCACAACAGTATGTGGCATCACGATATCCCTCTCACGAAGAGATAAGTACCACTACTTCCGCGGGTCAGCCCAGCCCTATGGCCGGAGAGCATGGGCGTGACCCCTTGGCGGTCTTCCCAACTAAGCTCCGAGCGACACCACCTGTTGGCCATAATTTATGTGTGTCGCCGGCATGCGGGCAAGACCGCTCTTCGCACAATACTATATTGGTCAACTCGGGTCTGTAACTCTGAAATCATAAAACTCCCCAAAGCCGAAGCAAACCGCTTTCCTGTGTATCACACCATAAGCGAACAGAAGAACAATAAAATACATCATACTAGTTAACCTTAATTAACAAAGTTCTGTGTGTATCGGCGATGAGGCGTAAAAATTGGTAAATTCCGCCAAAAGAAATGTGGAACATCTCTCCGCCAAATCGCCTTAGCTCTACACAAAGAATCAGTCACGAAAGTAGAAAGAGAACACTTGATACAAGTAATAAAAGTCCGCACGTGTGAAAACTACGCCATCATGCTGAACTTAAATTAACTCATGGGCTATTTAACTATTCGTTGTAGTCCGGATGCTACTCAATAAACAGCAATAGCCAGTTACAAACTTCGCACGACTCAAAAGGCATAGTTCACCATTGGGAGCAGTGATTTGATAACAGGCACAAAATCGCTAAAATTATATTCTCTTTGATGTATAACCTATATTATCATTACTTGAAGGTCAGTTGCGCAGTACTACCCGCAATATGCGAATTTCGCAATAGCCTGAATAAGAAATTATCACTGCATGTCTTCCTTACTATTAACCAAGCCCTGATTGTAGAATGTTCAACCTATTGATTATACCTGTCCGCTTGTGTTTAACGCGAACATTCCAACTCCTAAAACATTTTGATGCACCAACGCGGAATTTTCAATTATTATAGTAAGCATGCCAGAACAGCACGAAATGAAAATAGCGTTGATTAATACTACTCGAATGTGATACAAACGAGGAGCTCGAGAAATACCAGCTGATGACAGTTCAGAATGGAACATCTGTAGGCGAAGAATGAACGAAGGTGACGATACCAAAAAGAGCGTAGGGCGCATGTTGTTTCGTATTAGAGGCTGAGGTCCCAGCGTCGTATAGTAATAACCGTCTCAAAGGAAGAGTACTAGTAATTCACTGCTCGTGTGAGTTAAAGAGGTTGATGCGACTGACCGCGCGGCGATGTTCTTGGACTGCCCGCCGCATGCCGGTTGCAATGTTTTGGTGTTGGGTGACGCCGGGTGCGCTGAGTGGTGGTGGAGTGGGGAGGCCTATATGTGATGTGGAAGAGAAAAAACACAAACCCGGCAGTATCCTCCTCGACTAAAATGAGCGAGGACATTATTTGTGTCCTCTGTCTTATGTTGCAGCTCGACCATCATTATTCAATCAATGTTGTCAACGTTGTGTATTATTGTAAACATTGTACATTAAAATGCTGTTTAAATATGTGTAGAATAAGGGCACAACATAATTCACAGACCTATAGTGTGGCACAGCACACTGGGGCTTACACTGGGGCTTAAATTACGTATAGGTAAGTCGGTGCTCCGACGCTTGTCCCCGTCTATGTTAACACGTCTAAACGAATATAACGACGGTACGAGTGAGATGCCCATCGCCCCATTACTTGAATTTGTTCGTCTGAGTAGCCCGCCATAGCTGCAGATGTAGCTGCCCCTATCCTAAAGGAGTGGGCCGTGTAACATTGCAGCGGGAGACCGACAAATGACACGCAACGCCGCAAAATGCGATTAAATTCAAATCTTGACAAGGGAGTGGTATTGAATTGCTGAAAAAATGCCCCTCTCTGCTCAGAACGAAGGCGCAAATAATTCAAAGCCTCCCGCGCCGGGCAGAGTGACGCACATGCACTCTCTGGAATGATTACGACACGTCCCGCGCCACGCTGATCTGTTTTGGACAACCGAATCGTTAAGACCAAGCGTCGGTGAGGGGGATTTCCCTTAATGGTGACGTCATCGGTCAACAAGGGGACGCGCTGTGGCGTGGCTGTGAATTCGCCTATTCGTAGGAAACCGAAAAACGCAACAAGAAAAGCGGAAGTCAACATAATACAATCATACGAATTCGCACAAACAGAAGGTAACGCGCGTACCAGGCGCCGCAAAATAGTCAGCGTAATGGGGCAACGAATATCTTCCCTGGAATGAAGCCGTCTACATCCTTCAATTAAGTGTTTAATTGGAAAACTGTTAGTAATGTCCTCTTCCTTATGTCCGCGTAAGCAGAACGACAAGCCCGAAACGTACGTGGCAATCGTGTTCGGGGAATAACCGTGCCAAGACAGATAAGAAATAAATAGAGCTATCTGCTCAGTAGTAGGGGCCGCTGTGATATCAAAGTGATAGGAGCGTCGGAAGGCTTGGAAAGCTGACCACGCTTGGCGGTACGTACTCATGGTGTTTCGGGCCCTGGAAGATTCAAGCAAGAGGGCTTGTTCCCCGTGAAGTTGGTCCAAAGTTGGACTGGGAGTGGTGTCCCCACGCGGTCGGCATCGGGAGCCAGGCGACGAAATCTGCCCATCTGGAAGCGTGATAGAGAGTCAACAATGTCATTATTAACACCGGGCACATACTTGGCTCGAAACCAAATATTCCATTTCAGACACAGCACAACTAAACGGCGTATAAGAGTCATGATGTGCCTGCATGTAGACGATTGCCTGTTAATTACCGCCACAACTGCTTGGTTGTCTGACCAAAATACTACCTTCTTGTCAGTCAATTGGTCACCCCATAGCGAAACACCCACAACAATTGGAAACAGCTCCAGAAATGCGATCGAATACTGGCAGGCGAGGACGTCCTCCGGCCATTTAGCTTGAGCCCATTTCCCATCGAAATAGACACCGAAACCAATGCTTGCTGCCGCATCTGAATAGAAATGAAAGAAGGCGTTCCCGTGCCACACTTGATCTGGAATTTTCACCGTCCCATTGAAATGGCGTAGAAATTCGATCCAAGCAGAAATGTCGGCCTTAGCCCCGGAAGAAATTCGAATTCGGTGGTGAGGCAGACTTCCCCCGCGCGTGAGATCGATTAGTCGACGGAGAAAGGCCCTACCGGGCCCAATCGCCTTACATATGAAGTTAAGGCTGCCTATGAGCGATTGCATTTCCCGCAATGTGACCTTGGACTTGACCAGAAACTCGCGCAGCATGCTGAGAAGGGCCAAAACTTTGACTTCCGGAACCTGTACCTGCAGGGTGGATGCATCAATCTGAAGACCTAGGTATGTGATTTGCTGCACCGGACCTTCTGTCTTGCCTTCCGCTATGGGCACCCCAAAACGCTCACACATCGCCCTGAAACAATGCATTATGTGTTCGCATTCTGCAGCCGATGCACCTGCGAAAAAGAAGTCATCGAGATAGTGTAATATGGTTTGCACCCCTGCGATACGCCTGCAACAATCCTGAAGAAATGTACTAAACTTCTCAAAGACTGCGCACGACACAGAACAGCCCATGGGCATGCATCGATCGAAGAAAAATTGCCCATCCACACACATTCCAAGAAGATCGAAATCATTCGGGTCCACCGGCAACAACCTAAATGCTGACTTGATATCTGCCTTCCCCATGTAAGCCCCATGTCCCAGTGAAACAACTAGGGCTACTGCATCATCGAAACTGCTGTAAACCACTGTGCACTCTTTCCGATCGATGCTATCGTTTACTGAAGACCCCCTCGGAGAAGATAAATGATGAATCAGACGGAATTCCCCTGGAGTGCTCTTAGGGACTACGCCTATGGGAGAACATCGAAAATTCTGAAAGGGGGGAGAAGGAAAGGGGCCGGCTATCCTACCTAATTGTATTTCCTTATCAATCTTTGCTTTTACTATTTGGGGATGGTCAAAGGCCGACTTCAAGTTCGTTGCAGTCATGGAGACACGCTCGCCATTGAAACCTAGGGGAAAACCATGCGTAAAACCCCGGATTAAGGAACGGGCATCGCCTTGGTGATGATATGAGTGCAGAAAGGGTAATAAGCGGTCCAATAAAACGGGAGTAGGCGCGAGCGTCCGATGTGAATGCGAAGAAATTAGATTTAGAACCGGCAGAGGAGATGACAAATTGCTTGGACTAGTGATATCAATGGAGGTGGGAGCAGGTCCGTTACTGGCTAGCGGACGACTTTGATTTTGCACACGCCGCTGCGCCGTGCGAGGGGTCGCTGCAACGCAGGCATCTGTGCGCGTAACGGCACCGTTTCCCCCGCAGGCAGCCCCCTCCATTGAATGCAAAGCAGACATTGGAACCCCGCGGTCGTGCTCTGTTAGGTTGGAAGAGGGGTGGGCGCTGGTTGCTTCGCTGGGGGTACCCCGCTGCCGACTGCCCGTAGGAACGAAAAATCCGCGCTTGCGTTGTGGCAACGAGTAGCCAGAGCTCACTGTCCACTCTTGCCCAAGACATCTGCGGCTGCCTCGCGTGCCTCAGCCGAAATTGAACATCATAATCGCGCCAGTTGTACCCACACTCGGCAGCCGTGCGCACAATACTCATGTATTTTAGCAGCTCGCGCACGCGAGAAGCATGGCGCTCCGCGAAAATGGCCACAAACACCAGCATGGCATTCGTCCATTGCTCAATAGAGCGAATGGACGGCGAGCGCGACTGGGGCTTCAGCTGCAGACCTCCACCTACGGAGTCGACCGCGAGCATGAGCGATTGACTCGTGGGGAGCGGATCGAATTTTAGCAATTGCCCAAGTTCCACATACTCCCCTTTCCAGATGCGCTCTTTCACAGCAGGCTGAACATGCAACCCTAGGTCGTCGCCTAGCTCTGAGATCGCCTGCGGCTGCGCGAAAATGCTGCCCCCCGACGCTGCATCCCCTAAAACATGAGGGGCCTGCGTGGCTAAGCCAGGCTGAGCAGCAAACTGCGAGCTGGGAGGGGGCGCAAAAACGTCGGCATTATCGGCCGGCGCCCCATCCCCTACATGCGAAACCTCTCTCGAAACGAGCGGAAATGGCAGAAACTCACCGTTAGCAGCTGTTGCGGGTCGGTTTCTCGTCCCACCAGAAGAGGTCCCAGGCTGCGACTCCGAAGGGTGTGCCTGCGGGGGCGGCGGGGACGACACCGAAGTCGTGACGGATGTTGTCGTTGGCGAGTCGGGTCCCCGTCGAGTTCGCCCCCTGCCCCGGCTAGACGGTGGTGCAGCTACCGATGTCCTGCGACCCCGCCTTGATACTACCGTCCGCTGCACACCTCTTCCCCGTGCCCGGCCCGTTGCACTCCCGCGTTTCGGCATAATTTTCTCACTGTGGTCTTATCGGCAACAAAAATATTTTGGACAACCTGCCTTCTCAGTGACCACGAAGATAATGCCATCAATTCCTCATACAGCTGCCAAGCATAACGCGATGGCTGCAGCTAGTCTCTTGCCGACGCATTAAGTTTATTGGTCCTGAGAGACCTCGCCGGCCTCGTCTCGGCGGTCGGCCCAGACATGCTAATCCATGTAGTAGTCTTGTCCCGGGAATAAATTGTTTTAACTTTCCCCATTTTCAATGTACGTTAAAACCTGTTATGAACTGACTCCACAGAGGACCTAGTTCTACAGTTAATACCTCGTACACATCGAATATTATGGCATAGAGTGCACTTTTTGAACACTTCTTCCCCTTCAGTAACTTCTACTGAGACTAGCTTTTCCCCCGAACATCGGTACTTCGAAACGTATCGATAGTCTACATCACGAACCTTCCGAAGCTTCGTCTTGGTTCGACACCTGCACGTTAACATCATACTGTACACGAACTTTCACATTGATGATCGTCATTTCATCCCTCTACTCATCTACGTTTCCCAGTTAAAATGCATAAATTCAATATCAACATTTACGGCCAAACTTAGCCGGCTGTCACTTCGGCAGGTCTCGGCTCGTAGACTACCCCTTGTGCACTCCTCTCAGCTGAGCGGAACGCACCTTTATTCTTCGCGAACAGTGGACTACTTTCATTCAAGTTTAAAACAATGTGATTAACAAATTTAAGACGATTCGCCCACTGTACAACAATAAGGCGTCAATCACCTGCGTCTTCAAATAAAGGAATATCATGCACTTTTAATTTGTATACCAACCGTCGAATGAATAAGATATTCTCTCATAGACTCAGAATGCGAAATGTGTATAACCCTTCGAGTACCCATCGAATATGTTCTCTCGCAGAACTGGCGTTCTGCGACGAGCTGATGCATGACATATAGCTAGTCGACGAAAATTATCAAGACACTCGTCAACTTTTGAGAACTAACTTTTCACTTAAATACCAGGCTCACTATCAAACACAGGCATGAAAGACTGGGTTCAAAATCATCTGCGAAATCTCACAAAGGTAACTTGCATAATCAATTCATAAATAGCTAATACGAAAAGTGTGATTATACCTGTAAAACAGGAGGCAAGAGACGAGGAATGGTTAAGGTGATATCGACGTCGGATGAACTGCGATAAGTCGCCGAGTGGTGTTCTTGACTTCCGGTGGGGGATATTTGCATAATTTAAACAATTTCATACCAGACCAATTACCATAAAATAAGGGCTTCATAAAGGCGGTTCACGACGACGTGTGGTCACTTGACCGGCGAAAGGGAAGGTTCTAGAATCCCGTTCACACGTGATTTAAAATACGGGAAGGGGAACATGTTATACATTTAAAATTCTATTCTCGTTACCAGCCGCCTGGTTACAAATACAAAATGTTTTTAAAATTCTCCTGTGTCATATCATATGCAATCTTATTCATCATAATTATATACAAAATTTGCTTATATCTTCTATCAGAAAGATTATCAATTTTCAAAATATCAAACAAATCCTGACTTGGGAAACTCAATTCCTTCTTCAATACAATCCTGAGAGCTCTATTTTGCAATAACTGTAATTTGTCCAGTCTGCCCTTTCCAGCATTTCCCCAAATAATACTACAGCAGTCAAATCTACTCTATATGACAGATTTGTATAGAGGCAGCTTGATGAGTAACACAACAGCGTATTCTCTTCAACAAATAGATATCTTTGGCTATCTTTTCCCCCGTATAATCAATGTGTTTATCCCAATCTAAATGTTCATCAACAAAAACTCCCAGGTACTTACAGTGAGTGACCCAAGAAATTGGAACATTTTGAATAAGAACATTTGAAACATTTACACTCTTCAATCTTTTTTTTTTCAAGTTTGGACTAAAAGAAATTCACATATGTTGACATTAAGAGCTAATCTATGTCTTCTTAACCATTCACCAACGTCTCGGTTACGGACTCAAGATTATTACAAGCATACTAGAGACAAGTATCGTCAGCATATAACGAAATTTTGCACTTGAGCAAACACAATGATAAGTCATTAATGTAATGTATATAGCAAAAAGTGAAGAGACTAGGTCCGAACCCTGAGGTATTCCACACTGGGTCTTTTGTTGAGGAGATTCAGCTCCCTTTACACATCATACGATAAGTAACATAGCCTACTCTCTAAAAAAAATCGAGTGAAAATTTTCACTCTAAGAAGAGTGAATACAAAAAAGAGTGAATTTCGAGTGAAATTGGAGTGAATTTTGAGTGAAAATGCTCATTTTCACTTATTTTGGAGTGACGTCAGGGATCACTCCAAAATCTTCGAGTGATCCCTGACGTCACTCCAAAATGAGTGAAAATGAGCATTTTCACTCAAAATTCACTCCAATTTCACTCGAAATTCACTCTTTTTTTGTATTCACTCTTTTTAGAGTGAAAATTTTCACTCGATTTTTTTTAGAGAGTAGTGAACCATTTGATTGACAGTTCATCGATCCCAATGAGGCACAGCTTATTCAAAAGGATTTGGTGATCAATTGTATCGAACGCTTTTTGTAGGTCAAGGGTGACAACTCCGACATACTGACCTTTATCTAGACTCTCAGACCAGTCTTCGGTGACATTGAATAGAACTGTCGCTGTGGAATGTTTTGGTTTGAACCCACAGTGATTGCTACTTAATAAGATGGCGTTCTGATCGACGTAAGAGTGAAGTTGATAGAATGCCAATTTTTCAACAATTTAGAAGGTACTGAAAGAATTGATATTGGTCGATAATCATTCATATCGCTTTTATCTCCTGACTCATGTTTCCGAATGACTCGCGATATTTTCCCATTCATAGGGGCAACGCCCTGACTGAATGACAAATTTATAAAATGCGTTAAAGGTTAACAATGACATCTAACACTATTTACCAGAAAGCAGCAGGTATTATTATCTGGACCACAAGTCTTATTCTCTTTCAGATTCTAAGACTTGTGCAGTTACAGCTTCAAAACGGAAAATACTGTCACACTTAAATGGCGATATATCACTCGAAAATGATTGCATGTTTTCATTTAGCAGGTATTGCAAGAAACGTCAACTCTTTCCAGTATTTTTTGACTAATATCAACAAAGTAATTATCATTATTATTCCAAACGTTGGTTTGTTTTCTATGAAAACCTCTTAAATCTTCTCTGCTAAATCTGTTTCATTTAGAAAGAAGGCGTCATGGCGTAATTCATTCATGGAGGTTATTTGATGTAAATGGTGAATTTGGGACATTGTCATTTATTGCCAGTTTACCTATTTTTTTAACAATACGCTTTTTATTAACTAGATCTTTTCTTTGAGACATAATATCAGTTTCATTTTCCAAGAAAAAAACATGAATTCAAGAATGGAAGATTAATTTTGACCAAAATAATTCATTGTCTTTCAACTTTCAACAAGAATGATATTTCAGGAATGATTCTCTACGTATACAAAACTTCGACATTTCGAACTACAATAATTGTGAAGTTTCTGGCTCTGACTCTAACCTTTAAACCGCGAGATTTCTTTTGTATGACTTGCGAGCCCGGAGATAAAACACCTACGTGTAAAGTGTAACTGAAAAAGATACATGAAATTCAAGCTCAAGTTCAAATTAATTTCGTTTTTCCACAGTAACATAAAACATATATAAACGAACAACTCGCTTTCTTCAATGAAGGAAGTACTGCATGTAGATTTGTACACTACAGTAAAAAGCGAAATTTTTCAGGGTCCTCTGGTAGAGCATTGTAAACAATGAAGTGGCTTCCCTAGGTAAATAAGACCTATTATTGTTGTTCTATACTACTACCACTCCTACTACTACTAATAGTAATAATAATAAAATAATAAAACTACTATTACTACTACTAATGGTAATAATGATAATAATAATAATAAAAACTAATGATAATTATTATTATTATTATTATTATTATCATCAGCAGTATTATTATTCATTGAAATATTACCGGTGCTTACAGTACTAATGCATTGCATTGGGTGCTGAGGTAATGAAAGTGAAATATCAATATGCACTGTGTGAAATAAAAAAAAAAACTGAAAAGGCAACGCTTGTAAAGTGTGATCTCCTTTTTGAAAAATTGAAACAGCAAAAATGCAACACAAAAAGTTAAGCATCCAACTGAAAGGCAGACAAACAAACAGATAGACACAAAACAACAACAATAAACAAACTAAAAAGCTTGAAACTGGGACGGAAACTGGGACGGCAACAAGACTTAATACTTGTAGGGAAAACCGCAAAATGACGAAATAATAAAATTGACATGAATGTACAACAGCGACAGCTGGTTTGACGAAGAAGAAAAAATAATTTCCAATTTTCCCTTTGAATATTCAAGGTAGGTTGGAACATTATGTCTTCAACCCTTCAACTGCGAACTAGGATAAAGAAAGTCTAATCATAGCATTAAAGTAAAAGAGACAATGCAGATTTTAAAGGCTGGTAACAAAAATATCCTACAAAATATTCCGATTCTAGTAGGTTCTTGTTATCGGAGAGTAAAAAAGAAAAAAAAATAAGAATGGCCGAAAGAATAAGATCAAAATCGATGTATATTTTACTGTAAATTCAATGTTTTTACAACAATCATATGTAGGCATTATGCAACATTGTACCAAAAGCCAAATATAGACCGTCGCTACGCATGTGTCCCAGTGAACATTACATGTTTTTCGTGAATTCCTCCTGGAAAAATAGCTTACAAGTAATAAGTGCAATCCTGTGAATCCAAACATAACGATAACCATGTATGACCTATGTTTTGACTGGGAGGGAAGGATATGGTGGATATCTTTCTTATCAACCCAAACTGTCACGGGATGAACACACCAAGGAAAATGTAAAACTCGTAATATATAGGTTTTCCCGGCCAATTTCGCACTTTTGTCAGTCCATTTGATAAAAGGTTCATTCAATTTAGCGAAAATCCTCGTCACTGCACATTCTGTCATTCAAAATTGCAACTTGTTCATTCAATTTAGCATTTCGATCAATAAAATTCGCACATGTGCCCTTCGAATTCGTAAAACGGGCATTCAAATTGGCACGTGCTCTTCAGTCATTCAAATTCGCCAGCACTGGCAGAAAATGGTATTTCAGTCATTCAATTTCGCGTATGGGCAGTCAAATTCCAAACATGTTTATTCAAATTGGCGTAATGTTATTTCTATTTGAAAAAGGTGAGAACCGTGATTTATACGTATTTAAATGTGAATTTTTGTTTCATCCACACACTGTTAAGTATATATATGAAATGTATCTTTGACCCTAAATAATTCAAGTTTGTTGTTCTGTAACGCCCCTCTTCTTTTATACATGTCATCAGAACTATACATGCACCAGTACCATTATTCCCTTCGCTTTCTTATATACAGGCGTATCTCTCAAGACAGTGCAAGAAGACATTGAAAGAATCATACAAGCATTTGATGGTAATAACCTGGACAAATTGATAGCTAGAGCTGATCCAAGAACTTTATTCTTAATGATGATTAACGCAATATAGCACCCACCAAATGAAAATGATGAAACATGCAGATGAAAGAAATAATCACGATGTAAATTGAAACCTCCTTCTCCCAATTAATGTCAAAACAAACTTAAGATTAATGTATATGTGAATGAAATAATGCTTTCGAACATTCTAAACACATCCACATATTTTGAAAGTACTGTTGCAAAGGTGATATCAGAATAAAGAATGAAAACGAAATATTAAATGTTACGATGCTTGCAAACAATACCTATGATGAATGAAAATGGAAAAAAAAACCTTTAATCTGCTAAATTGACTGCAGTAAATGCGACATTGGATGCCCTAGAATGAATTTGAATGAACGAGCGCAGCATATACGTGATCACGTGACCATATCATGCTAAACTGAATGAACGATTTGCGAAATGGTGCTTGTCTTACGAATTTGAACTGAAAAAGTGCTGATTCGAATGATGTTAAAGGTAATTTGAATGCCCCAAAATGAATTTGAATGAAAAGATTATGAAATTGAAATACCGAACATGCCATCTAGGCTAAATTGTGCTAAATTGAATGCACAAATTAGGAATTGGACTGAAAAAAGTGCGAAATTGGGCGGGAAAACCTATATTAGTAACTAATGATAAGATAATCATTGTAAAATTGGAATGTGAAAGAAAATGTTATCTTGTCTTTGATAATACTTACTTTTGCCATCTTCAACATGAATTTCACCAGGGAGGTGAGACTCCGTCTCCGTCTCACCTCCCTGATTTCACTGTGATGTTTCGTCTAAGAGGCGCATAGTGGGAATGAGAGGGTCGCGAAAGTCGAAAACCCAAAGCAGACTATCGAGAAAAAGACACAGACATCAAATCAATCTGTCACGCGCTGTTTCTCTGATATTTTTCTTATCTTTGTATTCATTGTCTCTTTGCGTAACGATAAATAGGGCATCGCCTCTTCATCCTGGATGGTAGGAGTATCAGGCGATATGCAACAACAGACTCCGGCAGTTGGTCAAGTTGGGATAAAAAAGTGAATATCATGAAACGCTTACGTCCACAAGACCTGGCTGTCTCATGTCATACGCTATTTGTCGTTGGTCTCGGTGAAAAGAGCTTGAGGGTGGAGGTTTTCACCAACCCAATGACTGACCAGCCGGGTGAACTTGTGACCTTACCAACTGGCGTCAGCTCCAGCACCGCTAGCATAGTCGTCTCGTGTGAATGATAAAAGTTGGCCAAACTTTCAATGAGCCCCACCACAATCACATGGTTAAGTTCTGGAATCTATCGTTTAATAGCTGAAACAATGTGAAAAGACGTATTGGTGTGCATACGACTCTGAAGTTAATCCGATCATCTTGCAATCACGTAGGTTACCTATCAAGTATTTCTAGAATCCTCATCTCATACGCAGATGAAGATACAATTAATATTTGCTTTTTTGTGATCTGACTTTACAAAAGAAAAAAAAAGACTGCCTTGTCTGAAAATTGATACAAAGTGAATTGTCATTGCCGAAAGAGGGCAATATATTGCGTTTGTATGTTTATCGATTCCCCCCCACTGGTTTACGTCCTTGGACGATGTGTCTTTACTCACTATGTCCATCTTGGTCCAGGTCTATAGATGGGTGATTAGCTGGCAACGCTAGGGTAATAAAGATAGCAGTGCCCTCTGGCATAGAGCAATGGCAACATTGAAGAGGCTGTGCCCTGGATAAAGAAGGCCTTATTATTATTATCATCATCATTATTACTATTTTTGTTATCATAAACATTATTATTCATTAATTTGTTTAGTTTGTGCATATTTAGAAATTGTCATTAGATTGATATGTGATTACATTGTATATCATATTTTTCTTACAATATAAAAGTTGTTGCAAATTATTGGGATGTTGCTCACGGAGCATTTGCATTAACTTTATTTCCCAATGAAATAAGCTAATTCTGCTTCTGAAACATTTTGTAGATTTATTATGTCCAATGTACCGTGCCTGTACGAAGATGTACCTGTATTACTGATATATACGGAAAATTGATAAACAAGTGGTCTTGATGAAAGCTGAACACTTCTTAAAGTTGTTGAGGAAAGTCTCGTATTTAAAAGCCATTGACTTTTATATTCAGTTCCAGTTTATTTTCATATTTTACTTTACATGGATGTAATATATGCATATACTGACAAAAAACACGATAAAGATGTAAATAGAATGGATCGAGAGTAGAAAGTGTGCTAGGGTTCGTTATTTTAATGAGATGTGAAATAAGAATGAATCGTAAAGCAAAGCTTCCATGAACAAATACAAATGGAAATTTGTGTCGCAGTGGGGCATGACACAAAATACTAATGACATGAATAATCATATGAGAGCTAAAAAGCAAGATAGAAATGCCAAAAGAAGCAAAGGAAAATTGAGAAAGAAGAACAACAATTGAAGAAAAGAACAAGAACTAAGTGAAAAAGCAAACAAACTGACATACTAGCAAACGAGCATATCTACCTTCATGTTTAAAGTATGATAACTAGTGTATTGATTATATCGGAGCATAAAAACTGAAACCAAACGTAAAGAAAGTGTACACTCTAAAAAAACCTGAGTCAGAACTGACCCGGAACTGGGACCATTAGGGTCACACACCGTTCCGGGTCAGAAATGACTTGGAATTTGGTCATGAAGACCCCAAATGGGGTCACCCTGACCCAATCCATGACTCTGAATGGGTCATATCTGACCCCATTCCTTGTCCACTGGCGTAGCCGGGGGGGGGGGGGGGGGGGGGCGATGGGGGCGGTCACTCCCCCCCCCCCCCCCCCCCCTAAGATTTGGACCGGGGATTTGCGAGGCGGAAAAAAAAATGCGTGTATACTGTATGCATGCACATGAAGCGGGTCTCCTTTTCAACCTTTCATCAAATAAGATCATAATTTTTTGAATATTTAACTCAAAGTGTGCACCAGATCGTTGAATTTCAATTGAAATTATGCAAAATCTCTCGTGCTTCTTTCCCTAGCCTTAGTACACTTTTTAGATTCACACAAAATTATGAATAATTCTCAGTGCACAAGACTTATCACTTATATCCCTAAAACTCAAAGTTCCGTCATGTACAAGGGGAATTTCCTCTTTTAATCGACCCCTTCCTCCCTTAGTCCCCCCCCCCCCAACATCAGTTATTTTTAATGATTTCCCAAATACTCCATCAAATATGCGTATAAGAGATATCTCAATTTCAACCTTAAAAGGCAAAAGCTCCATCGTACGGGAAGGGTGGAGATAACACTCGCCCACGCCTTCTTCCTGCTCGCCCGTCCCTCCCCCCCCCCCCCCCCATGCAAAGAATTGGCTACGCTTTGAACATAAACAGTTTTCCAAACATATGACACAAAATGTGTGCACCAAAACGGTTATTTGCAATCAGAAAATTATACAGAATCTCCTTCCACAGCTTGCTACACTTCTCTTCTGATTGAAAAATTTCCAGATATTCCAACAAAAGTGTGCGCCAGATTGTTGAATTTCAGTTCAAAAAGCTTCAGCAAAATGAAAAAAGGCTCCCTTGAATATGGGAGAGGTATCTTGCCACCCTTCCATTGCTTGTTACCCACTTTAGACTTAATACATTTTTGGGAATGACAATTTCCGAATTTTCCACAAAAAGTGTGCTCCAGATCGCTTTATTTCAAATCTTAAAACGCAAAAGTTCCGCCGAGCGGGAGGGGGAATCCCCCTTCCCCTAACATGCCTAAGCTCTTCCTCACTATAGACTTTGTGCACACACACAGATGATGCACATTCGGAATAAGAGCTAAATTCCGTGATTTTAACACTTCGATAAAAAAGTATTGCACCAAAAATTTGCACCAGATTGCTGAGTTCAAGGTCTGAAAATGCAAAACCACCTTCGTGTGGGAGGGGTATTGCTATACCTCAAACAAGTGGGACTGTTTCAAGTCGATGAAACACGCAAAAACAAGCAAAAACACGCATCAAATTCCACCATTTGCAACATCAAAATGCAAAAAGGAACACCCCCTCCCACACCCTCCCCGTCCCCCTGCTCGCTCTGCTCGCTCGGGCTCAGTCGCGTTCATGATATTCAGAGTAAGAATTAACACAAAAAGTTTATTTAAATGATACCATAGGCAAATTGTGCAATAATGATCTACACTAGAATAATATACTGCAACCTTAAACAAGTGGGACTGTTTCAACTCATTAAACACGCAAAAACATGCATCAAATTGCACCATTTGCAACATCAAAATGCAAAAAGATCTCACCGTGGGAGGGGGAACCCCCCTCCCACACCCTCCCCTCCCCGCTCGCTCGGGCTCAGTCTCGTTCATGATATTCAGTGAAAAGAATTAATACAAGAAGTGTATTTGAATCATATCATTTTATAGGAAAATTGTTCAATAATAATCTACATCAAAATATACTGCTACCTTAAACAAGTGGGACTTTTTCACGTCGATAAAGCGTGCAAAAACATGCATCAAATTGCACCATTTACAATATAAAAATGCAAAAAAGTTCTCACCGTGGAAGGGGGACACCCCCTCCCACACCCTCCCCCCCCCCCGCTCGCTCCGCTCGCTAGGGTTCAGTGGCGTTCATGATATTCAGTGTAAAAATCAATACAAGACATTGATTTAAATGATACCATATTTTATAGCCAAATTGTTCAATGATAATCGACATGAAAATAAATTGCTACCTTATATAAACACTGTTTCAATTCGACAAAACGCGCAAAAACATGCATCAAATTGCACCCTTTACGACATCAAAATGCAAAAAGTTCTTACCGTGGGAGGGGGACACCTCCCTCCCACACCCTCCCCCCCCCCCCCTCGCTCGCTCCGCTCGCTCGGGCTCGGTCGCTTCGCTCCCTCGCAGACTAACCGCCCCCCCCCCCCCCAGATCAAATCCTGGCTACGCCGTTGTCCTTGTCATTTCTGACCCAGAACGGTGTGTGACCCCAACGGACCCACTTCCGGGTCAGTTCTGACTCGGATGTTTTAAGAGTGTACACTCCGTTCATGTACCAAGAGAAAATAATGTAACATGACCGATTAAAGGAATCTAGTCAGGCATATTATAATCATTAAATACCGGTAATTTCAGTTTTTGTTTGAAAATGAACAGAGGAGAATATTGGATTAAATCTCCGGGAAGATCATTCTAGAATTTGGTTCCAGTGAAAACAATTATTACTTTTTGTTTTTCCTCAGCTAAGAGTGTGCTTTGTAAGTGGAAGATAAGATTAATCTCTCTGTATTGTGGAGTACGCATTAACTGCACCGTGGAGTTGTTTTTTTCTGAAACACGTGAGTAAAATACGTCAGGCAAGTCGTTAGCAGATAATAGACACAAACATGTTCTTAAGCTGCATAAAAACAAATAAGCCATCTTACGGAATATGTTTTCAAAGAAGAAATAATTAGCGTGAGTAAGAATCAGCTAGGTTAACTAAACGAATAGCCCTATTTTTTCCTCTGTTGTTTTTGAAAATTTTCTTGATGTGGAACTTTGCACATTTATTCCCCCAGTCAAGTATACCGTGATTGAGATACAGTCAAATAAGTGTGTGAGACAATTTTATTTTTCTAAATATATTTTGGGGAAAACGTTATTTGAAATCCAGTCGTTCTCTCAAAGAAAGGTTGTTTACTAAAAAAAAAAGTCAGTCCTGCCAGAAAATAATTACAGACTATAAAAGTGGTGTTAAAATACAACCAATTAATCTTAAACCATTATTTACTTTATCCATGTTAGCAAGAGAGATTTGAGATACAGAAATCCACAAACAATTATATAAATGAATAAAATGTACATTCACTACTTGCTGGTAATCAATCTGGTTTTCGATCTTTACTCTCTATACGTTATTGGCGCGTTCTTAAATCTTGTTTGAAAGCTTTTGAATTACTAGTAAAATCTCATGACTAATTGTAAAAGAAAAGGAGATTATACGGCATAATATAGTACAGAGTGTAAATGGTTCGAATCTCATATCACAGGCAAAACGTAAGTGTTTCAATTAAATTTATTTTGAGTGACCCGTTGGTTGTGAAAGCAGGAATTGCCTAGGGTTTGATCCTTGGAGTATTCATACGTTTTCTAGTATGCATATATCAATAATATTTGTGTAATGAATCATACTATGCCATCGACTAACCTTTTCGTATATGTGTCGATGATACAGTGATTTTTGTAAGGCAAATATCAAGGAAGAATTACAAACCACACTACAATCTAATCTAATATTTGATATGACAATTTGTTGATTGGATTTTGTATGTTAGATGTTGTTTACTTTCTATTATTATTCAGTATAATACTGTATTCAATTATAGATTCAGTTCTATATTTTTCCAACTCTTTGAGCTGTTCTTACTTTTGCGCTGTACTGATATGGATTGTATACATTTCAATGTTTTTAAAAAATGTAAATAATGTAGACTGTTCTTCAATTGTTTTATGCTGTACAGAGATCTATCTCTTGTAAAGCAGTTTTGTGTACTGAAGAGACTATAATCTGTATTAAGACCACAGAATACATAGATAAATAAGGCATGATACTAGTAGTGAAGAATTAATGTATGTGACATCCGTTTGAGACACTTGTAGATAATTGCACGCTATCTGAATCTATGGGGGCGTAGACATTAATTGTTTTGTGATTGCTAAGTTTGTCTGAATCCTTTGGTTCACATTAATAGTTTTCATCGACAGCGATAAATTCATAATCGACAAACAAAGTGTGTTTCCTAAAGGACATGTCATTGAAGAATAAGGCTATGGATATCAGAACAGGAAATCTACACAAAGTCATTAATACTTATATCTGTGTTGTGTGTGACAGAGAGTGTGTTTGTATTTGAGAGAGAGAGAGAGAGAGAGAGAGAGAGAGAGAGAGAAAGAGTTTGCGTGTGGTACATTAAACAATATTTTTTTTTCCAACAGATGTTAAGAGAACGAAAATCTTGATTAACTATTGATGTTACAGGAAGGTAAATTATTTTCGCTGGCCACATACACAGTCAATTTGATACATGGAGAGCAAATGAGTTTTAGCTTTTCCATATATCACTGTATATCATTTTAGGAATAATATCAACGTGATCACAAATTCAGTTCGCACTGTATCTATAAAAGATGTAGAACGTTTCACTATTGAAATAAAAACAACTTAGTAACATGAAAATGATTTCTTCTCTAAATCAGTGTGTCATCTGCGATGTTTCGTTTTATGATTCTCGAAATTAGAATAATTTTTTGAAAGTCGAAAACGCATTGTATTATGATATGTATACAGTCAAACCTGCCTTAGCGGCCACCTCTCTATAGCGGCCACCTGTCTATAGCGGCCACTGAAAAATCCCCCCGAGAGAAAAGCAATGTTAAAGACCCTGTGTATAGCGGCCACCTGTCTAACGCGGCCAGCGGCCACAAATTTTGTTTCCCGCGGTAGATTTTAACCTGTCTATAGCGGCCAAAAACCCGATGGGGCCGTAGCCGAGCCGATAATTCAGCGTGTTTTTCTGCTTGTTAGCCGTGCCAGTCATTCCTCCGCCACCGTTGCATTCATCACTTATTCAGTCACAATAATGCACTAGTGTTAAGCTTTCTAAGCACATGCTACATGTACTGTGCAACAATTTCATAAACACCGGCATTGTTCTATGCATAATACACACATGTGCATACGTACACACATACATGTACATGTACATGTAAGTATATATAGATGTATACAACGATGATACATGTTACCTGTCTATAGCGGCCACCTGTCTATAACGGCCACTTTTCCCGTATCCCTTGGGTGGCCGCTATAGACAGGTTTGACTGTATATATAAGATTATATACATACATATTCACATGGACATTGCAGTAGTTCACTTATTGCCTTGTGTTGCTGCTAAGCTTTCGACCCTTTTGCAGGTCTTCGTTAAGGCTTGGGACGTGAACATAACAAAAAGCAACCAATTTGCAAACACTTGAACAGAATAAGGCAAAACAAGGCGAAATAGAGGTCAAAATAAAAGAAAGCCAAAAGAAAAGAAAACAGTAACATGACATAAGGTGACATTTACTTCACCAGAACAGCAATCTGTGCCATACATTGGCATGCATGGCGATGAAAGTACAAGGTAATACGAGAGTAGCAGCAGTATGATATAAATACACAAAAACAACGGTTACACAGCGTAATTGCAATGAAATAAATAAAAATGTACAAACAACAAAATTAAATTGCTCAAACTATATACAATATCAAAGCAAACTGATTACATTGTTTAAGGCGTTGGGAAGTAAAAGGCAGTAAGTAAACTACTGCAAAGTCCACTATATATAGCAGCCCTCTTCCTTCGTCACGACTATACTTACAATGCAGCACCAATCACGTATGATACGTGGCCGAGCCAACTTCACTTTATATATATATATATATATATATATATATATATATATATATATATATATATAAAGACAAAGAAGTTGACATAATGCATTAGAATCCAACTTCATTTATTTGTAAACCAAATTTTCGACCCTTGCACGGATCTTCCTCAGGGTAACAAGGGTCGAAAATTTGGTTTACAAATAAATGAAGTTGGATTCTAATGCATCATGTCAACTTGTTTGTCTTCATCGTCTTCATGCTCTTATTCCAACACGCGGATAATAATACCATTATATATATATATATATATATATATATATATATATAATACGATATATAATATTGATATCTATGTATATATATATATATATACATATATATATATATATACATATATATATACATATATATATATATATATATATATATATACATGTATACACACATATGTCTTGTGGTTGTAGAGAATATTTGTCTAACAATGATCCCATTCCATAAGTTTAGTGCCCCTGCCCCCCCCCCCCCAAGGTTTGATGACCCCATCGAACAAATGAAATCGTATCATCCGAGGGATGCTTTCCGTCAAGTTTGCTGAAAATCTGTCAAAGGATTTTCAGAAAAATCGAGATGAAAATTGAAAAGTCTGCCCGACGTTTACACATATCCCGGCGTTTGCATATTTTCCGGCTCCACAGACCCCACGGATATCCTACATCGACTTACCGAGTCGATTTTCTTAAGAGGTATTTCCTGCAACAAGTAGTTCCAGCTCAGCGACATCGATAGCGCATGAGTTTCGATAGTCGGGGTCTTATTTCAAGAGTATAAAGAGTTGAAACTAAGAACGTTCAGCTCAATTTTATGGCCACGACAAACAGCTCACGTATTATGCATACGCGTAGCTTTGCGATGGTAAAAGATTGCGCTTTATTCATGAATATGTACATCTAACAACTCAGCGAGTTTAGGCAATGGCAGCCTAAGATACTCGCATATTGCGTGACGTCGGCTAAAGCTGCAACAGAATCCGCATTTTCTCTACGGCATAATTATGATTCGAATAAGCAGAGATATGCCCGTTTGCCACCAGAATAGTACTACGAATGGAGAATACAAGGAGTCTAATCACAATCACTCAGTGCCTTTTGATGTTTGTATTCGTGTATGGAATTCTTTCATCAACCATTGATGGCAGTAGTGCTCAATCATCCACAAGTGAGTTGTATCAAATTGTGTGTGTCGATGAATTTAGTGATATAATCACTTGCTCTTTACTCCCACTTCGTCTAATACCCGTTTGGTCTCAACCCAAATGGTCTAATCCTGTTTCGTCTACAGTTCGTCTAGTAACCATTTAGTCCAATTGCCACTTTGCCTCATGACCATCTCGTCTACCATCAGATAGGCTATGCCAATTTCGTCTAATATCCATTTGGTCTATTGCCACTAGGTCTATATACCACATTAAATCACCTTTCGTCTGTTATTGTTCGTCAATTCCAGGTCGTCTAATATTCACTTTGCCTAATTACCATTTCGTCTTATTGGCATTTGGGCTCCGCACCCACTTAGGCTATACATAATATAAATCCAATTTGGTAATTTATCGATTAGTCTAATAACCAGTTTGGCTGCTTTTCAATAAGTCTACTAACCAATTGGTCTAGTGACCACTTGGTCTAATGATCATTTGCTCTAATGATCATTTGGTCTAATGGCCCCTTGGTCTAATGCCCAATTGGTGTAAATACCATAAGCATAGTGTGCATTTCGTCCAATGTGCACGTTGGCGAACTACATTTATATAAGGCAATTTGATCTCTCACGTCCCTTCGTTCTGCCTTCCGCTATCTGATAAGTACAGGTTGCGTATGTAATACATCGACACCCTAATGTTTTTCTATCAATAGAAACTTAAAATATCTCACAAATTTCCTGAAAATGACCCACATGTCAAGAAAACAGTCTGAATTCACAAGCGCGCATTGAAAATGCGATATGCGGTATACGTTCCAAAATAACTGCATCAAACGAGTGATTTTATTATGACGCAATTAGTTGCGCCGTAATTGTGAAACCGACACCCCTACCCTCTATTGACAATACGTGTGAAATGCACATAATTATTTTCCAATATACATTTATAATCTACGGTATTATTATTTTGCAGTTGATCTTGTTTATTATCGGATTTTTCAGTAATATTTGGACATCTCCAAGTCCTCAGTGACCACTAGTATCATGCGTGAATGTTCGCCTTGTACACGCAATGCTATGAATAGAGGGGTGTCGGTTTCAATGTACAATGTCGTTGCGTTGGACATCTTACATTCTCTGTTTACTCAGTAACTCCGTAATTAAGGTTTGTATTAAAGAAAAGGGAAAAATTAGAACTGCCCGTGCAGTGGGTATTCACCTGGTACTGTATTGTGCTTTTTGCTTTGTGCGGGAAGCTCATTTAATGAATAGGAATTTACATCATTTGTCTACACAATGCTTGTAAGATAATTGAACCCTGCAAAACGTTAATAAATCATCTTACGAGACTCTACCTTTTCTGAATTACTCGGAATTACTCGGAATTATTACTCACTTATCTGAAAAGTAATATTGTCTATTTTGCTTCTCTGTCTCTTTAGAATCATATCCAGAGAACGAGAACGAGGACAGAGGCAAGAAAATTGTCGATCTATATTCGTGGGAGGCCGTAGTGATCAGTTTGGTGGTCGCCGTAGCACTGGGTCTGATAATCTGCTACTGCTGGCGAAATCATCGGAAGACGGGCTCCGCAACAACTGCCAACGGCGCCCTGTCCTCTACTAGCGCTACGCACGTGCAGTCAACGTATTCGGCACGCGAAGAAGGTGCATCAGGAGAAGCATTTTCTCCCCCGCCAGCTTATTTTCCCCTGTCGCCAATACCTACGGAGGCTCCACCACCCTACGACTTGGTTTGCGCGGAATCGGCAGCAGCTTCGGAGGGCGATCCAGGCGGAACATGTTGACGTATGATGTGTGTGAATATGTAACCTCGGACGTTGTTGGATTGACAAAACAAGAACAGAAACAAGTAAAAAACAACGTGCAAGAATGCCTTATTGTTATGGTGTCTTATTCTTCATGGTATAACGTTCACGGAAGGGTTTAAAATCTCATCTTCCACTATTTACAATTAGCTTGCAATATATCGGAAGAGCCTTCCAAGAAACTTGACACAATTTTGTCAGAATGAACATAATTTTGTCAGAATGAGTTGTTTGACAATATATTGAAATCAAATTTACAAATCAATTTTGACCGTATGCATACTTTATTCCGGAACAGCCCTCCCCTTCAGTAGTGGCTATAGGTAGAACTTAGGCCTACGTGATGATCAATCGTGTCCTATTAGCGATTGTATTGCCAACAAGCTGCATGCGATTCACTCTAAAACTAGCATTGTCACCACCAGTATGCTGATATTTTTGTTCAGCAAAACATTACTGAATTGTGTAAAGTAAAAATAAACAGTCACTAAAGCAATGCAGAAACCCATACTAAGTTCAGTTTGCAACAACTATAGAAATGTAGTCCGTTGATAATGGGTTACACTGTTTGTAACAGGCTGGAATCGAACGACCGCCCCTCCAACTTGATCGTCGTCTGAACAGCATCACATGCAAACACACGTACACATAGCTACACAAAGTGTTCATAGAGCGACGTGTAATGCCGTATAGGCGATCTTGCAATGACAATCCCGCAAAATTGAAATCACACACTTTTTTATCGCAACTAGCATTTTTTTTTCGCTACAGCATAGTATCTGACAATCAAAGTTATGTTAGCAAAATATCTTAATTCGCACATGTCAAGAATTATTCAAAATCTAAACTACAAGCTGCCATAAATGCGATCGTAAAAACCCTTTGCCAACGAACTCACAAGAGGTTAAGATGATCCCATCACGCCCACAGTTCCACTAATTGATTTCAACTTCATTTCGCAGAATGTGTTTGAGGGACGTACAGGGACTGAAGTCAGCATGAATGTGAGTTTATCTTTCGAAGAAGCAAATTCTGCTCATATCGAGGTATCCTATCCATTTTAATCGTAAAGTAGTGTTCTGTAAAACTTCATTATTATTTTAGCGTACTTTTCAATACTTAGCCCCATCGCTTGCTGCGATGCACGAATGATAATTATTATGCGCTTGCTATTTGCAGGGATTTCCTTCAGCTAATTTCAAACTAGCCTCATCCACAATGATTTAAATCTGAATAATGAAAATGAATAACAAATCTGAAGTAAAGAATCAAATGCAAATTTCGATCCAAGTCTCGTCTACCAACGGAACGCAAGGAACAAACACAATTTGCGGGCGATACTTGCGTCCCATGTGAGTTTGCGTTTAATCGCAGGTCGAGCTTCTAGCAATGGGCCCTATGACAAAGGTTCAAATGAGCTATTGCGATCATTCGTCTCTCGTCCGGTGACTGTACCCATGCATGCGTCGCCTGTCGTGCGTAAACTTTTTATATTTTCATCTTCGTTTAGAAAACCCCACTTTCACCAAACTTGGCATCTAAGTAGCATTCCTAGGGGAATAGGATTGTAATTTCTTTTTTTTTTCTTTTTTTTTCAAAATGGGCACTATGTTCCTCCCGAGCCCCAAGGAGGCCCAAAATCCCCCATTCAGGAATATTCAAAAATCTTCTACTCTAAAACCGGAAGTAAGAAAACTGAGTTAATACCATGTGTGTACAATGCTGCAGTCTCACGTTTGTTCATGGCGGATTCAGGGATGCCTCTATCCCTTGGCTTGGGACACTATGGGGTCCAAATTGGGACCTTAATTTTACATTTTCATTTTCTCGAAAGCGCATGATCAAAACTTGGCAGGTTTGTATTGCAAGGATGATAAAATAGATGGACACCAGTCCCCTCACCTGGGCGTCCCCTGGATCAAAGCAGTGGATATCATATCATGATATTTTGATTTACAAGTTACAAAAAGGTGTTTATGGAGTAGAACTTCCATATATTGTTGATTATTTATGTTGTAGGAAGCATTATTATGTATAGGGCCTATATATACAAGTCTTCAGAAATCCCGAAAGGCTAATATTGTGTGTCTCGTTCCTCAGGGATCAATCCTCGGCACTTTGCTGTTCTTTACAATTCTGATAATATATCCATTATATCATAAATTTCACAAGTGCTCTTTTATTTCTTTTATATCATTTGCCTTTGAAACTAATATGTTCAATTCCCATAAGGACTATGAAATGCTGATTAGGGAATACCGGGTCTAGTTGTTACACGGGTAAGTTGTTATAATAGGATCATTTTTTCCACAAACCTAAACAAGAGACGGCGTTTAAAGCTGTATCACATCAAGACATAATTATGTAAAACGATCTCTGCGTCCGATATTTGATCATGCCTGAACACTGCATGGAGATGTAAGGTGAAAAAAACCAAACAAACGCATTTTTACCTCTCTGAATAGAATTGTCAAATAATTAATTTTATTTTTGTATTATCAAAACCATTAATCCTCAATTAACGATGGGTATGTGGGTAAAATAAGTGTGTTTGGGGTGTCTTTTGGTGGGAGTAGCACCGTCTGATGCGTGAATGTTTATCAAGCACACTTCTTCTTGTTCTTGAAATACGTATCGGGTCAAGCTGTTACACTGCAAAAAACTTACCCCATCTGCTGAGCATTATTGAGGTGTAACAACTTTTATACCACAAAGAATTTTCTCGTAATTTATGTTTTGCTACTTATAGAAAGTGTGATTTATAATGACATGTGTTTTTTTTTTTTCGTAATTTATGTGCAGGCATCATTAACCAAGCATTATTATTCAGATGTTATAAGCTATAAAGACTCTTCAATTAAATAAAAGAATGACTTGCCTTTGAACATTCAGCTACTTGAAAAACTGTTGCATTGCATGATTTACCTATGTATCGCAGTTTGGTATTTAATTTCATTTACCTCGACGAGAAAGTAACTTTGCATTGAAACGAAGAGTAAACTTGATTTATCCTGTTTTCATGATCAGTGTTGTTAATGAGATTGTACGTCATATCCAGTTATATTTCAATGTGTGGCATCCCATCATACAAAGTTCACAAGCGTGCACGCGCACTCACAGACAGATAAACACACACACACACACACACACACACACACTTGCGCACGCAAGAACATGCACACTAGTACCCGATATTTACTAATATATATATATATATATATATATATATATATATATATATTCATTTCTGTTTTACCCGATGTAAGCATACTTTCTAAATCGTAACAAAGTACCCCATGTGCTTTCACAACTCACCCAAAAGCAGAGGAAGTTGTTGTCAAATTTATGTCTATAAGTTCTGTATTATGTTATTCATATTTGCTTGACTGACAAAGATTTTACTATTTTCAGTTAATAGAGGGTCTAAGCTATCCTCACAGAGAAAGTGTAATGAATTTATCTCTTCAGTGAGTGCCTCAAAATGTAAAATCTGTAACATCTAGACCCATCTTCCCTAATATTCCAAGCATCGAAGAAGATAGAGTTTTTTTAATGGTTTGCATCCAGTAGGTTGTCCTTAATGAAGAAGGATACGGATGCTGTCGTTTCTCCCCCGATACTTTGTTGTATATTTGGTATCTTCCATTTCATAATTTCTATCACTTTTTCATCTACATCGTGAATCTATTACAAATATGTAACTTGTATAAACGGACTTGATGAAAACCAGCCCTTTAGCTTAAAGCAGGATGACTCTCTACTTTTATCCCAGTGCTTATGAGATTAAAAAAACACACACACACACACAACAACAACAATACAAATACAATCCATGCCGGCTGTTCTCTCCCTCTCTCTCTATTTCAATGTGCTGGCAACAATATTAATGTATGAGCTTTGAATAGGAACAAAGAATCAAAGTGCTGTGTAAAAATTAAAATCTTATCAGGAAAAAGTGGAAAATACGCTGGAGAACGCGTTATACTTGTGTGTGTGTATGTATGTGTGCGTGTGTGTGTGTGTGTGTGTGTGTGTTTGTGTGTGCCTTTGCTATCAAAAAGATTAATATGTTCGCTTAAAAGACAGGAAACTAACTTACGCAAATGTTCAAGTTCAAGTTCAGCTTAGTAAATCATTAATTCTGCAATAATATATACATGTATTGCGTAATGCATTTGACATACACGAAATCGTATCGGGGAGGTGAGATCATACACAGGAAGCAGTACCCAAAAAAAAAAAAGAAGAAGAAAAGTAGAACTTGTGGTGAGCTGCGTGGTAGAAACACATTACTCCACAAACACGAGAAAACAACACAACAACAACAACAACAACAAAAAGCAATTCCAAGTCGATCAAACTGCATATCAGGGCAACCCCCCCCCCCCCCCCCCCGCTAAATACTGGTTAGTGATAAGGTTAGAGTAAAGATTACACTGTAAAAAATGCGACATGCGACATGTTTATGAACTAAACACAGCGTTAAAAATCTAAACACTTTGTTTAACATCTAAACACCCGGTGTGTATAGCACATGTAAAGTATTGAGAGTTAAAGTGTTTAGCTTGGAGTGTGTAGTTGGAGTGTTTATTCTGGTCACGCTATGTTAATCTCAATATGTCCATTATATATGGAGAAGTGTTGGAAATGGCGTGTGAATTGCAATTTCGTAGTTTCCTTTTATCACGAGGAAGTGGAAACTGTTACGACATTAAGATGCACTATTAAAATAATTCATGTTTTAGGCCTTTCATGGAAATGCCTAATCAATAAGGAAAAAGGATAACCTAAAAATATGTAATACAACTGTAATAAATTTAAATTTTTGTTTCGCATGTACAGTCCTATATTTCAACTGCTAGAAAAAAATGGTAGTTGCCTTTGTTAATGATTTCGTTCATGGTTTAGGGCATTACCCAAATGTTTGTTGGTTAGGCCTAAACACTTCTACTGTCAGGGTAAACAGACGCGTTTACATTTAGAACGCCTCGTAAACACGTTCTAAACACCGCACTCGTACTCTACAAGTCAGCAGCGCATGTGACATGACGGCCGCGGCCGGCCACAACGCACGCAGCGGTGCCCTGTGCGTGCGCTTCTAGCGCACACTCGTGCTATGCATAAATTATGACCATAATCAATGCACAATTGGCGGGAAAGGAGATGTGCGCTTACGTACCTGTACGGATGGATCTGTCTGATTGGCTGGCTGGTGCTGCCCTAGCAGCGTGATGTGCGTAGGCCTACAGTACGTGCGCATTCGTTCTAGGCTTGGTATGGTACGTATCGTCCACTACACTGTACAATACGACTCGATCGACTGCACTGACTGTACGTTGTGTACTGCATAAAGGAGCGGATCTAGCTAAGATGGCGTCGAAGCGATAAAGTTCTAGCCTGGCCGGTCTGCATGAAAGCGGTAAGTCTGCTAAGTCTGCTAAGTCGGTGAATAACAAGATTTATTGCAAAATTGCCCTCGTTTAATGTAAAACTGTAGTAGGCGTACAAATAGGCTACGCCCTTAAAGATTTTGCTCGTTTGTTTTAGTTTTCTATTTCTAAATCTAACGTTAGAACGGGGAACGCTCTAACTGTAACGTGTTAGTGTTGTTAACGTTACAATCAATACAATAGGCCTACACTCTACAGATTACCGGTACCGTAGTTATGGGTAAACTCGGCCAAGCGGGCAAACTCACTGTATCTTTAATTTTACGAAGTTATGAAGTATCTTTCATGTGAATGACGATGAGTTGTGACTAGACTCTATATTTTGAGTGAAATTCAGTTTTATTCCCTGTAAATTCTTCATAACTCAACAGGTGGTGAAAATTGAATGTAAAGCCCATTAGGATGTCTTGGAAAGGGATGTCGATGGCACCAAAGTGGGTGACGATGATGTCCTGACGACTGTATAAATTCGGCAAGACATTTTTCGTCATTACCTCTGCTGGCAGAGAACGAGGCATGGTGCAGTCAGCAGAGCAAATCAACTGGGGATAGTACATCACTGTATACTACCAATGTGGAAAGTGGAAATCAAGTACTAAGTAAGTATTCTATTCAAAATTGCAGAGCCAAATCAATGAATATTATGTACTTTAAAGGGCATGTAAATGAGTTTCTATAAAATGCAGATTTTAGATGCTTAAGTTCTTCTGTTTGTTTGTTTGGGTTTTTTTTTTGGGGGGGGGGGGAATTACCTACTCCTGACTCCTGAATCCAATCCATTAGCTAAAATAAATATGGAAAATTGATTTATTGCAAATATTGTTGAAAGTGTAAATTACAGATGTGAAAATCTTCACCCAAGAGACAAAGGATACAGTAATGGTCGTAACTCTGCTTGATAATGATGATGAATAAGAAAGAAGCAACAGTAACAACAAAAAGACTTGAATTATTTCCAGAAAATTCATCAAACTAAGTAAAAACTGACGCAAGACACTAAGTGCTTATGTGATGAAGGGATTCTGTCATTCCTTTTAATTTGAACTTGCTTATGGATTCAGTCAACTTCTTTGCTATCCATTCATTTTCAGAATCTATGGGAGCAGTTAAGTCCATTGTATTGCAAAGCCACCTGATTTGTTTTCCTTGTGTAATCATTTCTTTTTACCAGCACCAGTACGTCATGGAAGAATTGATCAGGGATCACGCCAAACCTGTCTGGATTAGACTGAAATATGCATGCGCTTACTTCTATACAACCCGTCTAAAAGTGCAAACATCTGAGGATTACGAGGACATCGCAAGATATACTGATATACAGTATATCTATAGGCCTACATGCCATATGAAGGAAATGAACCGTGGATAATAATTTTGAATGTTAATAATCTTTTTCCCGCTAGCCATGTGATGTCTCACATCGTCATGATGCACTACAGACCTATTAGGAGGCATCCCACCTGTTAGAGCAACCTTTCTATTGTTTTTTTTTTCTTCACTGACAGTGTGCATCTAAACCTGTATACTAGAATAAAGTAAATCGTATGGGGGATGATAGGGTTTTATATGCGACGGGGCTTCAGTTCTCCTTGTGTGTGTAAATGCGTGTGTGTATTACATAATGACGAACCTCTAAAGAAATATGAAGGTAGGGGGCCTATATAATTCGAAGATGAATTCAATGCTTTTTTGATGAAAATTGGTTTTGAAATGGCAGGGATATCCAAAACAAAGCGATTCTATTGTCCTCTGTGCTTACGATAATGGTCACCTGCATTCTTATTGCTCATAGATATGTGTAATTGTCTTTTTTTTTTAACAGCTGGTACGTAAAATTGTAATTTTATCTAATATGTAAAGACACTCTCTCGAAATCGTTTTGCACTATTAAGAAAAACAGTTTTATTCACTTCATTTTATTCATTAACCAATGTCCTTGTAATTCACTGTTAAGATATTACTCAAGAACTTTGTTCGATTAGCTTTCTGTTATATTCTTGTGCAAAAAGGAATATAGAAATCAAAACAAGTCAAATCAAAATATCAGCCATTTCATTTTCTTCCCCCTCAGGTGCTTCCAATACAATCAGCAGATATTGGACGCAAATAAGAGGCCAGTAGTTGGATTTGTTTGGAATTCTTTGCAATTTTCTTGTAGACCTGATAGGAAATGCAGTATCCGGTAGTTAATATTTTCTTTCTGAGATATTCTTGAAATCGGTGACATGGAGAGAGGTATTAGAAATGTAGTACTACATGTATGGAGAATAGGGAGGAGTCTTCCAACTGACTGACAAATTGACAAGGGAGGAGTCTTGCTGATCACATCGCGTGTTCATGACAGCCTTGCATACCCTCCCGCCTCCAGTTGCAATGCATTATTTTTTCTTTGTTCATATCCTCTTGTCTTTACCAAAAATTCTGCTGTGTCGACATTGAAAGTAGCCCTCCATACCATGATTATGTGGAGTATGATGAGACTGATTAGACTCTAATAGACAATTCATGTATACCCATTGAGTTTGACTTCTTTCTCCAAGGTTCTAGCAAGGTAGAAGTTTTTTCTCACTCACCCCTTGAAATCCACTAACATTCTAATATTTCTCTCAAAATAGCAAAAGTGAAAAATCCATACAGTACTGTTAGCCTACATGTACTTTCAGTGATCGTCGCAGTGAAAAGAACAATATCATGTATGTATTTAAGTTCCATTATTGGTACTGATCAGGGAGTGCAGATGTTCACCACAGGCTAAATACAGTGAAAACATTTTTTTTTTTTTTTTTGGTCTCTTTATGATGGAGTGCATCATCTACACCCCCTGATCAGTACCAATACGACCATAGTGTTGTGCATGGTATAATTTGCCGTGAGCCTAATCTGGTTCGGGTACACCCCAAAGCACTTTGCCAATAATTGATGCAATCTTTAAGGTCGGCATGTATTTGTTCACAGACTGCAGTTATGTTCCTGGAGGTGTTACATACATGTCAAGCTTCCGAAGCATCGAGTTGCAATTCACAATCAACAAGTTTATTAGTTTGTTTTTGCAATACTAAGAATTAGTTCTGAATACAGTAGAAAGACGGCAATTCTTGACAGTAGGCCAAGAATTACATGTGACTGAAAAGTAATTGTTAAATGCAATAATTGTTTTCTCCAAAATGAGTTGTGTGCCATTTCCTGCATATACAAATTTTACTGTGTGTATAGGAGAGAATTTCATTTACGTCTTCGTGTACAGGCCAGTGACTCCCAGGTATCTTGCATTTAACTCAGTATGGTGTCGTATAGCAAAACATGGCAATATTTAAAGGGGAAATCCAGTCCAAATACATGTTAGTCTGATAAGAAAGAGTGAAATATCAAGAGTTCATTGGTAAAATTTTGATCGAAATCGGATGTAAAATAAGGAAGTTATGACATTTTGAAGTTTCGCTAATTTTTGAGGAAACAGTTCTTGAATGGTTGATATGAATATGCAAATGGCAACGTGGGCATGTCAATCCCTCACAACTTACTTAATTTCAAGTTTTTCATTCAAACGCAATTATTCCCGAGGCTCAAGTCCTGATATATCTAACTGATCACTTTTCTGAAGTTGTTCAACCAGCAATACCATAATGTTTCACATTTCATTAACATAAACATTGAATTTCATCATTTTTTTTTTTTTGTATACGATCAATGATATGGCATGGTCAACTCACTCATTTGCATATTCATATCCACTTTTAACTGCTTTGCAGAAATTAGCAAAACTTCAAAATTTTATAACTTCCTTATTTTTCATCCGATTTCATTCAAATTTTTACTGTTAAACGTTACTCTTTTTTATCAGACTATCTTATTTATTGGACTCGATTTCCCCTTTAAAGGATTTTAACTTACTAGTATTATTCATTAGATATTGCCCAAGTTTGACTGATGTTTTGATAACTTGCATTCAGAGAATTGCCTTTGCCTCCTGTAGCCAAAATGTTTGTGAAAGCTAACCCAGGTCTTCCCTGGTATTATGCAATGTAAGTGTGCTGATGATTTGGTACATACTGGGTAAATTCTATATAATGTTATGCGTTTATCCCATTCCATGCAAAAAAAAAAAAAAACAAAGTGGAAACAATCCACTGTACACTAATAAATACATGGGAATTAACATGCATGATGATATGTCTCATTTAAACACGTATAAATTAGCATGTATGAATGTATGATGTGTAAACATGTCTCGTATAAACACGTGGAAATTACCATGTATGATGTGTAAACATGTCTCATATAAACACTCAGCATGTATAAGGTGTAAACATGTATCATATAAACACTGAGAAATTGCGATGTTTAATATGTAAACATGTCACAGTCATGTTTAGTGTATGCAATTTTGTGATCGATCTAAAAATCAGACATGTGTTCTGAGAATAAACACTAAAATGGCAAATAAACATGTCGCAGTGTTTTTAATCTGTCACAGCGAATAAACATGTCGCAGTGTTTACATAGTAAACAGTGCGTCATGTTTATTTTTTGGTTCAGTGTTTAGATCTTAAACATTGTGGGTGATTATGTGACTGTGCGGTGTTTAGTATTTAAACACTGTGAGTGATTATGGTGTAAACGTTTGGTGTTTAGGCTATAAACAGAGCTGGTGTTTAGTTTTTAAACATCAGAACCGTTTAAAACATAAACATGTGTGTGTGATAAACACCTAGGGTGTGCTGAAAATAAACACAGCATGTGTTTAGTTTCTAAACATGTTTAATATATAAACGCGTCGCAGTGTTTTTAAACTGTCACAGAAAAGTGTTTAGTTAGGTGTTTAGAAACTAAACAAATTTTTTACAGTGTAGGGTTATAGGGTTAGGTTAAGGGTTAAAGTTTGGGTTCGGGTTCGGATTAGGTTCAGGATTAGGGTTAGGGTCAGGGAAAGGGTCCAGGGTAATTGTCCAGAGTGTGGTTGCCCTAGACCCATCAAAATGAGATGCTCTTTAAAAAGAATAACTTTTACATTCCACTATTCGCGCATTCAGTTGAGAGAAGACACATAAATAATGTGTACAATTTTGAGTCCTTTCGCGAACTGTTCTGAGCAAATTATAGTGTAGTGTACTTCATTAAAAATAGTTTGGAATAAAGCTTGCAATTTTATGAATTTGACACTCTTGCCTATGGGATAAAACGGTGCAAAGCGTAGAGGAATACTAGACATTATTATTTTTGTAATTCTTTAGAACACGGCCATGCCTTTGCATGCATGGATTCCGAAGTGAAGAGAGTACTCAATCTATAACACCGCCCTGTTATACCCCTGCTCGCACTTTCTTTTACGCTGCAATTTCATCATAGTCTTTATGTTATCTACTTCTAATTGTAGCACAAGGTAGAGTAAATATGATCTTCTTTTACTTGTTCATGAAAGCATCTTGACTGGCAAGAATTTGAGAGATTCCTTTATTGGTCATACTTCAAATTGAGTTTGACAAGTTTTCCTGAATTTCCCGGTGATTTTATGCAGATTTAACGAATGTAACAAGTCACGCCTAGTCTGTATTCAAACATAAGATACATGAAGTGAAATTCGGTAATACCAGTTTATTAACCCTTTGCATGCCAGATCAATCTCCTGTCCAGATAGGTATGTGTGTTAAATATGTGCACGTTTGACTCGTTGGCACAGAAAGGACTGTTGGCAGATTACCACTCGGTGATACGATATTTGTTCCTGCGACAATTGCTCCCGTCTTATTTTCTCCAAGGAATTAGGGTTAGGGTTATAATATGGTTTTAGGATTAATTGAATGTGAGGGTTAGTATTAGGGTTACGTTTGTGAGTAGAATTTGTTTGGCTTATATAGCGTGTAGATATTGCATGGGAGCAATTGTCGCAGGAGAAAATGTCATGGAACCGACCACTTTTGCAGCATGTCCATATGATTAGGTCACAATATGCAATATGCCCCCCCCCCCTCCCCCAAACACCCACACACACACACACACACACACACACACACACGATAGGATCTCCACATTAATAATTTTCAATATGATTAAACTTTCTCTATGCTATTTCTGGGTCTATACATATAACATCTTATCTATATTTTGCACACAAAAAAATCCATTTAATTTGGTTAAATGGTCACAGGGAAATATGGATAGTCGTAAAGCTTGTCACGGGTCTGTTTCTTCCAAGTTCATATAGCACTTGGATGCTCTAGGAACTGCGTATTTGTGTGAACACAATGGACAAAACTTGGAGGGAAGGGATTCCTGACATGCTCTACAAAGAGTTCTCTTGGATCACTGACGCAAATCGGATGGGTTTTTTCTGTAAGATGAGGGTAATAAGTTAAAGTTTCAGAAAAGAAAATTAATTTAGATTGATTCAGTAATTTTAAAGTTATCGTTGCGGAAGATCCCGTTGTAAATTTTTTGGGACATACACTATAGAGAAATAATGAGGGTAAGGTTTATAATAAACATTTACTCTCTTTAATACTGTGACAATTTCTATATGTTTTTGGAGTGTTCTGTATCCAGTATAGAGACGTGTTGATATACTTTGTTGGGATTTGATACCTTTTTTCTTTTTATGTTACTTTTTTATGGGGGGGGGGGGGGGGCGTTTCTTTTCTTTGCATATCTGCGTTGCGCGCGTGTGCGTATCAATGGGAGGATCCTGCATGCATTGTGCATTGTCTTTATCCTGTCACTTTCGACAGTCAACACTATCTTTCTATATCTATATTAGACATACAGTTTGACGTAACAAAGCTAACAACTTTCTGCAAGCCTTCAGCTGCTGTGTGTTTACTTACATAATGGTACACTATTCTCCAAAAACTATTTTCAATCAATTATTTAGGTACAGTCACTAGTACGCAACTGATTCGAGAGTATTAAAGACTCGACAATATACTAAAAAATAAAATGACAAGGGTAATATTGTGACAGAGACACAAAATGACGATTTATTGGCACCACAGATATGATTCCACAATACAGAGGTAGTATCAATCCGTTAAGAGAGTGAAAATATCAATAAAACATTTGTACTGAATCATTCGAAATCATTCCAAAAGGAAGCACATATAATATCAAGACACTATCACCTAAAGTAAACTAAAATAGGCAATGTCCTTGCCGCAATCAACAAGAATGTCGCACAAGTCCATAATTCAGGATAAAATACGAAATACCACAGCATCCCACTTAACACATTCTCACTATACGGCAGCATTGAGGTAATAGCGAAAAAATAAGGGTTTGATGGAAAGGTCAGAACATGAATGTATCTTGCATCTTTTACTACGCAAAGTAAACAGTCAACAGTCAAAGCAAAAGACAGAAATCTGAGAGCCGTCAACTTTTTTGTTTGTTTGCTTTTGTTTGTTTGTTTTTACATAGTGTTAACCTGCCTACTGAAAGGATTCCCATATGTATGGCGTTGTGATTTGTTTGTTCTCATCATCTTTATTTCTCTATTCTTAGGCATCATTAAAATAAAACACAATTTCCATGAAGTACGTAATACCCACTAACGTGACACATAGTGCCCGTGGAAGAGCGTGAAAGAAAATTAAAAAAAAAGTTGATGCTTATCTTGAGAAAGCATTCCTTCCTTCACTATTTCTTCCTCCAACTCTCCTCCCTCATTTCCGAACAACAACAACAAAAATGCATCTGTAATTTCTTACCTCACTTTCACTCTGTCGTTTCTAATCCTCTTTTCCATATACATACCCCCTCGCCCCTACAAGCATACAGTAGTGCAATAGAATGCCGCAGTGAATCATCGAAAACTTCATCTCCATTGTGTGTTGGACCAATGAAAATAATATACTTCTCACGATACACATTGCATCAAATAATAGTCGCCTATCTTTGTTTCTCCATTTGTTTGCTCTTTGGTAATAAATCTTCATTCTTTTTTTCACTAAAAGGCAAGACAGTATTACATATGCTGCAAACAATACATGTATCAGAATACAGTACACGCACATAATGAGCAAAATGAAATAAATATTACGAATGGACATGAGGGCTAAGCATGTATGTTGAACTACGATTAACTTTGAACACGCATGCAGTCTGGATTGTACTGTTCGTGAACTGGAACCAGGAACGCGCGATTCGGGTAGGCATAGGCCTACAGTTATTGGAACTATTTGGGTCATCCATCGTTTTTACGTTAAGGGACTGTACAGTACTGGTTGAGGTAGGGATTCATGTTTTGAACATTCCTAAGTGAGATTATGACAAGCCTCTTACGAAATATGAAAGAGCATGTAATTTTAAGAAGGATTCAACGTTTATTTGATGAAAATTGGTTTTCAAATGGCCGAGATATCAAAAAAAAAGTGCTAATGATAAAAGGCGACATGCCACAACTTTATTAGGATCTCTTTGTTTCACGTTGTTTTTTGATATCTCAGCCAAAGAATAAACTTTTGATTCCCCTTAGAACTGCATGCTCTTTGACATCTCATAGAGTGGTTTCTGAATATCTCGCAAAATGTTAAAAACTAAATCTACACCTCGATCAGAACTGTACACACCCTTTGAGCATGCATCAAGAGCAATTTTCATTGTGACTGTTAGTTTGAAATAGCGACTTATGTCATGGTCGTTGACATGTAAATGTTATGAAACGTTCAAATACATTTATGCTAAACACACTTTGTTTATATATATATATATATATATATATATATATATATATGTATGTATGTATATATATACACACATATAATTATATTGCATACTGCACAAAATCACCATCACCTTCAAACAGCAGCTTTTAGCTTATGATATACACGTATACTATCTACATCTACAAAGTACGTTGCAATACAAACAACATCCGATACACATGACTTCGCATAATCATACTTACAATGAAGACTGTATTAACCACACTGGCAAGAGCTAAAAGGAAAAGTAAAACCCGTCAATATGAATGCAACATTAACTTTCGAATTGCACCGAGCATGACACTTACAGCATCAAAGGAATAAAGAAATGCAGTCCAATGTACTAGATGACAGTAAACGTTTTTCCCAAGACGTTTTATGCCATACTTCTATGTTTCTTTAAATCCATTCGACTCTTTTTTTTTTTGCTTATTTTTCCTGAGGTAACCGTCTTCATTGAAACAGATGTTTATCATAAAAACGATGGTCTTCCTCTTTTTATGAATATGCAATATGCATTGTAATAGCCTCACTTCAGAGCTGAAAAATGTCATAAATCTACGATTGATTCTTCTTAATAATAATAATACTACATACAATTTCTATAGCGCCGTTCTCCACTTTGATTAAATGCTCAAGGCGCTTTACATCAAAGCAAAAAGACTGAAGATACAAGTACATCACCGTAATAGAAGAAAATGAAGAAGCAGAAGAAAAATAAAGACATGAAAGTCTGTCTTCAAAAGGCACTGGTCTTCAAAATGCACTGCTAAACAAATAGGATTTTAAATTACTCCTAAAAGATGTTATGGAGCTTGAGTCTTTCAGCTCATGAGGAAGTGAATTCCACAGTGTTGGTCCAGTGTGAGCGAAAGCTCGTTCCCCCCCCCCAAGATTTCCTAGAAAACGGAATATGTAAGAGACCTGAAGTTGAGGATCGGAGGGTTCGTGAAGGTTGGTATTGACGAAACAAACAAACATTGTAATCAGGAGCTGTTCTCTCAATAACGTGATAAACCGAAAGAAGTATCTTAAACCGAATATGCTCCTGTACAGGCAACCAATGAAGACTCTTCAGGATAGGGGTGATATGACTTCGTTTACTTGACAAAGAAACAATACGTGCAGCGGCATTTTGTAGCTTTTGTAATTGGGCAATTTGTGAGTTTGGTAGATTGAAAAAAAAAACATTACCGAAGTCAAGGCGTGAAGAAATAAGTGCATGAACAAGTTTTTCCGTGGCAGAGCGAATCAAATACTTGCGGATAAAACCAATATTGTGCAATTGATAACGGACTGATTTAGAAATGTTGGTGATTTGATCAGACATAGCCATGTGATAGTCAAACATAACACCCAGATTGCAACATGACTTTGACAGAGGGATATCGTTACCTACAATCGAAATGGAATTAATATCCAACTTAGGTGAGATTTAGAAGCAAAGAGGATAAATTCACACTTGCTGTGGTTTAGAAGCGATGAGTTGGACCTCATCCAAGCATCAATATCAATGATGCAATTTTCCAGACAGCGCAGTGCATGAGATGCTTGGATTTGATGCGGTGTAAAAGATACGAAAACTTGTATGTCGTCTGCATATAGATGATACCGAACAGAATGATTTTAAAATATTTTCTGAGGCCAATCAAATAGATAGAAAAAAGGGTGGGCCCGCCAACAGAGCCTTGAGGTACACCACAGCTTAATGGCTTTGAGGACGATGTGACACCATTCAAAAGAACAGACTGTGAATGGTGTGATAGGTATGATTTAAACCATTCGAGAGCCTGTCCCTATATTCCCAAACTTGTAAGTGTATTGACAAGAATTCTGTGATCTACAGTGTCGAAGGCCGAAGATAAATCCAACAAAACCATTGCTGTGACGGATCCGGAATCCATTTCCCTTAAAATATAACTAGAAACATTCATCAAAGGGTCTCCACACTATGGTGTGGGCGATAAGCCGACTGTAAAGGATCGAATAGACCATGTTCCTGGATTATAGTCTGAGAGTCTCGAAAACACAACTCTCTCTAAAATCTTGAACAAAAATGGAAGATTGCATACAGGACGATAACTTGTCAGTGATTCCGTATCCAATGAAGGTTTTTTTTTCAGGAATGGACGGATCAGACCTTTCTTTAAAGACAAGGGTACGGTAGCTTGCTCAGTACTGAGGTTAACAATTTGAGAAATAATCGGGGCAAACGTGGGTGCGCAGTCCTTTAAGAGAATGGTTGGAACCGGATCCAATGGACATGATTTAGGAGGCAATTTACGAAGAAGGAGAAGGATTTCATCAGTAGTTGTATGTTGGAGGGTTTCCAGTGTGGAAGAGGTGACAGGTTCAGATTCAGGTAGTACAACATTACAATTGAAATCATCTCGGATTTTTTCAACTTTCGAATGAAAAAACTGACTAAAAGTTTCAGCCATGACACAGCCATCGACATGTTTAGGCAGTGGAGATGACTGCTTGCGGTTCAAAAGTCGATTGGCGACGTTGAAAAGCTTCTTATGATCATCTCCGCAGTCTTCGATGAGTCTGGTGTGATAGATGCGTTTGGCTCTGGACACAAGGTAGTCAACTCGGTCTCTCTGATCACAGAACAACTTTCTGTCTGTCTGCAGCTTTCCATTGTTGCGCCATCTCCTCTCAAGTCGCCGCCGCTTTTTCTTTGCTTCAGAGATACCAGAGTCATACCAGGGACTGTACTGATGAGACTTGACTTTCCGAGTCTTGGCTGGTGCGTGAATGTCCAGTAACCTGCTGAGTTCCGAATTGTAGCAGGTGACAGCATCATCAACGTCAGCTGTTGCCAAGGACATAATGCTACTGTGAGACATCATTGGCGAAAACAGTCCTGTTGATGCCTTTTTATGTTGCAGTATGGGATGTTGTCAGTGTTTTTATTTCGTCAAAATCTGCCAACGTACCTCTGTGAGGCGGAGAAATAAAGCGCAGTTTGATTTTTTTTTTAAATCTGAATTACGGGCCCTGGCAGGAGTCTTGCAATACCGGTAAGGCATTTACTTTTCTTGCTATAATGCATGTTAATTTATATGTACAAACGTGTATTACCCTCGAGAATGAGACTGGATTTGGTCTGCAATCCCTTTGGACAAAAAGGGCACTATTAATCACTCTGAAGTACAGCCATGAACGTTTCAATCAAACCCAACCATAATAAAACTTATTTGTTCTATCATTGAAATTTTTTATATGACGTCTGCAACAAAATGACATTAGCAAACATTTAGGGGCCTAGTAATACATAGCACCCACATAACGGACAGTGATTACATTGTACACATCACAATAATTATTGCACGACTTGACTCGGCACACAGTGGAAAAATATCACTCACATCCTGAAGAAATCACGAGCTGTGGTTATGGCCTCGGGTCACCTCTCATTATTATATTAGTCTTGTATTATGTAAATATATAAATTATAAATTACACTTATAAATGCTTACTGATTTGAATATGGGAACTGAAGATCGAAATTTTCGTCTATTCAAGACTAGTGCTCTAACGACATGATTTGAGAGAGTCTTTGCATGTTGCTCTTGTTGTTTTGTCCATGCTGCCACGTCCGACGTTGCTCTGAAATATCAGCTACGTGTATTGCGTACTCACATCTATCATACGTCAACTGGTTCCGCCGTGCTCTTCCCTGCTGCCGAATCCGGGGACACAGACTCGTATGTTGGAGGAGCCTCCTCAGGCTTGGGTGACGGTGGAGCGTAGGCTGGCGGAGGTGATGACGCGTCTCCTGACGCAACTTCCACGCGCGTCGAATGCGTTGACTGCACGTAGGTGGCGCTGGCAGTTGTTGCGGAGCCCGTCTTCCGATGACTTCGCCAGCAGCAGCAAGCTACGAGACACAGCGGTATCACGACCGCCATACTGATCAGTACGATCTTCCACGCAGCTAGACCGGACCCGTAATCCGGATATGAATCTGAAGAGCCTAAGAATTATACATTGTACATAGACAATATCACTTGTATCACCTTTCAGGATAACATAATTTCTAATTCTGAGAAACGTTTGAGAAAAGTCTTCACTGAAGGGCAGATGACTTATCAATGCTTTGCCATATTCAATGATATAATGCAAACACTCTGTAGAAACACAGAAGCTAGAGAAATTGAATGATATAAACGCAAATTACATCATTTAAGCTTTAAACGCAAAGCGCAAAAACAATACCGATTGCCCCATTGACTGTTGTGGGTCTTATAATGCAGGTATCACGAAGCTAAGGATGTATGTTTTTCTTCCTTTTTATACAAACCCTGCTTAGTTATACACAGTCTTCGTCATAAAGAAGAGGCCATAACGAAGGAAGTGAACGGTTAGAAATTTTTTTATTAACAATTTTTGATGAATAAACCAAAAGAATACTTCGCCTCTTCAGATCTATGGTGCAATCCCCAGTGGCAAGTAAAAAGGCTGATATCGTGCAATTACATTTCACGATAAACACGTCTGTTTTTTTTTTTTATATACAGCTGCATATATATATCGGGTGTCCCAAAAAAAGCGGAACGGTGGATTTTCAGTACCTTCCGGTCTGAAAGTTATATATCTTTTGGCATCATTAGAAAGAGCATCTTCCGCAGAAGACTATGATACCAAAATCATTAAATTTGGTTTAGTACTTTTTATTCTACGCCAATTTCTGAAAATGCAGTCATTGTCAAATTTCGCAGGATTTTTGCGACTTATGAGATAATAATTTGAGTGCGACACGCGATCCATACGGTGAATATTGTGTAAGCTCGGTGATCCATGTCAACAAAAGATACAGCTTTCACATTGGGCACGGGCCAGGAAAAAACAGTGTGTGTGTCTGTGTGTGTGTGTGCGCTCCAAATATGAAAGCGTTATCTTTTGTTGACATGGATCAAAGAGCTTACACAATTCACCGTATGGAACGCGTGTTGCACCCAAATTATTATCTCATAAGTCGCAAAAAATTGAAAATGACTGCATTTACAAAAAATGGCGTAGAATAAAAAGTACTAAACCAAATTTAATGATTTTGGTATCATGGTCTTCTGCGGAAGATGCTCTTTCTAATGATGTCAAAAAATATATCACTTTTAAAACGCAAGGTACTGAAAATCCACCGTTCCGCTTTTTTTGGGACACCCGGTATATCAATATATACAGCATCATGACAGACGTGGCAATTTATCGCTTTAACTTGGAGACCTCTAGAACATTTTTTTTTTATTTGTCCTCTTACCTGAACTGGAGTGTAAGTGAGGCAGATCGCCCACACACGTGATGATAGCCAGCTCCTCATTGCTGCAATACGGCGCCCTCTTCCACGCTCCGTGGCTACACTCGAACACCTTGTCGATGCTGTCTTGACTGTCTGAAAGGCAGAACGGATCATCAAACCAAACGTGGGGAGATGGCCAGGTGACACCTTCTGTCTCGTGGCTGTACAGAATTCGCGCTCTCCCCGTCCGAGAATGACCCAGTTCCTTGCACAATAACTATCACATAGAAGGAGTTGAGAAAAAAACGAGAACATCAAACGAAAGTACTACAAAAGAAAAACAAACAAATTGAACAAAATAAAGGCCATTTATATTATCTGACAAGTCTAAAGTCATTCACATTCTAAAATTGGATGAAACCATAACTGATAGAAAGGGACTTACTTCCGCGAAGAGGAAATACGTGTCACACACAGCTCCCCACATACCGTCGTGGTATATCTGTACGATGCCGTACCGCGTGTTGGCTATCCCGGTCTCGGTCAGTAACCTGACCGGATGGTTCGCGACACTTTCTTCGTGACAAAAAATAATGATTAAAAAAAGAGTAACACAAAAGTTAGGAAAGCCGTATAAAAAGATCAAATATTGCGATATTCTGTTTTGTTTTCCTTTCATAAACAGGTATTTTTTATGTTCCCTGAATTTTGGACTTACAACTGCCTGTCAACCCAATAACTTCTTCAAGTATATCTGACATGGGACGGTTGGTTACATAACGCGCATATAAGCACAATATGGCCTGTAGCAGGATTAACCAAACGATCAGTTTCTATCTTAGCTGAAAAGTGGATCAGTTTTCAATTTATACTTTTGCATGGGCAATGTAATAATTACCGTCCGCTCTGCTCACCCCAATAATCATGAGCGTATCAAATCGGTTGTTGTTCTTGTTGCTCTTATCATCGTGAGCTTCCACATGGATACATCCATAGTGAGCGCCCTCGTGGAGACATATGCAAAATGCTGCAAATCTACAAAAGCACTGATTGAGGTGTATGATACCGTCTTATTTGATGCAAGTATTGTCAGGGGTAAATCATTTTTTCATAGGACCCATATTTTTCATAAACAAAACAACAACAACATATCTTTTGTTTCATACTTGGTGATGCTTTCTGGAACAATGTCGTGATTGTCACTCTTTCTTTCTTAATTCAGACAGTATCCTGTCTTTGTTCCCAACTGTATTTCTGGTACATCATTCCTAACGTTCATAAACATACAATCATGCTTACCATATGGGAAGCAAATCACGGAAACTTCATCTTCTCGTGTTTTCCTAGTTTGGCCATCTACTACATCTACGTCAAAACAGTCGTCGATCCGAAGTTCTTCACCATGGCAGCCTAAATTTTCGATCAAGATTGGCAGAGTCCCGCGCGGAAATGATCCTCTGTCAAAGAAGACGTCAGAACTGAATCCCGCGTAACCTAGCTGGCGACAAATCACGCTGCGACTGCCGTAGGTTAGGAAGGTTTCGGCTATCACTCCCCAACGTCCGGCCAAGAAGACTTCCACACGCCCCTGCTCGGAGTACTTGCTGCCGGCGAATCTTATGTCATAGTCTGGGTGCCAAAGAAATACCGGTGAAAGAATCATTTTAAAACCCAGTAGCACGCGACGAGAATCGAGTAATGCATGCATTCTTTTACACACCACAGGAAAGATTACGATGTGGAAGGAAAGTGTAAGAGAAGAGAGAGGGGGGGGGGGGAGTAGGAAAGAGAGCAAAGTGGGGAATTTCGTTAGATGTATACAACTACATATTACGATAGTTAAGACAAAGGAAACTAAGTTATACAAAATTGACACAACATAGGCCTACATCTTCCACAGTGAACAGCATAGACTTTCACTGCTCAGAATAGAGTGCACTCTCGTAACGAATTGAGTTAAAAACTGTATAAGGAAGTTTTCGTTACAACGAAATAAAAATTCAGGTCCGAAAAGTATCATCTATATACCTTCACACACTATAATTAAATTGCTATTATAACGAAATTCCAGTAAAACGCAAGAAAAACGCCGTTCCTAAGGATTTCATTATAACGGGAGTGCAATGAAGGACTATTATATTTACCTTTTGGAGGTCCACATGTGACCTGGGCGATCTGATTACTGCTACACTGAGTGATACTCCGGGTCGTGAAGGGGCAGTCGCTTAGCTGTGTTTCCGTTCCATCGCACCGGTAGTCCCTGAAGAAAATCTTTCCCGACAAGGTGCCAAGAGATACCAGCTTGGTGCTGTTGCCATGTACGTACTCTAACTGGCGACAGACCACGGCTGCCTCCTTTTCTCCCCAGTCCTGGTCGCAGATCAAACCGGGAATAGTGTCTTCTCGGTATCTTACGATCCCGTCTCGAGAGCTTGATCCACTGAGTAGTTCTACCACAACCGACGGCACTGCACGTCAAAAATATATTTGGTGCGAGAAAGAATCTACGAATATATTATTAATTACACAAAAAGTAAAGGTCATGAGTGCGATGGCACAAGAGAAGAAGGCCAATTGAATCTCATCTTTCACCGAATGCGGAATCTTTTTCCACTGAACGAATAAAAATGTTCATCTATTTGATTTTCTTTAACTTCACGAAAGCCAGGCCAAAGCCAATGTCTGAACCTAAATATGACGAAACTGCAAAACGGCGAGTTTCATGAAGAGGAGCTTTTGGAAAGGTAGGTCTGTCCGGTTTGTGGTGTCCCGTGCACTATCAAAGAAAAGACTGCTGACTGCATTTTCTCTTCGATGTGTGGAGGAAGTGTGATACGGCCCTACATTGTCATGACGGTGGCTGAACACGAATCTTTGTAGGTGTTGAAATTTGAATATTATGTATACATAGCATTAGCAAGACTGAGATCTTGACCCAAGGCACCGACTCTCCTCCAGACATCCCCATCAATGACACGCATAGGAAGAAATAGAGTTCTTCACCTACCTTGGTTCGACCATCTCCATAGTTCCCTCTCCCTTGACAATGAGACAATGAGATAAGCAATACGATAGGGAAAGCTACCGCAGTCAAAGCCAAATTGAACAAGCGCGTATGGAACAACAGTTAACTAACCAAGAACACCAAAAGCTTGTGTCCTCAGCACCCTAGTCAACCATTGTGAGCCCTGGGCAACATACGTTGGCCAGGAGAAGAGGCTGAACACCTTCCACCTCCGCTGCCTCAGACGACTCCTGCACATTAATTTTCAGGATAGGTTGACAAACACAGATGTCTCCAAGCGTGCCGGCATTCTCATCATGTTTTCGCTCCAGCCAGAGACGCCTTAAGTGGTTGGATCATGTGCGGCGAATGAACCCAGGCTGTATCCCGAAGGGCCTGCTGTTAACAGAGAGCTATGCCAAGGTCTCGCCCTTTCCAGGAAGGGCACATCTTCGTCTTCAAGGGTGTGTGTGCACACACACGTGACATGAAGATATTTGACATCGACACAAAACACCATGGCAAGATGCAGCTGACAATCGTCAGCTGTGGAGAAGCACTGTCAGAGAAGGCATCAAGAGGACTGAAGCTGCAAGAAAAGTACATCGCACTGACAAGAGAGCCAGCAGGACGGCAAGGGCTGCCTCAGTCTTAGCCGCAACGGACTGCATCTGCTGCATGTACTCCAGAGATTGTCACTCAAGAGTGGGACTATGCAGCCACTCAAGGCTATACGCCATCGTTTCTCAAGACGAATGGATGCCAACCAACCAACCAACATATAAACAACATCAGCGAACTTGCGCACGCACACACACACACACACACACACACACACAAACACAACCCTATTCAAGTGATTTTATGCAATATGTCCACCATGCTAACGGTTGAATGTGATATAATATGCCTTATTATCTTCAAATCCGTCTTCTAAGGAACTTGACGAACATTACTTAACAAAACTTTGACTCCATTTTGAAATAAGATAATCAGAATGAAATTTATCAAAATCATCCTATTTTCATAGAATGGGAAGCGCTCCGTATAGCATTGACTTACCGTTACATACGACACCTGCCATCTGAGCTGACTCGGAATCACAGTTCTCATTGTTAGCCCATCCACTTGACAGACAGTCAGAAAGGCTAGCCTCACTTCCGTTACACAGCAAACCATCTAGTAACACAGCTGGTCTACCGACACTAGGCACTACCTTTATCGAGCGAGCTCCAACTGGATGTCCTAACTGTTTACAGAAAACGTGCGCGTCTTCGATGCTCCACTCGTGTGTGCAGATCGTCCCCCACGTGCCTCCATAGAACACCTCCACTCCACCCTCATCCGGGTACTCTCCGTCCACAATTCGAACGGCTGAAATATATCATACATGGAAGCATAATATACGACCATACGGTTAAAATAATGAAAGAGGATGTTGCGAAAATGGACATAATGAAACAGTGCGTATGACAGCGAGGGCAGTGAAAAGAAAACCCTGACATCATTCACATGTGATTGTTTTAGACTCTCGCCAAATCTTCTACAGTTAAAGCTGGAAATAATGAATTTTAAATATGAAATATAAAATGGATCAAAAGGAAAAAAAATGTAATGATTATGCAGTATACTGAGCCATCAATTCACATAAACCACATCACTGCGATTTGGTATTGGTTCTTTTTCTCTAATATTTACTATTCATTTTTATAGTAAAGCTGGGTAAAGACTTCCATTTCATTTAACACTTTAGTTGTTAACACTTCTCCTTTTTTCCTTGAGGATAGCAAAACTTTAACTTTAACTTGGCGGTGAGTTGGCTCAGTCGGTAGCGCGTCTGCCTCACGATCACGCGGCCCGGGTTCGAACCCGAGTCTGGACTGAGCAATGTTGTGTGTAAACATACCGTCCCCTCTAGCAAGAGGCAAAACACTCTGTCCCTCGGATAGGACATAAAATGGAGGTCCCGTGTATGAGAGAGTCACAGCTCATGCACGTAAAAGATCCCGCTTCATTCATTCATCGCAAAGAGCAGGGTGTCTAACCCGGTGAAGTGGTCCCACCCCACATCCAACTGGACCCCATGGAAGACCAGCTTAGTGTAGCTGTATGGGCTATCCAGCCATCTTCACAGATGGAAAATGGACAACGACAACGAACGACAACAAGCTTCTTAAACGCCAAACTTACTACAGCTCAAGACTCATAAATTGGCATTGCACTTTAAATGCAAAGATGTCGATTCAGTACTGACAGGACAATGATTTCTTCATCTAAGAACTGTTCAAAGGAAGTGGCGGGCTAATTAGTCTGTAATAGAAAACGGCGTGAGGCTCACTTTTGGTCTCGCATATCACCCCAGCATCTTCCGCGTGCGAACAGTCGTTAACACCCCACTCTTTCGTGACGCTGCAGTGCCTCAGGAGAGTATTTTCCGCCGAACAATACACCCCGTCGAGAACAATCGGGCCCGCTCCTCGTCCAAAGCGGGGGCTCCCCGGGAGAGGACGCTGAGTTAACTACGGCTTCCAAAGCATCAGGGTATCCAAGCTCACGGCACACGACCCGCGCATCGGCAATATCCCAGTTGTCATCACACACAGTTCCCCATTCACCAGATTCAGTGAGAACTTCAACTCGTCCCTCTGCAGGTGTCGAGCCGTTGACTACTCGAAGGCTTCCTAGACAGCAAAGAATTTAAATGGACAAGCTGAGCAGATTTGGAATTCTCTCGACATTCTAGTAACAATACCTTCACATCACCACAACGGTAGGTGGTTTTGTTTTGTTTTTTCACTTGAAACCCCAACAAATACAGAATTAATGATCTATAGCATTGATTGGGTAAAAATAAAAAACAAAACAAATAACAAATAAACCTCATCGCATCATGATTTAATTAGATTTTCGCGAAATCATTCGCCTTGAATAATAGTAAGTGCGCGCAGGATAAGATCACTTTTCAAACTCTTGTCTTTTGATTTGCATCAAAGCTTTTTACAGATTATCCAGCATTCTACTTTTCTGCTCTATGATGATGATTAGGGTCTCAGTTATCTAGGATTACAGCTTTTTGTGTCTGACAGCCTGAATAAATCAATGATCAACTTGCAACATAATTGATCAATAAGATGGTTACGCGAGCTTCATAACACTAGTTTTAGAGTTATACACTCAGTCATAACTTACAACATCGCGTATATCTATCACGTATAGCCCCTCTTATCTACCCTGGGCAAACTCTATCTACGCAAAGGTGCGCCCGGAGAATATAGAATCCTCCTTCTTAATATCATTTCTAAACGAAAGGTGGCTAGAAAACAGGCTCAATCGTATATCTTTGTGTGGCTGACTGGTCGAGGAGTATATATATATATATATATATATATGTATATATCATGACTTTTTTTTTTCAATAGTCATGACAGTAATTCCATCTGTCTTCTTCAGTCATGATTCTGGTTTTTATGTTAGCACAAGTGTTGAGACGGCCGCTGTAACGCAACTAGGAAAGTATAGAACGAAGGAAGAAGGTGAAGACGTAATTTATCTCTTGCATGTTTTCTCTGGTCACGGAGATTGGTGACGACGAAAGAACAAGTGAGGATACCGCAATTACCTACTGGGAGTGCACGTAACGCCTGCGGTTTTGGATTCATGGCAACTCTTGACGCCTACACCGGCATGCTTGCAGGTCGATATGTTTGATTCAAGGCCATTACATTGCACTTTATCCAGAAGTACGGGGCTATTTCCTCGCTGAAATGGCGAAGCTACCAGAGCCAGGTCCGCCCCGATGTAGCCGAGCTGTTTGCAGACAACCTCGGCATCCTCGGGTCCCCACAGGTTGTCACATATCGCGCCCCAAGTATCGTTGAGGAAGACTTCAACACGACCCTCATAGTCAACGCTGCCATCGACTAGTCGAACCGACCAGGGAGCTGTAATCAATGACAGACATCCAAAGCAAATATTCTCATAATTTGAACTTTGTATTACATTGTATGTTACAAAATGTTTCAAATATCAGTATACAGTACGTAATGTTCAAACTTGTGATCGATTTTATGGATGATGCATGAAGATATTTGGAAAACAACGCAAACGCCAAGCGATGTCTCGCCAGCATGCATATAGCAATATGTGATTGCAGTGCTTTTCAACGTAAATTTCATTGACCTTTTTATCATTGACCTTGTGGTTCTTCACCAATACATATATAAACTTGATCGGCATCTTTAGTTGTTGCACATGCGGCGTGAGTTTTGTGGTCTTAGCTCAAAGCTGTGAAATGTTAATGAAAGTACACAATATATGGCACCTATTACTTAAAGTTCATCGACACTTTGAACTTTGACCTTGTCGAAATTCACCACTATTTGGAACTTGACAGGGATATTAGATGAAGTACTTGCATGTGGTATGAGCTTGGCTATTCATAGCTCAAAGCTTTGGAAAGGTTATTTAGAGCACGCTACAATGTCATGTGGACCAGTGCTTATCAGGTAAAGTTTATTGACCATTTGACCTTTGAACTTATCGGACTTGGTCCAAACTATATTCAAACTCGACCGGCATTTTTTTACCTTCCATGTGAGTTTGGTGGTCATAGCTCAAATCTGTTGAAACTTATTGATAATCCCTCACATTACTGTGAGTACGGAATATCAGGAAAAGTTCATTGATATGTTGATCTTTGACCTTATCGGAGTTAATCAATATACGAACTTAAATGACAGCTATAAGCTTGGCATTTGTGGTATGAAACTGGTGGTGATATACTATAGTAGCTCAAAGCTGTGGAAAGTTACTGAGCGTACACCACAATGCTATGTGTACAGTTCATAGCCCATTTGACCCTAATTTGAACGGGAACTTGGTACATGCATAATACTTTGCCTTTTTCCGAATTTCATATAGAAAAATCAAATGTGCAATCAGAACACAATACATTACAAATACAAACATATGCAATTATATTTGTGCAGTTTCGTATACAGCATAATACAGAGCGAATAAAAAAAAAAGGTAATCAAGCTTTGGAGGGCTACGATTTCAAAGTTGTCAGATATGGAGAGCAAATTTTTTTTTTTTGGGGGGGGGGGGAAGAAAGAAGAACTCTTCCTCTTTCCATTCACGCATGACTGAGCACATGAACTTTAAAGGCAACAATGACAAATCGCACTTTTTCCAAGTTTGAGTGTCACATGAAGGAACAATGAAAGTCTCACCGAAGGGATGGGATCTGTCAATGAAAGTGGTCAAATTGACAAGCCAGCCTGCATGACTGCAGGTTTGTGTTCCTTCTTCTAATAAAACCTTCAACATGGCCACGGTTGTTGATAAGTCAGTCACTCCCACAAAGGCTAACCCATTATCCATTTTCTCTCTTCATATTACAGACATGGTTTGTCGCTGCGAGTTATGTGTTGAATATGAACACAGAAAAAATGGACTGGTGGGTTGGCGTAAGTTGAGTGACCACGTTACAGGACATGTGGACCATAAAATGTTAGAAGAAACCCTGAACACAAACCCTTAACACAAACCTGCATTTGTACAGGCTGGTCTGTTAAAGACAACAATAGGAAAATGCACTTCTTCCAAGCTTTTGGGAGTATTATCGTGAAAAAAAGAATGAATGTCTCATTGAATGGTTGAGATCTTTCAATGAAAGTGATCCAATTAACATGGCATCCTGCGTGATTGCACAGCAGGTTTGTGTTTAGGGTTTCTTCTGACCTTTTATGGTCCATAACCTTCAACGTGGCCACATTGTCGATATCTCACGATCACGTGGCCACTTCCACAAATGCTAACCCATTATCCCTTTTCTCTCTTCATATTCAAGACATAGTTTATCGCTGAGAGTTGTGTTGAATATGAACAGAGAAAATGAACTGTGTGTGTTGAGCTTTGTGGGAATGACCAAGTTATCGGACAGGTGGCCATGTTAGATATGGACCATAACGTTAGAAGACATCCTAAACACAAACCTGGCCTATTTATTAGACCACTTCCATTGACAGATCTCATCTATTCAAGGAGATATTGATTGTTCCTTCGTGATGACACTCAAACTTGGAAAAGAGCAATTTGTCACGATGGTTGTCTTTAAAGTTCATGTGCTCTGTCACGCATAACATTTGTCAATATAACTATAGGTACCAATGGAAAGAGGAAGGGTTCTTCTTTCTTCACAACCAAACGAACATTGGGCCCTCCGTAGCTGATAATTATGAAATTTATAGTAGCCCTCCAAAGTTGGATTACCTCTTTTTTTATTCGAACAGAACTGTGGTATGAATTAAATATTGATTATGCTCTAAACAAAATAAAAAAATTAATATTTCGCCTATACACCTCAATACAAACAACAGCACGTGAAATACGACGGAAGATTCACTGACAATTCAGACGCTATATGACGATTGGTAAATTTATTTATTTAGTTAGTTGCAGTACAACAATAGACACGATTCCACCAGTTGAATAAACTCACTGTGAATTTAACTCAAACTAGGATGATTATCTAATGCAAACTAATTTACAGATGACAGACTATCAACACATTACTCTATCGTGACTTTTTTCTTTCCTATCACATGCATGATATTAGGCAGCGAAAGCGTTTCGACAAGTTTAATATTTAACAATAGAGAACCTCACTAGTCCACGCTTATTATACACGTACTCTTTGTGAATGATACAATTTTTTTCACTCCCTATTAAACATTTGGAAATTTTACCACGTACCACACTAAATTCATCAGATTATCATCTGGAAAACTCAAGAATTATCTTAGCACAAACGTTCTTTAAAACAGCACGACCCGATGTCTGAAATCTTGTACCCAACAACTTTAAACAAAGTAAATCTAAATTCACTCTTTCAATGGACAGTTTGAGGATACATGTATGTTACATAATTATAATGTCTAATCATCCGGATGATTTTCACACTTTGACATTTAAACAACTATAAATTGGTTTCAGTGTTTATAGTGATTCTGGGATGTCTAAATAAAAATGTTGTACAAATTGAAAACAAATAAAAATGAACAAGGATGATGACATGGCAGTTTCACCGTAAAAATGAACGAGTTGGGGCTCAGAATAAAACAAGAAAGCATGTATGAATTTCAAATAGGTTAAAGGGCCAGTTTACCTTTGGGAGCAGTGATTTTAAAAATGTTCAAGATATCACATTTGATGCATATGTTTAGGTCTGTTGTATCACAAAACATCCTACCATATAAAATTTTAGCAATAAAGCCTAAAATATAAGGTGATATCAGTATTTTTCTCAGTAAACCGTTACTGTAGACGGTTTAATCTGGAAGCATTCTTATTATAACTATTGTTCATATTTTGTGTATTTAACAATACTTAACATCGATTATACGGATTCAAATTTTTACAGTGGTTGTTTCTATCCCTATCTCACATTTTAGAACTACTTTAAAACACTATTGATGGGTTTTTGTTTCATCTGCAAATGGTAAATTATGCCTTTAACCTGTTAAGCAATATATATATATATATATATATATATATATATATATATATATATAGCTTACATACTTATGATACAGGCCGGCAGTGCATGACAAAAGTTATAGTGCACGCAAAATATAACGATTGCCAACGATAACCCACTATCGATTTGATATCGGTTTTTGCTCCCTCATTTTAATCATCGAGTACTGAATCCCGCACCTTATCAACACGATTGCGCCACAACCGCGATATGCTTTGCTCGATATTATCGTTATTCTCAATTCTCGCTGGCTATGCCAGCAACTTATCTGTGTGGGACTAGACTTTCAGCGGTAGATTTAAACATGGAAGCTGAAATGAACAGGTTCGCTACTGTTACAAAGACTGATCTATATAAACAGTATCTTAGACAATAAGGACGCATATGATGCCATTAAATACGCCCTACGAATTTTGGACTCCTAGCAGTTACTGTTCTAAAAAAGGAATCAATCCGACGGATATTGAGCAAGTCAACCCAAGATTTGTGCCGCTTTCTCCGTACATTCTACGCGGAAGTGCGCCGTGGAAATGGGCAGCGTGTGTACGGTATACGCTAAGCGCTCTTTGATCACGCTACGCTGTGAACTTTTACTACGACATATTAATACAACACACTCTCGGAATCCACATGTGCAGCAATGGTGACTTCAATAATGCCTAGCACGAGCCCTGTGTTTAAATCCAGTACAGATCCCTAATCCTACAAAACATCATCTAGTCCTGGTCCTGGACCCACAGTGCAGTAAGTAGGGCGCCTAACGTGTTAGTTAGATCCATGGTAGACATCGTTAGACTAGAGGGTCAAGTAACATTAGCTCTGTCGCTCGTAAGTGACGTAGAACTAGATCTAGTATAACGTTAGGCCAGGGCCCCTAGCTAGACCTAACCTATCGTAGGGCCTAGAAAACGTTAGATATAATCACGTAGACCCTAGACTCTATAGTTGAATTTGGATCTTCAGGATTTTGTCTACACAGGTTAGAAGAAACTGGTATTATTGCTTGTCTAGACACGTGTAGAGTCTTAAATGACCTAGGCTTTCGTATTTTTTTCAATTTATCTTGCCTGGGTATGTATGCTATTTTATATAACACATAGTGCATGACATCTTATTGCACTATAGCAAGTACCAAGCACCTCCAAATTCTGAATTTGCCCTCAGGCAATTATATTCAATTCGGCCTGAGGCCTCATTGAATATAATTGGCCTCCGGGGCAAATTCAGAATTTTTCGGTGCTTATATTGTTTTATAAAATGGGTTCAAGAATGTAGCCAATTGAAAGCGCTGAAATGAGTCACGTGTGCGTGCATTAATTTCTTAGTAAATGCACGGCCTGACGTACGTCACAATGTTTACACTAGCAGTGCGCACTCAATCAGTTGTTACAAGTGCGTCACGCGCTACTATACGCGCTGTCAATCCTGTAAACAACTTCTAGTTCGGGCTGCCACAACAGCCGGCGGCCTTTCTTGTGCATAACACGTGGCGTACGTATACTCTTATACGTACGTACAGTACTTATGTGCGGGATTTCCGAGTGCGACGTGCGTAAATGTTTGGGACGAACATCTTCGGACATCTTGACTTTTGAGCGAGTGCTACATGTAGCTGACTGGTATTGACCCACAAAGGTACGTGAATAATGCTGTTAATTTTTGACCCACTTTATAAAACAAATGATGCACAGGATTATTTCGTGGCATTAGTGAGAGTATTGACAACGGTTGCAAACATGCACTCGGCTGCGCCTCGTGCATATCGCACCATTGTCAATACTCTCGAGCGCGCCGCACCTTCACTAACACACTCTATTCTGTGCATCATTTGTATATTATAAAATGGGTTCAAGAATGTAGCCAATTGGAAGCGCTGAAATGAGTCACGTGTGCGTGCATTAATTTCTCACTAACATGCACGGCCTGACTCACAATGTTTACACTAGCAGTGCGCACTCAATCAGTTGTTACAAATGCGTCGCGCGCTACTACACGCGCTGTCAATCCTGTAAACAACTTCTAGTTCAGGCTGCCAGCCGGCCTTTCTTGTGGATACATGTGGCGTACGTATACTCTTATACGTACATGCTCGCAGTACTTTTATGTGCGGGATTTCCGAGTGCGACGTGCGGAATATGTTTGGGACGAACATCTTCGGACATCTTGACTTTTTGACTTGAGCTAGTGCTACATGTAGCTGACTGGTATTGACCCACAAAGGTACGTGAAAAATGCTGTTAGTTTTCGACCCATTTTATAAAACAAATGATGCACAGGATTATTTCGTGGCGTTAGTGGAGATGCAGCTCACTCTCGGGTATTTACAATGTAGTGCATGTTTCACAATTGTAAATACCCTCGAGGAATGGCATCAATTTTTGTGTATTGATAGACATTTACCTATATTATCTTGGGTTACCAAAGAAATTTTGCTACCGAAATGTTCAATGGTATATTTACCCCACTGAAAATGGTCGTAAACGGCCAAATTCCCATGAAATATCACATATTGAGTTTAGAGGACATTTCAAATGTCCATGCTTTCAAGATGAAAAGCCCTAGCCCTGTGATATTTGCTGTAGGGGTAGTCTGTTACACATATTTTAGTAATATATACCACAAAACACTTTAATTACATAATAATGACCTTGAAATTTAACCCAAAATTTGATAAAAACAATTAGTTGCTCCATTTTCCTCATTGCACTGCATGTGTTTTGAAAGACTTTTCACAGATCAATATTTCAAGAATTATGAAAGCTGACAGCCTACCATATTAAGGTTCTAGACTATTTGTGCTCTTCTTTCAGATTTAGTATCAATTTGATCATGAATGTTATACCCTTGACCTTGAAGTGCTTCTAAAAATAGCTGTAAATTTGCTAACTACAAATTACACACATGACAGGTATTTTTATGGCATGATACTACTTGTGATTCTTTCACAAACACAAAAGTTTTTATGGTGTAAATGTTATATACTGGAATTAATCTATACGTGCTTGCAAGTATGTTACAATAAACTACTTTGTTCTGACAATGACCCTCAATTTCAATCGCAAAAGAGGACAGTAATATTTTGTGATTTTGTGTGCATTTCCTATGGAAAACAGTGCTTCGTGGTGAAACTCATAAAAACTTGACCATTTTTACTACCTATCACTTTGATTGATTAATTCTATTCAAATTATGGTAGATAAAGTGGGCTATGACAATTTCCAATAAAAAACCCCACATAATGCTGTAGAAAATAAAAAACAAAGAAATACATAACAAATTTTCCAAAAACAAGAAAATACATAAGAATGGAAATGATTTTGGAAGTTGCCATAAGTTACAGAACAAATCCCCCCAAAAAGAAAACTCTCAGTGCTTTTAATGTGCGTTTCACAGGCTAGAATAAGAATCTGATGTGTTGGGCGCAATGTCCATAATATCAGCTATTAATGTACTTAAATACAGGTCTTTATGGGCAGGAATAGGCATTTCTCCTGATTTTGAAGGTCATAAATTCAGGGTCATTGTCACAACAAAGTAATTAATTGTAACATATCTTGCAAGAACCTATAGATTTATTCCAGTATATAACATTTACACCATAAAAACTTTTGTGTTTGTGAAAGAATCACTAGTATTAACATTGGTTGTTATGCCATAAAACACCTCTCGTGTGTGTAATTTGTAGTTAACAAATTTACAGCTATTTTTAGAAGCACTTCAAGGTCAAGGGTATAAAATTCATGATCAAATTGACACTAAATCTGAAAGAAGAGCACAAATAGTTTAGAACCTTATTATGGTAGGCTGTCAGCTTTTATAATTCTTGAAATATTGCTCTGTGAAAAGTCTTTCAAAACATATTACATGCAGTGCAATGAGGAAAATGGAGCGACTAATTGTTTTTATCAAATTTTGGGTTAAATTTCAGGGTCATTATTATGTAATAAAAGTGTTTTGTGGTATATATTACTAAAATATGTATAACAGACTACCCCTACCGTAAATATCACAGGGCTAGGCTTTTCATCTTGAAAGCATGGACATTTGAAATGTCCTCTAAACCCAATATGTGATATTTCATGGGAATTTGGCCGTTTACGACCATTTTCAGTGGGGTAAATTTACCATTGAACATTTCGGTAGCAAAATTTCTTTGGTAACCCAAGATAATATAGGTAAATGTCTATCAATACACAAATATTGATGCCATTCCTAGGTGGGACGAAGGGTGATCCGTGACCTTGAATTTGGCACATTTTTCATTTTTGTCGACTTTGAGGGCGCTCTCCGTAAAAACTGTGGGCACGAATCCGCTGATTTTTTTTTCAGAATTACTGAGCAAGTCAAAGCCTTCAACAGCATAATATTTTAGAACCTAAGGTGATGAAATGTGGAAGATATTAGCCTCTAAATATGCATCAAAATTTTCGAAATTAACATTTAACACCATTTTCGATGACCTCGTGCACGTTAACGAAAAGTCAATTTCGCGTCATAGTCAGTTTTTCTTGCAAAGACTATAAAGTTCTCTCAATTTCCAGATAATGAACACTTTTGCATAAATATCCATGCTACCACAACCAATCAAAAATGCATAATTTTCTTTTAACTAATATTTTGGAATGCGCATTGGTTGCTATGTGAGGCTGTATCTTAGCAACCAATTGACCTTGGGGCAAGATATTTTGGGATTTTCCGTCAGACACTTTGGGGAACATTTGGTGCGATTTTAAAGAAAATCGGAGGGGGTCGGGTGACAACTTTTCTGAAAATTGGATGATTTGACGTGGATTGACCCATTATATACAGGGCTCCACACTAACTTTTATTTTTGGTGGCCCAAAGGCAAACATCCGACCTTTTTTGGTGGCCCGATAAGGCCATCAAATTCTTCATTTGTGAAATTTTGGTGGCCCGACGTGCCTTTTTGGTGGCCCCGGGCCACCGTGCCACCGTTACTGTCGAGCCCTGATATATATATTATACAGATATTTATATTATGCAAATAAAATACATTTGCTTCTCATGCATTCACCTCACGCGGGCGCACGCCTACTCAACTCTCCAGGCCGCGGTTGCTGCTCAATATACATAAACATGTACGTACCGGTACTTCCTGCGCAACTCAACTACTGGTAGAACGTCAACATAACGGTAATGCTGATGGTATCCCGAGAATCTGATAAATTTGAATAGTCAGTCACCCGCACAAATAAAAAACGACCAAAAAACCCCGAAAGAGAAAGGGAATTGATCTGCGCGTTTTAATATCCGCAGGTATAGGCCCTATGCATGGAAGGATAAAACCCATGCCAGTACATTATCTCATGATGCTCATCTGCATGTTCACTGGGACGACGAGTACGGGGGAGGGGCTCGGTGTGTACATGTATGTCTCGATACAAATGACAACTCGTACATTGCTTGCAACTCACTTGTGTCTGCTTCAGCAACATTATTGACATCAACGGAGAGGGAGATACATGTAATTCCACACACAAAGACACGCGTTAAAAGGCATTTAGTGATCATGCTTGACTCCTTGTACATCCTCATCTTGCATGTATGGTGTGGCAGACGAGAGAACCACATGCAGTGAGTGGAGAATCACTCACCGGCGGACCGCTATGGGTAGAGTCATGTTTTATTCTCTTGCAACTCTGACCATGACTTTCGTTTTTGCGTGATAACCGTATGTACTAAATCCTTGCAGCGTGCGAACCAGAGATGCTGTGAGGCTGTGTGTTTTACGAATCCACTTCCCGTGCAGTGAGCACAAAGGGCAGTGCTACTACATGTAGCTCCAGCACCTCCCACCAAGGAGCTTCAAACACACGAACCTACGTACGCCTCTTCAGATACGATCAGGGAGGTGAGTATCACCAGGGAGGTGAGTTTTGTCTCACCTCCCTGGTCTCACCTCCCTGGTAGTATGCATCAGTTCGTCATGACCAGAAATACATTTTATGGGGGTTTATAATAATTGTCATGACCATTGTTATGAGTGGTCCTGCTCGTCATACCCAGACGACTTTCATCACGTTTATGTTGTCAGTGCTATTTTTATAGTCGTCGGTTCCGTTTGCCGCTGAGTAGGTAAAGGGCTAGACAGAAAGATCCGTCTGTCCGGAGGACTCTTTTGTATTTTGCCATTAACGCTGTCCTCCGTACGGAGGGGATCCGTGAAGCCAGACGCAGTCTCCGCGGAACATTCCCCGACGGACAGATACAGACCGATCTTTCGGTCAAGTAAAGGGCCTAATGATTGGAAAAAGAAGGACAAGGCTGCCCGTGGCTAAAGCGCGTTGAGTAAAACAACTCAACTGTTTGTGATTCACCGCAGCTGGGCAGAAACTGCCCATTTTTGTCCTGAAGTGGAAATATGCAAAATAAAGAAATGTGTGAATTGTTCATTGTTTGTTTTAGTTATCATTTTCCATTTCATAAAAAAAATACACAGAACAATAGGCATACATGATGATATAATAACACATAATTATGAATCGATTAAGAAAAATGCAATATCGTTGGATTGCCTATTTCAGATTGAATAATAATAGCTATATAAAAAGTCACTTACCATCAACATACTGAAATCACTGAGAGAAATCAAATATCTGTGTCGGTTTATACTGTTACTAAATAAACACTTGCTATAATCCATAGCAACCTACAAGTACATCTACATAAATACTGATGCGGTGACAACATTTTTAATTGGGTAATGACGATAATGAGACATTAAAGAAGAAGGGTATATATGCGCCGGGAGTAGCGCAATCCCAAAACATATATGAGGAATAAGAAGACCTGACGGCCATTCACAAAATATATTTCTGGTCGTGACGAACTGAGTGAAGAAACGGAAGTTTGTGTTGGAAGTAGATTTCACTGCCATTGTGTTAACAGCACAGCTTGAGTGTTCACTCTCTGCCTTCGTTCCACTTTTCTGTAATTGTTTACTCTCTAAAAAATTTCGAGTGAATGATTCACTCCTCGGAAGGAGTGAATAAAATTTCACTCAATTAAGAGTGACTTTCACTCTTGTAACGAGTGAAATTAAAGTGAAACCCATTCGCCGAGTGAATTCCGAGTGAATACATAATTAAACGCATTTGGCTAGGCCAATAGAAATTGAGAATTCCCCTGTCATGTGTTTACTCTAAGCCAATCACCAGCCGCAATTTCCCCTGGCTTGGGCGCGGGCAGGTTTACCTGAAGAGCGACGCGTCGCCTGTGCGTGGACTGTGACACTGTGTGCAATTGCGTGCTGTGTGCTAGCTGTGCGTGTATTATGCATAGGATCACAGATTTACGTGCGTGTAAGTGCAATCGTGAGAATCTGAGCCTGGATGTCGTGATGGACGGGAGAAAATGTCTGTCTTCAAATTGAGTGGGGCGGAGATATTATTCACATTATTGAAGGTAAGCAAACCATAGATCGATCTAATTATACCTCTCCGTAAACGACCATTTATGTAAGTTACCTTTAGGGTTCTATACGAATAACCCCGGGCCCGTACTGGTGCTCCTTCGAACAATAATGTACAATGGTTTGTACACAGTTAGCTATATGGGGCTGGTCATACCATAGAACACCTTACGAACAGCTAGAATCCGAGGCCGAAACTCAGCTGATGGCACACGCTAGGTGTTGGGATCTAATAATACGTTGAGTCTTTAGACAACACTTTAATTGTACACGTTGGGATCTAGGGCTTGAACTATTCAAAAAAAAAAAAAATGAGTGATGAATGAAACGTTGGTCGTTAGTCATTGAATTGACATTCGTAAGCATATCATCACACAGAGATTACTGTGGTCGAGTGTAGAGATCGAACTTAGGGTTCTAACTGTTACTAAGCTGTGCTATTTAAAGCAATACATTAGAAGCGCCTAGAGCCAGGCACGTACTCTACATTGCTATTGTTGAGTTGACATCCGAATCACTGACACTGGTCTGTGTTGCCAGATGAGATGGTGATCTCAATCAGTACGGTAATAAAGAATGGTGAAATTTGGTGATTTATGATTATTGTTCATTATATACACTGTATGTAGTAAAAAGGACTTTTATTTGCCGCTACATTTGAGCATCCAAACAGCTGGGAGAATACCACGTACACTAGCTCCCACGTCATGTGTCGTGATCATCTACTACTGTACTAGGTAAGAAGTATGATGCGTGTACTGTTCATGTTAAGTGTTGGTCCACTGTGACATCACACTTCTAGCTGAAGATCAGCGTGCTCACACATCATGGAGATCGATCCCCCTTGTAGCAGACGATGACTGGTACTATTTTCAACATTGTTTTTTTATGAAAGTTACAGGTGACCTTAGGTATTGAAATTTGGCAGAGATCATCTTTGGGTCTTTAATTCTAACATTAAATATGCTGATGTAGCTAAAAAAGTAATTAGGCCTACTAGCTTTTGTAGTGGTGCTCACTTAGTATTTGTGTGGACAAAACAACTGCATATTGTCTTGTGGAAATGAGTTCTAAATCCATTTCTGAACCTTGTGTTTTCATACTTTCCTCCAGATAAGGACGTAGACATGACAGCTCTTCGGGAGTGATGGTGATTTAAAGGAACTCGGTGTAGGGGTCATCATTTGGAGAACAAAGACAGATACTGATAGCTGTACAGTCTCTGTCACACGAAGAGGGTGCAGATCACCAGATTGCAAAGTACCAGATGTGGTCATACAACGACTAGCCATTGAATTCAGGGTTGACAAATGCTGGAAACACCGGGCCAACATCAGCGAAGGAGCCTCTGAGATATGGACTTCCATTGCATTAACCCTGCTGTAAGCTATTCTGTTGTTTTCCACAATGATTAATGAAGGGAGACTAGTTTGAAATTGATTTATATTTATTTTACATTCTAGAGTCTTAGTAATTACATAAGAGGCTACATTAAGAGACTGAATGCTTGGTTGGTTTTGTTTTGTTTGAAGAAATGATTTTCAAGATACTTCATGGAGCAGTTTTGGAGCTGTCCTTCCCTCTGACAATGAATGTCTTGACAGGTTAGTACTTGTATTTAAGAAAAATGTGTACCGTGTACTTGCCGTATCGACAGAATTGAAAACCATGTTATGGTCAGTCTTGAGTTGTGTAAGTAGAGCTGTTGCTTATGTCAAATATGTATGTTAAATGATTTTGCTCTTCAAGTTTATAATGTAAACTGGAGGAACCTACTATCCTCATGCCATTTGTATTATTCATAAAACCATAAAATTTTATTTATTGCCCAGGAATTCAACACACACATCACTTCAAGGGGGAAGAGATACTTCAAAAGCTGAGGGAAGGAGTTCTGACTGTTCCGAGGAGACATCTGCACATCAAGATCATTGCAGCATATTTGTTGTTGAAAATGGAAGCAGAAAACTGTACAGCGTAAGTTCAATTATTTAAAATATTATTATTATTCATATATTATTACTATAATTTGAAAATTGGTCTGGAATACCAGTTTCCCATTGTCATGTCTTGTACTACAATGTACATTTCCATCCAATATATAACCATGTAATTTGCCTGTTCTTTTTTTTTTTTTTTGGTCTTCTCAAGTATAGAGAAAAGCAGACTAAAATTTGCCCCCCCCCCCCCCCCAAAAAAAAAAGGAAAGAAAGTAGAAGGGACTGGTAAGTATAACATTGTTAATGAAGTGATGGTTATAGATTTAAAAATAAAGACTGGTATACTTGTATGAAACATGTAAACAGAGTGTACGTACAAGACTCCACGCTGACTTATTTTCGTGGTAGCCCCATCGGGCCACATGTATATTGATTTGATAATAGTCCTAATACTTATGATTTAATCATCACAGTGATTAATAAAAAAGTGGGAGTTGATGTGCCATGAAGTTCAATGGATAATCACATCTTGTATAAATTTTTCTACTAACTGTGCACATTCACACTTAACCTATCTGCATGAAATTTTCATATGTATTAACTGATATCTGGATCAAGTAGCAATAAATGTACTTGAAACAGTGTTACTGAATAGCAATAGAAATTAATGCCAAGAAAAAAAAAAACATAAAAATAGTTCACCCCCTTAAAAGATTGAAATGAGGGCCACATTTTTGATGTTTGCGTCGTAGAATATGATTAACATTTTTCTTGCTTTCTTTTTAAATTCAGATACCAAGTAGTGAGCAAAGGATGTTGTAGCCAAGGCAGTTGCGATGCAGTACCCCACTTTGTGAGACACCACACAAGGTGCAAAAGGACATGTAAGTTTATACTCGTAAGTTTATGTGATCTACAACTTTTTTTAGCCCTCTTTAGCAGAAAGATTAAGTGACATACATGGTATCTTATTCATCTAGCTTGCAAAAACTTCAACATTTTAAACTTTTCTCAAGAGCTAGTGGACAGAATTAAGCAACCAAACGAGGAGTTGATCATCCTTGTTTAGTTAGGGGGCAAGGACCCAAAGTTTTTCAGATTATGGGCATGACCCCCCCCCCCCCCCCCCAAAAAAAAAAAAAAAAAAAAATGGCCTTTACAGGGAAACTTGCATCTATTTCTTAATTAACTCATTGTGCAAATATACGGGCAATGTGGGGATTGTGATGTACCTTCTCATAGATGTCTAATAAAGTTGTGTGCAGATTGGCCTGATTCCATGACTTAGGTTCGATGAACGTTAACTTCAACGTAACGTAATGTAACTAAAGTTCCAACATGCCAGTTGCGCCATTCATTTATAGTAAACCTATTCTCGTTTTATTCCATAAGAATGCCACTACATGTATTTCTACTGCTATCAGATCTTCATCAGTTATAGTCAACTCTGTGCCAAAGTCAAATTTGTTGAGACTCAAGAAAAAGCTTTGACTTACAATGCATTTTTATATTTCAGGAGTATACCTGTATGGCAAGGATCATGGATTCATTGAGTATCATTTGAAGACCTTGAGGAGCTATGACACCACACATCACCTCAGGCAGAGAGAGAGAGAGAGAGAGAGTAGTTGCAGCTCCCACCAAGCCCCTGACCGAGCATCATTCCAACGTTAGATTAGAAGCCCAATGAGAAGAGACAGCTACCATCGGTGTAAATACCCTTGCTTTTTCCTCTTTTGAGATACAGCATATGCTCCTCTGACGTTGGAACTTACATTCTTGTTGAAGAGTCAGCCTCATCAGGCTCAGCGGTAGTTAAGCATGAAACTGTTACCAGGATGTACTACAGCACTTCAACATTAAAAGTAGAACAGGGCTCGCCGAAGAGTTTGTTGCATAGAATGTGTGATTGTTAATGTTTTAAATTGTTGAGTGTTGTATATACTAGTAACTGAAAATAGTTTTGACTTATATAGTCAAAAAAATCTCCTCTTCATGGCCACATGTTAATCAATACATTCATCTGTGAGGTGTTTCAAGCACATCAAAGAATGTTTGGCCACACACAGCTTGGCATTCCGCATGATACGAATCTGGCTGCGCTCATGATTAAGCACCCCCTTCTCTCCAGGCAATTCTGACTTGCTTTAATAAAACCTTTTTATGGTCTAATATTCAAGAGAGAAAACTGTTGACAGACACTCGTATGTAATTTTTTTTCTTTCCCTCATTTTTTTTTCTTTTTTTTGGGGGGGGGAATGCTACAAATAGCAGCTAAATAGTAGAATCTTCCAATGGTCATCCATGCTCTTGGGATGAAGATCATGTTTCCATGGTGTGATTAAGTTACCACATACCTTTGTCACCCCTTTGATTAACATTGATGCAGTACAATATGCATGTGCTCAAATTTATTGCATCTATCTTCTTTGGAGTAGGGGGAAAAATCTTTAAAAAAATAAAACAAAATTGATGGGAATCATTGATCCCTAGGGTTACGGGACCCAGAGTTATTTTGTACATTTTCACCTTTATGTAATTGATGTACTGTACTTTGAAAAACTTGTGGGTAGAAGCTCAATTGGTTCAACTTCTTTTTCCACGAAACATCTGCAGCCCATCATTGATAAATCCACGGCATCAGAGTAGATGGAGTTAACTAGATTAGTTCACTAATGTGCCAAGTCAAACTTATTGATGATTCTTCCCTTGATCTCGTAACAAATTATTAAGATAACCTGCAACTGACAATCATATTTTGATATAGAGTGTTAGCAGTGATGTCACAATTGCCCACCATAAGGCTGCGTTCACATAGAAGTATACTATTTGGGTATTTGGGGCTCGTTTTCGAGGGCACGCGAATAGCTTGAATCGAACGATAGGATTTCCTAACACCGGTTTACATAAGAGGGCACTATTTGAATGTACCGAATAGCATAGAATAGTATATAGCAAAGTAGGAAATGAGCTTGTTCGATTTTCTTGCAGCGTATACCGTCTCTCGTTTATGAAATAATGACAAGTTTGGTCTGGATTTGCCCTTCAGCAAAAATAAGCATGTAGACTGACATTCTGATGGAGTTTAGAAATTGTTAATAAGATTTGCTGGGATGTAGGAGAAGAAATCCTCACTGCATGGGATGGCGAGTTGACGGTGCGGGTGATGGTGTACTGGGTGCCCGAATAGCGAATAGTGAATACCGTATACTTCTATGTGAACGCAGCCTAATGAAGTCAATTGCCTAAACCGACTAGAAATCAAGACTGCATACAAAAGCTGCAGCAATGTTTACTTCAGGGAAACCTAAGGCAAAAGAACACCTTTGTTAGACAGGCATGCATGAATGAATATTGATCGCCTTTGCTATGGAAGCCACCATTATGGTGGCCAACATGATGTCACATGAAATCACTCTATAAGAAATTCAGTTTGCATGCATTAGTTGTTACTACATCTGGCAAAACTCGGAAGGATTATAAGTGTTCAATATTGTACAATGATGCCTTATTTAGGTGAAGAAGATCAATGATATATGATACATGTTGTGTCAACTGTATTGATTGCAATTCTTTTTCCATAAATAGTAGGCCCGGTTGAGGGGGGGGGGGGGGGCTACGAGCCCTCCTTCCCTTTGACATTCCATGCCAAATTTCATGAAGGCATGATTATTTTGGGGGGTTATTGATTGTAATCAATAACATAAATATTTTCATGCTGGACGTGTTGCTGACAAATTTCATTGAAAAGGCAATGAAAAACAAAAAGTAAGAAACAAAGAAATACATGAGTAAATAGAAAAAAATAGATACTTCAGAATTTTTTGATGGCACAGTTTTTTCTCTTTCATTTGCTATGGACACTAGAAAGAATATTTACACAAAAAACAAAAAATTGTGCCTTTTTGGAACTTTATTTATGGCAAATGGTCTGATTTCATGCTCAAATTAGCATAATTTAGCCAAGTGACTTTTTTGTTGTTGTTGAAAATCAACATTACCGTTTAATAGATTATGTCACTGGCAATTTGTGTGTGGATTTTGTAATGATCGCACGGTTGATGGCCGAGGTCTGGGGGGTACCAGGGAGGCCCCCCTCTGGCTCTATCATCTACATAAATACCCCACCTAAAGCCTACTTAAAGTCAAGACCATGCTTCTCTGATCGAGTATGTTTAGGTATTTGTACAATGTACTTGTAGAGCATCACTGTGTTACATGACAGAGGATCCAAACTTGATTAACCATGCAGTATTGAAAATTTCTGTATTTTTGTCAATTTTTCGAAGCAATCACAATTCCTACTACATGTGTAATTGTTTTTGTATTATAATATAGATAATGGTGACTATACTTTGCAAGTCTTTTGTAGCTTATCATTGAACATGCAATAATTATATTCACTTGTAGTCGAAAATTAAACATGTTCAGGAAGGGTACTTGTAAAATTTTTCACTTTTGCACAAACTTTATGAATTTGGCATATTTTCGGGGAAATGTGTGATGTTAATATTTGAAGAGTTCGCAAAAAACGATATGTCCATTTTTGAAGATTTTGAAGTACGGTCTCTGTCATAAAGTACAAAATAATACCTTTTAAATTATATATTGGTCACTACATATAAAGGTACATTTTTGAAGTTATGATCAAAAGAAGCAAACATTTTCTTATTATTCTCTTTATTTTTCTTGACCTTTAATCGCAAATATCTCCATTTGGCACATATGGACTTAGCAGTTTTTGCAAACAAACTCTCTATTTGTAGAGCTTTGGGAATGACAGCTAGAATAGCATATTTACAGGGACCTTGTGATGATTATGGTGGCAGTTCTTAAATGATAAAAATATGTATAATTATTATTGGCCACATAATTCATGGAAAACCAGATACTCAGCACATGAAGACTGTTTGTAATGGTGTACTGCTCTGCAGTTGATGTTTAGATATTTCAAGAGGTATATTCCTTTTTTTTTTTTTATTTCAGGTGATCCAGTGGACATCACACATTTATTTAATATAGGGAATCAGCTCATAAAAAAAAAACATAACATGCGTAGCATTTAGTACATTATCTTCTTATATCCCCCTCAATGCTACTTAAAGAAAGAATAAATTAATAAGAAAGAATGAAACAACAGCCATTTGGATTACTAGCTTATATTTATTCAGTTTCATGTATTGATCCAGCTCGGGTAGGAATCACTTTCAAAACTGGAACACAAAGTTGACAATGCACTGGGCTACCAGTGGTGGATCGTTGGCTTCTAAATACATGCATTAATATTAACAAGTATCTATATTATGAACGTTGCTTGCTCTTTTTGTTTGTATTAGTTTGATTGGTATTCATTATTCCAAAAATGACTCCAGAACACCTAGATTATTCCCAAATTCATCACCATATTGTCACTTTTTCTTCCAGGGTTGAATAACTAGTGCACTGAGTGCTGTGATCAATGGTGATAGAGATGTGTGCTCATGTAGAGCGTAATTCCGTTTGGGATTGAAAAAAGATTGAAAAAGGATTGAAAAAAGAGTGAAAAAGGAGTGAAAAACCTCCGGAGTTAAAGAAGAGTGAATACAATAGGAGTGAATTATGAGAGTGAGAAAGGAGTGAAAAACGACTGACAAAAGAGTGAAATACGTCAGGAGTGAATTTAGAGTGAGAAAGGAGTGAACATCCCACCAAAAACATTTCCGTCTTTTTTCACTCTCTTTTGGAGTGAAATTTCTGTTCACTCGAAATTCACTCCACTTCTAGTGATCCTTGACGTCACTACCAAGGGGAGTGAAAATCGAGTGAAAATTCACTCTTTCTTTTTTAGAGAGTAGTTAGCGAGGTATTATCTCAATTTGACTATTGCCATGTTATTATACCAACACTGTAAACTATACTTACGAATAAACAGATGCCAAACAAAACTTTGTCTTTGAAAAAGGCAACTTTTACAAGGCCGAAATATTGCCATTCTCCAATGTGATAACTGACTTCACAGCGTGACGTGTAAAACGACTTGAGCTGATATTCGACTTTTCCATGAAAGACAATGAGTTAAAGTATAATAATTGGGTTCATCCATTCTCTCTAAGACAAATGTACTTGAGAGAAGAAGGAATATCATAGTCCAGAAGACCTATGTGACTGTTATATCGGCAGAGATTGTACGATGTGACGGAATAAGATAATGAGTGTTCCACATATATCGCTCTTCGAGATTCTCTTGTGGGATTTTTGTTTTCAGTTTTCTCGAAAGCCAGGATAGTTATTCTTGATGAAACCTCGACCAGTCAATCACACAAGGCTATTCAATTGATCAAGTTCTTTAGCCACCTCTCGTTTAAAAAGGAAATTAAGGAGAAGGTGGACTTTAGATTCTTCGGGCGCACCTTAGCAAAGGTACATGATTGTACGGGTATAGGAACGAGTGGCTGAGCGAAGTTATGAGTTATGACTGAGTGCATAACTCTAAAACCTTGTGTAATGAACCTTCTGTAACCATGTGATTGGTTAACTTTGTGGCAAGTTGATACTGTGAGACTATGAGAGGCTATTTATCCTTGATAAATGAGACCTTAATCATCATGAAGTAAGAAAGAAGAATACTGGATGATTTGAAAAGCATTGATGCGACCAAGAGATATGAGTTCAAAAAGTGCCTCTTTTTATCCTGCATGCGATAATTAAACGCGAATTAAGAGATCTGATTAGGTAAAATGCCATGATGATTATCATTTTCGATGCTGTTGTAGAATCAATGTTGTAAGCTGTTAATCGTGTAATTATTGCAGCTTCATCCATGTCATGAACTCTTCGTGATAGTGATCATGGTGATGTTGAATTCTTGTTTCTGATCGCAGATACTATTCTCATTTCACACAACGAATTTCAAAGCGATTCACCCTGTCCATGGAAATTCTAAAATTTGCTTTCTAGGGAGCCTTCGACTAGACAACGGCTCGACACCTGTGGAGGGTCGAGTTGAAGGTCTCACTGAATCTGGAGAATGGGGAACTGTGTGTGATGACGTCTGGGGTATTGCCGATGCACGGATCGTGTGCCGAGAACTTGGTTATCCTGATGATTTGGACGCCGTGGTTAACTCAGCGTCCTCTCCCGGGTATAAAACCTGGCTCAATTAATTTTTTTGTTAAGTGTAAGTGGTCACAGAGAAATATGGATCTTTGTAAGGCATGTCATAGGTCTGTCTCTTCCAAGTTCACAGCACTTGGATGCTCTAGGAACTGCGTATTAATGTGTGAACACAATGGACAGAAATTGGAGGGAAGGGATTCCTGACATGCTCGACAAAGATCCTCATCTCTCTGACCACTGAAGCAAATCGGATGGGGTTTTCTGTATTACAGATGAGGGTAGCAAGTCATAGTTTCAGAAAAGAAAATTGCATTTAAATTGATTCATTACTTTTAAATATATCGTTGCAAAGGGTCCCGTTGTATTCTTTTTTTTTTTGACATACACTATAGAGAAATCATGAGGATAAGGTATATAATACACGCTTACTTTCTTACTGTGATAATTTCTATGTTTTTTTGAGTGTTCTTTATCCAGTCTAGAAACGTGTTGATAAACTTTGTTGGGATTTGATACATCTTTACTGTTTATGTTGCTCTTTTTTTCGCGTCGTTTCCTTTCTTTGTATGTCGGCGTTGCGCGCGCGTGTGTGTGTGTGTGTGTGTGTGTGTGTGTGTTGTGTTGGGGGCGGGGTGGAGTAGAGGTTATAGAATGGTTTGGATGCTCGCAAGGTACATGTATGGTATTAAAACTGTGTGTCTTAACGAGAGAAAGAGCAAAGAGAGAGTGAGAGAAAAAAAATGAGCGGGGGGGGGGGGGGAGATTATTACAATCATCTTCATCACCAGGCTGATTTTTAATATTGATAGCACACGCAATGGGGGGGGGGGGGGGGGGGGGGACTGCAATGTCTTTGTTTATAATACGGAAAAGACCAACTCCTGTCACAATCAATATTATCTTTCTATGGTAGACATACAGTTTGACGTAACAAAGCTAACAACTTTCTGCGAGCCTTCAGCTGTGTTTACTTACATAATGGGTACACTATTCTCCATAAACTATTTCAATCAATTGTTTTGGTACAGTCACTAAAGTACGCAACTGATTCAAATAACAAAAAAAAAATCAACGCACGTAACTGGAAAAAGCTAATGCATTAAAACAATTTACTTGTACAGAATGTACATTCACTAGTGTATAACAGAAGACCTTGTAAACACAATTACACACACATACACTCACGCACAGGCACCTGCACGGACATAAAACACATCCTTGTAGTTTTCTGTTTTATTCTGCTGTTGCTTCGCATATTTCAAAACATCATATAAATGATAACGACGAGCGCTACTGCAACAGTCAATTTTCGCCAAGATTGATAAGGACACTTAATAAACATCGACCGAAAGAGTAGAGGGTAAGACTCCACAATACACTAAAAAACTTAATTGCAAGGGTAATATTGTGACAGAGACACAAAATGACGATTTATTGGCACCACAGATATAACTCCACAATACAGAGGTAGTATCAATTCGTACAGAGAGTGAAAATATCAATAAAACATTTGTATTGAATCATTCCAAATCATTCCAAAAGGAAGCACATGCTATAGTATCAAGACACTAAAGTAAACTTAGGCAATGTCCGTGTCTGCCGTAATACCACAATCAACAAGAATGTCACATAAGTCCATAATTCAGGATAAAATACCACAGCATCTCACCTAACACATTCTCACTATATGGCAGCATTGAGGTAATAGCGAAAAATAAGGGTTTAATGTAAGGGTCAGAACATGAATGTATCTTGCATCTTTAACTATGCAAAGTAAACTGTCAAAGCAAAAGACAGAAATCTGAGAGCCATCAACGTTTTTTGTTTGTTTGTTGTTTACATAGTGTTAACCTGCCTACTGAAAGGATTCCCATATGTATGGCGTTGTGATTTGTTTGTTCTCATCATATTTATTTCTCTATTCTTGGGTGCTTGGGCATCATTAAAATAAAACACACAATTTCCATTAAGTACGTAATACCCACTAACGTGACACATAGTGCCCGTGGAAGAGCTTGCAAAAAACTGTATCAAACATCAAATGAACGTGAAAGAAAATAAAAAAAGTTGATGCTTATCTTGAGAAAGCATTCCTTCCTTCACTATTTCTTCCTCCAACTCTCCTCCCTCATTTCCGAACAACAACAACAAAAATGCATCTGTAATTTCTTACCTCACTTTCACTCTGTCCTTTCTAACCCCCCTTTCCTTATACATACCCCCTCGTCCCTACAAGAATAGTGGCAATCGAATGCCACAGCGAATCATGGAAAACATCATCTCCATTGTGTGTTGGACCAAGGAAATATACTTCTCACGATACGCATTGTATCAAATATTAATAGTCATCTATCTTTATGTTTCTTTATTCGTTCGTTCTTTGGTAACAAATCTTCATTTTTCATTAAAAGGCAAGACAGCGTTACTTACGTTGCAAACAATACATATATCAGAATATGCGCACATAATGAGCAAAATAAAATAAATATTCCGAATGGACATGAGGGCTAAGCATGTATGTTGAACTACGATTAGCTTTGAACACGCATGCAGTCTGGATTCTGTCCGTGAACTGGAACCAGGAACACGCGATTCGGGTAGGCATACAGTTATTGGACCTAGGCCGTCTATCGCTTTTACGTTAAGCATGCATCAAGAGCAATTTTCATTGCGACTGATTTGTTTGAAATAGCGGCTTATGCCATGGTCGTTGACATGTAAATGTTATGAAACGTTCACATACATTTATGCTAAACACACTTTGTATATATACACACACATATATTTTATCTTGCATACTGCACAAACTCACCATCAAATAGCAGCTTTTAGCTTATTAATTATACACGTATACTATTCAAATCTACGTTGCAATACAAACAACAGCCGATACACTTGAATTCGCATAATCATACTTACAAAGAAGACTGTATTAACCACACATGGCAAGAGCTCAAAGGAAAGTAAAACCTGTCAATATGAATGCAACATTGACTTTCGAATTGCACCGAGCATGACACTTACAGCATCAAAGGAATAAAGAAATGCAATCCAATGTACTAGATGACAGTAAACGTTTTTCCAAAGACGTTTTATGCCATACTTCTATGTTTCTTTCAATCTCTACGACCTTTTTTTTTTTGCTTATTTTTCCTGAGGTAACCGTCTTCATTGAAACAGATGTTTATCATAAAAACGATGGTCTTCCTCTTTTTATGAATATGCAATATGCATAGTAATGGCCTCACTTCAGAGCTTTAAAAAAATGTCATAAATCTAAGATTGATTCTTCTTGGCAGTATGGGATGTTGACAGTGTGTTTATTTCGTCAAAATCAGCCAACATAGATCTGTGAGGCGGAGAAATAAAGCGCATTTTGATGGTTGTTGTTTTTTTTTCTGAATTACGGGCCCTGGTAGGACTCTTGCAATACCGGGTAGGCATTTATTTTTCTTGCTCTAATGCATGTTGATTTATATGTACAAACGTGTATTAGCCTCGAAAATGAGACTGGATTTGATCTGTAATCACTATGGAGATGTTACGTTTCAATCACACCCAGCCATTATAGAAATTATCTGTTTTATCATTGAAAATTGTCATATTATGACGTCTGCAACAAAGTGACATTAACCAACATTTAGGGGCCTATGTTAGTATACCTATCAAGTAGCATTCAAATAACGGACAGTGATTACATCGGATATAACTACACGTGTATAACACATCGTATATTGCACGGCTTGCCGCCACCATTTCTAACTCGATGTGCAGTGGCAAGATATATCTCTAACATCCTGATAAAATCAAGAGTGTTGGCCCGACGTCTGCCTCTGATGGCCCCGGGTCACCTATTATTATTCAGTCTTGCATTATGTAAATATCTATGTTATAAACTACATATATAAATGCTTACTGATTTGTTTATGGGCAAAGAAGGCCGAAATCTTCGTCTAATCAAGACTATAGTGCTCTAACCGCCCAGTACATGGCTTGGGACAGTCTTTGCATGTTGTTGTTCTTGATGTTTTGTCCATGCTATGTCACGTCTGACGTTGCGCTGAAATATCACCTAGGTATATTGCGTATTCACATCCATCATACGTCAACGGGTTCCGCCGCGCTCTTTCCTGCTGCCGAATCCGGGGACACAGACTTGTATGTAGGTGGAGCCTCCTCAGGCTTGGGTGACGGTGGAGCGTAGGCTGGCGGAGGCGATGACGCGTCTCCTGACGCAACTTCCACGCGCGTCGAATGCGTTGACTGCACGTAGGTGGCGCTGGCAGTTGTTGCGGAGTCCGTGCTCCGATGACTTAGCCAGCAGCAGCAAACTATCAGACCCAGCGGTATCACGACCGCCATACTGATCAGTACGACCCCCCACGTAGCTAGACCGGAACCGTACTCGTACTCATAATCCGGATATGAATCTGAAGAGAGTAAGAATTATACATACACAATATCACTTGTATCACCTTTCAGGATGATTTCTAATTCTGAGAAACGTTTAAGAAAAGATCTTCACTGAGTTCTGTGAGATGACTTATCAATGCTTTGCCATGTTCAATTATATAATGCAAACACTCTGTAGACAAATTCCACTTTCCACGCAAAGCACATTATACATCGATTATACACCGATTATACACCGATTGCCTTACTGGCTGTTCTGGGTCTTATAGAGCAGATATCACAAAGCTAAAAATGTTCCCATTTTTCTTCCTTTGATACAAACCTTGCTTAGTTATATGGAATCATCGCCAGAGAGAAGTGGACATAACGAAGCGAAGTGAAAGGTTAGAATTTTTCTGATAAACAATCTTTGATAAATAGGCCTAAACCAAAATAAATATTTCGTCTCGAAATAATGTAATTTAAGTTTGGCAAGTCGACAGACTCTACTTCATGCAATTTATGGACTTTCACAATTAGGACGTCTGTTCTTTTATGGAACATGACATCAAGATAGATGTGATAATTTATCATCTTCACTTGAAGACCCTTTTTAGCAGTTTTTAGAATTAATGTTGCCCTTTTACCTGAACCAGAGTGTAAGTGAGGCAGCTCGCCCACACACGTGACGATAGCCAGCTCCTCATTGCTGCAATACGGCGCCCTCTTCCACGCTCCGTGGCCACACTCGAACACCTTGTCGATGTTGTCTTGACTGTATGAAGAGCAGTACGACATATCAAACCAAACGTGGGGAGATGGCCAGGTGACACCTTCTGTCTCGTGGCTGTACAGAATTCGCGCTCTCCCCGTCCGAGAATGACCCAGTTCCTTGCACAATAACTATCACATAGAAGGAGTTGAGAAAAAAAAAAACGAGAACATCAAAAGAAAGTACTACAAAAGAAAAACAAACAAATTGAACAAAATAAAGGCCATTTATATTATCTGACAAGTCTAAAGTCATTCACATTCTACAATTGGATGAAACCATAACTGATAGAAAGGGACTTACTTCCGTGGAGGAGAAATACGTGTCACACACAGCTCCCCACATACCGTCGTGGTATAGCTGTACGATGCCGTACCGCTTGTTGACTCTCCCGGTCTCAGTCAGTAACCTGACAGGATGGTTCGCGACACTCTCTTCGTGACAGAAAATGATAATAATAGTAATAAAAGAATGAAGAGTAACACAAAAGTCAGGAGAACCGTATAGAAGGAGCAATTGTTGCGGTATGCTGTTTTGTTTTCCTTTTATCATGTTTATAGACAAACCTACTTGGCAGGCATTCTTATATACTCCCTGACTTTGCGACCTATGTCAACCCATCAACTTCGCAGGGTTTAGCTTAAGCAAACGATCAGTTTGTTACCTTAGCTGAAAAGGGGATCACTTTTCAGTAATTTTGCATCGGCAATGTAAGTACTGTCCACTCTGCTCACCCTAATAATCAAAAGCGTTTCGAATCGTAACTTTTCAGCAAGTTTGATAGAGGTAAACGATACCTAATCCAGTTTTCTTATTCGGGAACTGTTAGCGTTTGGACCGGTACTTGTTCTTGTTGCTCTCATTATCATAAGCTTCCAAATGGAGACAGCCATAATGAGCTCCCTCGTGGAGATATTATACATGTATTAGCATGATACTGAAAATGTTATAATAATTGAGTCATTCATGATATTTATTGATTTGATGCCAGTATTGTCTGGCGCAAATAATTTTTCCATAGGACCGCATTTTTCATAAACACAACAACAACAACAACTCTTTTGTTTCATATTTGGTCATGCTTTTTGGAACAATGTTTTGATTGTCACTCTTTCTCTCTCAAAATTCAGACAGTAACCTGTCTTTATTTCCGACTGTATTTCTGTTACATTATTCCTAACGTTCATACACATACAATCATGATTACCATATGGGAAGCAGATGACGGAAACTTCATCTTCTCGTGTTCGCCTAGTTTGGCCATCTACTACATCTACGTTATAACAGTCGTCGATCCGAAGTTCATCACCACTGCAACCTAAATTTTCGATCAAGATTGGCAGAGTCCCGCGCGGGAATGATTCCTCGTCAAAGGTGTAGTCGGAATTGAATCCCGCGTAACCCATATGCCGACAGATCACACTGCGGGTGTTGTAGGATACGTGGCCATCGGTTACCACTCCCCAACGTCCGTCCAAGAAGACTTCCACACGCCCCTGCTCGGAGTACTTGCTGCCGGCGAATCTTATGTCATAGTCTGGATCCCAAAGAAATACCGGTGAAAGAATCATTGTAAAACCCAGTAGCACACAACGAGAATCAATTAGTAATGCATGCATTCTTTTACACACCACAGGAATGATTACGATGTGGAAGGAGGGTACATGTATAAGAGGAGGGGGAGCAGCAAAGAGAGTAAAGTGGGGAATTTCGTTAAATGTATACAACTTCAGATTACAATATGTAAAACAAAGAAAACTAAGCTACGCAAAAGTCACACAACATAGGCCTACATCTTACAAAGTGAATAGCAGAGACTACCATTGCGCAGAATAGAGTCCACTCTCGTTGCAACGAATAGTGTTAGAAGGAAATTTTCGTTACAACGAAAACAAAATTCAGGTTCCAAAATTATCATCTATGTATCTTCATACACTATAATTGAATTGCTATTATAACGAAATTCTAGTATAACACACACTAAAAAAAAAAACCGCCGTTCCTGAGGATTTCATTATAACGGGAGTGCAATGAATTAAAATTTACCGTTTGGAGGTCCACATGTAACCTGGGCGATCTGATTACTGTTACACTGAGTGATGCTACGGGTTGTGAAGGGGCAGTCGCTTAGCTGTGTTTCCGTTCCATCGCACTGGTAATCCCTGAAGAATATCCTTCCCGACAAGGTGCCAAGAGATACCAGCTTGGTGCTGTTGCCATGTACGTACCCTAACTGGCGACAGATCACGGCTGCCTCCTTTTCTCCCCAGTTCTGGTCGCAGATCCAACCGGAAATAGTGTCTTCTCGGTATCTTACGATCCCGTCTCGAGAGCTTGATCCACTGAGTAGTTCGACCACAACCGACGGCACTGCACGTCAGAAATATATTTGGTGCGAGAAAGAATCTCCATGAATGCAGAAATGTATTATTAATTACACAAAAAGAGAAGTTCATGAGTGCGATGGCACAAGATTTTGCAGGAGAAGAAGGCCAACTGAATCTCATCTTACACCGAATGCAGAATCTTTTTCCACTGAACGAGTAAAAATGTTCATCTGCTTGATTTCGTTTAACTTCACGAAAGCCAGGTGAATGTCAATGTCAGACCCTAAATATGACGAAACTGAAGAGGAAACCGAACATGAAGAGGAGCTTTTGGAAAGGTAGGTCTGCGCGGTTTGTGGTGTCACCGTGCACTATCAAAGAAAAGACTGCTGACTGCATTTTCTTTTCGATGTGTGGAGAAAGTGTGATACGGCCCTACATTGTCATGACGATGGCTGAACATGAATCTTTGTAGGTGTTGAAATTTGAATATTATGTATACATAGCATTAGCAAGACTAAGATCTTGACCCAAGGCACCGACTCTCCTCCAGATATCCCCATCAATGACACGTATTGGAAGAAATAGAGTTCTTCACCTACCTTGGTTCGACCATCTCCAGTTCCCTCTCCCTTGACAATGAGACAATGAGAAAGCAATACGATAGAGAAAGTCATAGCCAAATTGAACCAGCGCGTATGGAACAACAGTCAGCTAACCAAGAACACCAAGCTGTCCTGCATCCTCAACACCCTGCTAAACCACTGTGAGTTCTGGGCAACATACGTTGGCCAGGACAGGAGGCTGAACACCTTCCACCTCCGCAGCCTCAGACGACTCCTGCACATTAATTCGGGATAGGTTGACAAACACAGATGTCTTCAAGCATGCCGGCATTCTTATCATGTTCTCACTCCAGCCAGAGATGCCTCAAGTGGTTGGATCATGTGCGGCGAATGGACCCAGGTTGTATCCCGAAGGACCTGCTATTAACAGAGAGCTCGCCCTTTCTAGGAAGGCCGCATCTTCGTCTTCAAGGGTGTGTGTGCACACACACGTGACATGAAGATATTTGACATCGACACCAACACCATGGAAAGATGCAGCTGACAATCGTCATCTGTGGAGAAGCACTTTCAGAGAAGGCGTCAAGAGGACTGCAGCTGTAAGAAAAGTACATCACACTGACAAGAGAGCCAGCAGGAAGGCAAGGGCTGCCCCAGTCTTAGCCGCAACGGACTGCATCTGCTGCATGTGCTCCAGAGATTGTCACTCAAGAGTGGGACTATACAGCCACTCAAGGCTGTGCAAACTTCTTGGCTAGTGCTATACGCAATCGTTTCTCAAGACGAATGGATGCCAACTAACCAACCAACCAACATATAAACAACATCAGCGAACTTGCGCACGCACGCACACACACACACACACACACACACACAATAAATCTGTCCATCATGCGAACGGTTGAATGTGTTATAATATGCCTTGTTTATCTTCAAATCCGTCTTCTAAGGAACTTGACGAACATTACTTAACGAAACTTTGACTCCTTTTTAAAATAAGATAATCAGAATGAAATTTATTATTAAAATTATTCGATTTTCATAGAATGGGAAGCGCATCGTGTAGCATTGACTTACCGTTACATACGACACCTGCCATCTGAGCTGACTCGGAATCACAGTTCTCATTGTTGGCCCATCCACTTGACAGACAGTCAGAAAGGCTAGCCTCACTTCCGTTACATTGCAAACCATCTAGTAACACAGCTGGTCTACCGACACTAGGCACTACCTTTGTCGAGCGAGCTCCAACTGGATGTCCTAACTGTTTACAGAAAACGTGCGCGTCTTCGATGCTCCACTCGTGTGTGCAGATCGTCCCCCACGTGCCTCCATAGAACACCTCCACTTGACCCTCATCCGGGTACTCTCCGTCCACAATTCGAACGGCTGAAATATATCATACATGGAAGCATATACGACCATACGGTTAAAATAATGAAAGAGGATGTTGCGAAAATGGACATAATGAAACAGTGCGTATGACGGCGAGGGCAGTGAAAAAAACCCTGACATCATTCACATGTGATTGTTTTAGACTCTCGCCAAATCTTCTACAGTTAAAGCTGGAAATAATGAATTCAAAATATGAAATATAAAATGGATCAAAAGGAACAAAAATGTAATGATTATGCAGTATACTGAGCCCTCAATTCACATAAACCACAACACTGCGATTTGGTATTGGTTCTTTTTCTCTAATATTTACTATTCATTTTTATAGTAAAGCTGGGTAAAGTTTAAAGACTTCCATTTCATTTAACACTTTAGTTGTTAACACTTCTCCTTTTTTCCTTGAGGATAGCAAAATTTTAACAAGCTTCTTAAACGCCAAACTTACTACAGCTCAAGACTCATATTGGTATTACACTTTAAATGCAAAGATGTCGATTCAGTACATGACAGGACAATGATTTCTTCATCTAAGAACTGTTCAAAGGTAGTGGTGGGCTAATTAGTCTGTAACAGAAAACGGCGCGAGGCTCACTTTTGGTCTCGCATATCACCCCGGCATCTTCCGCGTGCGAACAGTCGTGAACACCCCACTCTTTCGTGACGCTGCAGTGCCTGAGGAGAGTCTTTTCCGCCGAACAATACACCCCGTCGAGAACAATCGGGCCCGATCCTCGTCCAAAGCGGGGCTCCCCGGGAGAGGACGCTGAGTTAACTACGGCTTCCAAAGCATCAGGGTAACCAAGCTCACGGCACACGACCCGAGCATCGGCAATACCCCAGTTGTCATCACACACAGTTCCCCATTCACCAGATTCAGTGAGAACTTCAACTCGTCCCTCTGCAGATGTCGAGCCGTTGACTACTCGAAGGCTTCCTAGACAGCAAAGAATTTACATGGACAAGCTGAGCAGATTTAGAATTTTCTCGACATTCGAGTAACAATACCTTCACATCACCACAACGGTAGGTGTTTTTTTTTTTTCACATGAAACCCCAACAAATACATAATTAATGATCTATACAATTGATTGGTAAAAATGAAAGACCAAAACAAATAACAAACAAACCTCATCGCATCATGATTTAATTAGATTTTCGCGAACTCATTCGCCTTGAATAACAGTAAGTGCGTGCAGGATAAGATCACTTTTCAAACTCTTGTCTTTTGATTTGCATCAAAGCTTTTTACAGATTATCCGGCATTCTACTTTTCTGCTCCATGATGATGATTAGGGTCTCAGTTACCTAGGATTATAGCTTTTTGTGTCTGACAGCCTGAATAAATCAATGATCAACTTGCAACATAATTGATCAATAAGATGGTTACGCGAGCTTCATAACACTAGTTTTCGAGTTATGCACTCAGTCATAACTTACAACATCGCGTACATCTATCACGTTGCCCCTCTTATCTACCCTGGGCAAACTCTATCTACGCAAAGGTGCGCCCGGAGAATATAGAATCCTCCTTCTTAATGTCCTTTCTAAACGAAAGGTGGCTAGAAAACAGGCTCAATCGTATATCTTTGTGTGGCTGATTGGTCGAGGTTTAATCAACAATGTCTACAGTATTGTCTTTCGCGAATATATATCATGACTTTTTTTTTCAATAGTCATGACAGTGATTCCATCTGTCTTCTTCAGTCATGATTCTGGTTTTTATGTTAGCACAAGTGTTGAGACGGCCGCTGTAACGCAACTAGGAAAGTATAGAACGAAGGAAGAAGGTGAAGACGTAATTTATCTCTTGCATGTTTTCTCTGGTCATCGGAGATTGGTGACGACGAAAGAACAACTGAGGATACCGCACTTACCTACTGTAGTGCACGTAACGCCTGCAGTTTGGGATTCATGGCAACTCTTGACGCCTACACCGGCATGCTGGCAGGTCGATATGTTTGATTCAAGGCCATTACATTGCACTTTATCCAGAAGTACGGGGCTATTTCCTCGCCCGAATGGCGAAGCTACCAGAGCCAGGTCCGCCCCGATGTAGCCGAGCTGTTTGCAGACGACCTCGGCATCCTCGGGTCCCCACAGGTTGTCACATATCGCGCCCCAAGTATCGTCAAGGAAGACTTCAACACGACCCTCAGAGTCAACGCTGCCATCGACTAGTCGAACCGACCAGGGAACTGTAATCAATGACGGACATCCAAAGCAAATATTCTCATAATTTGAACTTTGTATTACATTGTATGTTACAAAATGTTTCAAATATCAGTATACAGTATGTAATGTTCAAACTTGTGATCGATTTTATGGATGGTGCATGAAGATATTTGGAGAACAACGCAAACGCCAAGCGATGTCTCGCCAGCATGCATATAGCAATATGTGATTATAGTGCTTCTCAACGTAAATTTCATTGACCTTTTTATCATTGACCTTGTGGTTCTTCACCAATACATAAACTTGATCGGCATCTTTAGGTGTTGCACACGCGGCGTGAGTTTTGTGGTCTTAGCTGAAAGCTGTGAAAAGTTATTGAAAGCACACAATATATGGCACCTATCAGTTAAAGTTCACCCACACTTTGAACTTTGACCTTGTCGAAATTCACCACTATTTGGAACTTGACAGGCATATTAGATGAAGTACTTGCATGTGGTATGAGCTTGGCTATTCATAGCTCAAAGCTTTGGAAAGGTTATTTAGAGCACGCTATTATCATGTGTACCAGTGCTTATCAGGTAAAGTTTATTGACCATTTGACCTTTGAACTTATCGGACTTGGTTCAAACTATATTCAAACTCGACCGGTATTTTTTACCTGTCATGTGAGTTTGGTGGTCATAGCTCAAATCTGTTGAAACTTATTGATAATCCCTCACATTACTGTGAGTACGGAATATCAGGAAAAGTTCATTGATATTTTGATCTTTGACCTTATCGGAGTTAATCAATATTCGAACTTAAATGACAGCTGTAGGCTATGCATTTGTGGTATGAAACTGGTGGTGATATACTATAGTAGCTCAAAGCTGTGGAAAGTTACTGAGCGTACACCACAATGCTATGTGTACAGTTCATAGCCCATTTGGCCCTAATTTGAACGGGAACTTGGTACATGCATAATACTTTGCCTTTTTCCGAATTTCGTATAGAAAAATCAAAAGTGCAATCAGAACACAAAACATTACAAATACAAACGTATGCAATTATATTTGTGCAGTTGCGTATACACAGCACAATACAGAGCGAATAATAATAAAAAAAAGGTAATCAAACTTTGGAGGGCTATAGTTGTCAGATATGGAGAGCAGATGTTTTTGGGAAGAAAGAAGAACTCTTCCTCTTTCCATTCATACTTATTATGTTGAAAATTGTCTCGCATGACTGAGCACACGAACTTTACAGGCAATAATGACAAATCGCACTTTTTCCAAGTTTGAGTGTCACATGAAGGAACAATGACAGTCTCACCGAAGGGATGGGATCTGTCAATGAAAGTGGTCAAATTGACAGGCCAGCCTGCATGACTGCAGGTTTATGTTCCTTCTTCTAAGATAACCTTCAACATGGCCACGGTTGTTGATAAGTCGGTCACTCCCACAAAGGCTAACCCATTATCCATTTTCTCTCTTCATATTTAAGAATTGGTTTGTCGCTGCTAGCTATGTGTTGAATATGAACAGAGAAAAAATGGACTGGTGGGTTGGCGTAAGTTGAGTGACCACGTTACAGGACATGTGGACCATAAAATGTTAGAAGAAACCCTGAACACAAACCCTTAACACAAACCTGCATTTGTACAGGCTGGTCTGTTAAAGACAACAACAGGAAAATGCACTTTTTCCAAGTTTTTGGCGCATTATCGTGAAAAAAAACACTGAATGTCTCAATGAATGGTTGAGATCTTTCAATGAAAGTGTTCCAATTAACATGGCATCCTGCGTAATTGCACAGCAGGTTTGTGTTTAGGGTTTCTTCTGACCTTTTATGGTCCATAACCTTTAACGTGGCTACATTGTCGATATCTCACGATCACGTGGCCACTTCCACAAATGCTAACCCATTATCCCTTTTCTCTCTTCATATTCAAGACATAGTTTATTCCTGAGAGATGTGTTGAATATGAACAGAGAAAATGGACTGTGTGTGTTGAGCTTTGTGGGAATGACCAAGTTATCGGACAGGTGGCCATGTTAGATATGGACCATAACGTTAGAAGACATCCTAAACACAAACCTGGCCTATTTATTTGACCACTTCCATCGACAGATCTCATCTATCTAAGGAGATATTGATTGTTCCTTCGTGATGACACTCAAACTTGGAAAAGAGCAATTTGTCACGATGGTTGTCTTTAAAGTTCATGTGCTCTGTCACGCATAACATTTGTTAATATAACTAGGTACCAATGGAAAGAGGAAGGGTTCTTCTTTCTTCACAACCAAACAAACATTGGGCCCTCCGTAGCTGATAATTATGAAATTTATAGTAGCCCTCCAAAGTTGGATTACCTTTTTTTTTATTCGAACAGAACTGTGGTATGAATTAAACATTGATTATGCTTTAAACAAAATCAAAAAATAAATATTTCGCCTATATACCTCAATACAAACAACAGCACGTGAAATACGACGGAAGATTCACTGACAATGCAGACGCTATATAACGATTGGTAAATTTATTTATTTAGTTAGTTGCAGTACAACAATAGACACGATTCCACCAGTTGAATAAACTCACTGTGAATTTAACTCAAACTAAGATGATTATCTAATGCAAACTAATTTACAGATGACAGACTATCAACACATTACTCTATCGTGACCAGGCCCGTAGCCAGGATTTTTCAAGGGGGGGTGCGGTCACTAAAAAAATGGACCTTCGGTACCAATACCAATGATGACACACACACACACACACACATACACACACACACACACACACACACGCACACACACACAATTATATATATATATATATATATATATATATATATATTCTTTGGACGACCGAACTACAAAAGTTGTATAAGAATTTGCGCGCGAAGCGCGCCGCAAATTGTGAATTTTGACTGTTTTAATGACGTTTTAAAGTCTCGAGGAAATTTGTATTTTTGTCTGTTGCATGCAATCGCGTTACGGTATTTCATCTAGGAAATAGTAAAAACTCATTTTGCCTGGAAGTTGCAAAGTTTAATTGTGTTCGAGACTCTGCGCGCGTAGCGCGCCGCAAAATTGAGAATAGTGATTTTCCTGGTGTTGTCTTAACTTTTATTTTTTCTATTGTATACCCGCGTTAGCAGGCCTGAAGCCAGGATTTTTAAAGGAAGGGGGGATTGCGTTAATTAACAAAACGGTCCTTTGATACTGTCCCGGGAGGGGTAGCGACAATTAAAAGGTGGACACCATGCTCATACATGGACTTTCAAAATGGCCCCTAAACGAGTAATGATCATATGACTTTTTCGGGCCTTAAAAACAAGTATTCCTTAAATGTTTCCTGCACCCTAAAGAAGTACTTCATCATGATTGAACAATATACCACTTTCCCAAATTTCGGCCTTTTTGATACCCTTTGATTATATACGCTCGTACATCACACTTTCCATCTAATCCGTGAGAAAAAACGACCCCTATTACGCGTTTTCTTTAGCGAGTATGGTCACGGTGTCCACCTTTCAGTTGGAGTTTTCCATCCCATTGGATGCTGTTTGGAAGATGAAACATTCACTTTACTATACAGTATATCAGCCGTTGGTATGCGAGTTTGTCAAAAATGAAAATAAATAAGAAAATTTTTAAAACAAAATGAATTGTAAATGTGAACCATTTATATTTTGCCTCCTTGTGGTAGGATATTTCCAGCATTTCCGAACTTTCAAATAATCATTTTAGATTTAATAATATTAAAGGTAGTAGATCCGATTCACAAACATCTCCAATATCAGTCAAATGTCATATTAACCATCATGCTAAGAAGGTTTTCTTTGTGAAATTTGGAGGTCAGTGAAATTCAAAAATTAAACATCCGTTAGCCATTGGAAGAAGTTGAGTGCAAATTCAGACCTCAGGCTTAGTGCTCAGATGTTTTCCTATTTGATTTGATCTGTCTTACTGTGCACACTAAGATACATACTGGAATGGTTATTTCTTATTTATTAAATTATAGTAGCATATTTGGTTACTAGCTGTCTCTAGGCATTTTCGAATTTGGGCTGCAAAGAGATCCACTACCTTTAAGTTAGAAGAGAGATAAGTAAATAATGATAAAATAAACAAACAAAAAAGAATGAGTTTCTTTTGTAATACTAGGCCCTATCTGACAAACTTTTTACTTTACCATTTTACTTCATAGCTCAGCACTTTCCATTCTCTCTCATACCCTCTTACCCATTACATTTAAATGAAATACAACTAAAATGAGTTTGCGTGCCTGCATAATACTCTTTGGAAATTATAAGTGAGACTGTTCTTAGGTTTTGGCTCACTTTAAAATGAGAACCAATAGAACTGTCACAACATGAGAAAATGTATAAGTAATAATCAACAGTACATTTCCGAATTTGGCCTGCAAAGAAATCCGCTACCTGTAAGTTAGAAAAGAGATTAGTATACAAATGACGCACAGGTCTGAGTGCGTCAGTCGGAATTGTGTGCATAAGGTAACTATGGAATGGTTTAGGCTAAATTCCATAGTTACCGCATGCACACTATATTCCGACTGACGCACGAAAAGACATGTGCGTCATCTGATTTATAGAATGGGTAATTTTCTTGTCAAAAACTCATTTTTCTATCGTGTTACCCGATGACAAAATTACTGGATGCATTTCCTTTTGGCTTGCCGTAAACAAGCATGCATCAGTTTTTACTGGACGCACAGCCAGCCATGCATCAGTATTTATTATATACCTCATTTCTAGAATCCTCTCATCTGATTGGTTAAAATGGGAGTCATGAAAATAACTGTGCCCTATTTTTGAGTTACTGTGACCGGAGCCCGGGCACAGTTAGGAAATAGGTTTTAGAGACAGTCGCAACCCCGTACACGTAGATCGCTCATATGTACGCACCAATGATACGACCGCGCGCATTCAATCAGCGTGCTGTAAAAGAGACTAGCGGACTGGTTTGGAGACAATCGCAACCCCGTAGTACACGTAACGTACACGTACACGTAACTGTACACATCACTGTACGCACCAATGATACGACCGCCGCGCTGTCGATCAGCATTGATTACGAGTGCTGTAAAAGAGACTAGAATCTATATTTTCGGTATATAAAACAAATAATGACTGCTTGATATTCGGGGTACAGTTAAAATTACGTAGGCCCTCGGTGATGTGAAAACCGTAACCATGCCCTCAGCTTCGCTTCGGGCATAGTTACGGTATAATCTCTTTGCGGTTTTCACATCACCTTGGGCCCATAATTTTAACTGTGCCCCTCATAGCAGTCATTAGGGAGCTTTAGATTTTGACGCGCGGACGTTTGAGCCGACGCTTGCGCTGGACGTTCTCCTCTCCCTGCGTCATGTGGAAAAGTAGCTTTAGATTACGCTGGGACGCAACGTATAAAAAATAAAATCGCGCCCCCATATGATCAGTGCATGAAAAAGCTCTCTACGTCGCAAACTGTGCGGACGTGAAAATAGCCCACTACGCGTAGTAAACAACTCAGGCGACGCAAGCTAAAAATAGATTGACTTTACGCGCGCTACTGCGCAAGCTCAGATCATGTTTTTTTCCTTTGAACGTCCGCGCGTCTAAAATCTAAAGCTCCCTATTATTTGTATACTGGACGCATGGCCAACCTGAGTGCGCGAACGCTTGCTTAGTGCGCAAACCTTTGTTACAAGTACGCGTACTCTTGCTACAAGTGCGCGATAACATGTTTACCACACGGTGACTCAGCGTACGTAGCGTGCGGCCAGTAAAAATCAACACATAGCTCTCGACCAATCAGATCGCAGGATTCTCGCTACCCATTCTATAATAAATAATGATAAAATAAACAACAAAAAAGAATGAGTTTCTACCGCCGTATCCAGAACAGAGCCTGAAACGGTGCAGGCTCAAGAAATCGTTTGTACTAATACGTCTTGAAGTACTGTGTGATACTGTTGACTCAGACTTCTACAAAGCTGTAAGTGAGAATTTTAACCCAATCCGGCTCATTACCTGTGTTTTTTATGAAAAATATGAATAAAGAATGTGAATTAAATAACGACGCGTCACAATGCAGTCTAACGCTCTCACAATGTTATCATACATAGGGTATTTCCCTAGCTGTTTTTACTCCGGAGCTCTTGCAATATTCAGGCTTTTGTAATACTATCTGACAAACTTTTTACTTTACCATTTTACTTCATAGCTCAGCATTCTCTCTCATACCCTCTTACCCATTACATTTAAATGAAATACAACTAAATTGAGTTTGCGTGCCTGCATAATACTCTTTGGAAATTATAAGTGAGAATGTTCTTAGGTTTTGGCTCACTTCAAAATGAGAACCAATCGAACTGTCACAACATGAGAAAATGTATAACTAATAGAGAACTGGAGTAAGACAGGCCTTTCATTTTGTTTTGTCTCTCCTGATCGTTCGTAAGAAATGCTAATTCATGACCACCTTTTCACAATTTGATTGGAGCATGCATTCATAATGGAAAATAGTTGACATAATAATATATCCCCAGGCATTATCATGCCAACATGTACTTATATGTACATGTACTATATCTTTGTGAGACGTAGATATAAAATGTCTCAGGTTTTCGATTAAGTAATTTCGAGGAAATTTCTTTAATTTTTATCATATCTTTTTATATGTAAACTTGAGGCTATTAGATTTTCATCCACTTACCTCTGTTCCTGTGAAAAAATGCAAGTGTCAACCTCAATGTCATCCACGAATCGCATGTACTCGGGCGGCCAGTGGAAAAAAAAACACCGGTCACACGCGCCAAGGGCCATGGCATGCAGTGCCAATATAATAATAGCTCGCACAAATTGATACATAACATTTGTGTTTGTGTGCATGGGGACGATCAGATGGTTCATACAACAAAAGGGTTTCGTACAATTATTTTTAACATTGTTAAACGTACTCTTCCACATTTACGTAGCATATAATGTGTCTTTATATTTATTTGGATTGTTATCTTGAGAATTGCTAAAAACCGTTATTATGAAAAAGTGGACCTTTCAGAATTTGGGGGGGGGGGGGGTGCGTACGCACCCGACGCACCCCCCTGGCTACGGGCCTGTATAAACAGTATCTTAGACAATAAGGACGCATATGATGCCATTAAACACGCCCTACGAATTTTGGACTCCTAGCAGTTACTGTTCTAAAAAAGGAATCAATCCGACGGATATTGAGCAAGTCAACCCAAGATTTGTGCCGCTTTCTCCGTACATTCTACGCGGAAGTGCGCCGTGGAAATGGGCAGCGTGTGTACGGTATACGCTAAGCGCTCTTTGATCACGCTACGCTATGAACTTTTACTACGACATTTTAATACAACACACTCTCGGAATCCACATGTGCAGCAATGGTGACTTCAATAATGCCTAGCACGAGCCTTGTGTTTAAATCCAGTACAGATCCCTAATCCTACAAAACATCATCTAGTCCTGGTCCTGGACCCACAGTGCAGTAAGTAGGGCGCCTAACGTGTTAGTTAGATCCATGGTAGACATCGTTAGACTAGAGGGTCAAGTAACGTTAGCTCTGGTTGCTCGTAAGTGACGTAGAACTAGATCTAGTATAACGTTAGGCCAGGGCCCCTAGCCAGACCTAACCTATCGTAGGGCCTAGAAAACGTTAGATATAATCACGTAGACCCTAGAATCTATAGTTGAATTTGGATCTTCAGGATTTTGTCTACACAGGTTAGAAGAAACTGGTATTATTGCTTGTCTAGACACGTGTAGAGTCTTAAATGATCTAGGCTTTCGTATTTTTTTCAATTTATCTTGCCTGGGTATGTATGCTATTTTATATAACACATAGTTCATGACATCTTATTGCATTATAGCAAGTACCAAGCACCTCCAAATTCTGAATTTGCCCTCAGGCAATTATATTCAATTCGGCCTGAGGCCTCATTGAATATAACTGGCCTCCGGGGCAAATTCAGAATTTGTCGGTGCTTATATTGTTTTATAAAATGGGTTCAAGAATGTAGCCAATTGGAAGCGCTGAAATGAGTCACGTGTGCGTGCATTAATTTCTCACTTACATGCACGGCCTGACTCACAATGTTTACACTAGCAGTGCGCACTCAATCAGTTGTTACAAATGCGTCGCGCGCTACTATACGCGCTGTCAATCCTGTAAACAACTTCTAGTTCAGGCTGCCAGCCGGCCTTTCTTGTGGATACATGTGGCGTACGTATACTCTTATACGTACATGCTCGCAGTACTTTTAAGTGCGGGATTTCCGAGTGCGACGTGCGGAATATGTTTGGGACGAACATCTTCGGACATCTTGACTTTTTGACTTGAGCTAGTGCTACATGTAGCTGACTGGTATTGACCCACAAAGGTACGTGAAAAATGCTGTTAGTTTTCGACCCATTTTATAAAACAAATGATGCACAGGATTATTTCGTGGCGTTAGTGGAGATGCAGCTCACTCTCGGGTATTTACAATGTAGTGCAACATGCACTCGGCTTCGCCTCGTGCATGTTTCACAATTGTAAATACCCTCGAGTTGGCTACATCTCCACTAGTTACGCACTCTATCCTGTGCATCATTTGTATAATAGTGCATTCAGCCTCATGCACTATATATATAATATATAATGGATTACAGCGCTAACATTTCTGAAATAAGTGAGCCTCCTTTTGTCATCAATTAAGCGTAATTTGTTTGGGGGTTTCTTGGAATATTGATTGGTTTCTCTGCTCAAGGAATCACAAAATTTCACAAATCACATGGAACTGTCAATTTATGCATAATCTTTCCCCCTGAACTTTATGCATTTATTCATCTCTTTCTCTTCTGTTCACTTCTGTCATTCAAGAATAAAGGGCCCAGAGCTGAACGTACACAACAAACATGAACGTGTATAAAGACACTATATAGGCCTATATCAGTATCATGCACATCAGTTTATAATTATACGCACAGCTTCTTTCTAATATATATATATATATATACATATATAGCTGTATATATATATATATATATATATATATATACAGGGGCGGATCCAGGAATTCTGTAAAGGGGGGGCGTGACTAATATTTCTGGTGCCACTTCCGGGTTTCATTTCATTATTGTCTTTTTATTTTCTTTGTTTTTGACGAAAATTAAAGGGGGGCGTGCGCCGGTTCCGCCCCCCTCTGGATCCGCCACTGTATATATATATATATATATATATTATACAGATATATATGCAAATAAAATACATTTGCTTCTCATGCATTCACCTCACGCTGCGTCACGCCTACTCAACTCTCCAGGCCGCGGTTGCTGCTCAATATACATAAACATGTACGTACCGGTACTTCCTGCGCAACTCAACTACTGGTAGAACGTCAACATAACGGTAATGCTGATCAGATGGTATCCCGAGAATCTGATAAATTTGAATAGTCAGTCACCCGCACAAATAAAAAACGACCAAAAACCCGAAAGATAAAGGGAATTGATCTGCGCGTTTTAATATCCGCAGGTATAGGCCCTATGCATGGAAGGATAAAACCCATGCCAGTACATTATCTCATGATGCTCATCTGCATGTTCACTGGGACGACGAGTACGGGGGAGGGGCTCGGTACGCAGTGTGTACATGTATGTCTCGATACAAATGACAACTCGTACATTGCTTGCAACTCACTTGTGTCTGCTTCAGCAACATTATTGACATCAACGGAGAGGGAGATAATTCCACACACAAAGACACGCGTTAAAAGGCATTTAGTGATCATGCTTGACTCCTTGTACATCCTCATCTTGCATGTAGTGGCAGACGAGAGAACCACATGCAGTGAGTGGAGAATCACTCACCGGCGGACCGCTATGGGTAGCGTCATGTTTTATTCTCTTGCAACTCTGACCATGGCTTTCGTTGTTGCGTGATAACCGTATGTACTAAATCCTTGCAGCGTGCGAACCAGAGATGCTGTGAGGCTGTGTGTTTTACGAATCCACTTCCCGTGCAGTGAGCACAGAGGGCAGTGCTACTACATGTAGCTCCAGCACCTCCCACCAAGGAGCTTCAAACACACGAACCTACGTACGCCTCTTCAGATACGATCAGGGAGGTGAGTATCACCAGGGAGGTGAGTTTTGTCTCACCTCCCTGGTCTCACCTCCCTGGTAGTATGCATCAGTTCGTCATGACCAGAAATACATTTTATGGGGGTTTATAATAATTGTCATGACCATTATTATGAGTGGTCCTGCTCGTCATACCCAGACGACTTTCATCACGTTTATGTTGTCAGTGCTATTTTTATAGTCGTCGGTTCCGTTTGCCGCTGAGTAGGTAAAGGGCCTAATGATTGGAAAAAGAAGGACAAGGCTGCCCGTGGCTAAAGCGCGTTGATTAAAACAACTCAACTGTTTGTGATTCACCGCAGCTGGGCAGAAACTGCCCATTTTTGTCCTGAAGTGGAAATATGCAAAATAAAGAAATGTGTGAATTGTTCATTGTTTGTTTTAGTTATCATTTTCCATTTCATATAAAAAAAATACACAGAACAATAGGCATACATGATGATATTATAATAACACATAATTATGAATCGATTAAGAAAAATACAATATCGTTGGATTGCCTATTTCAGATTGAATAATAATAGCTATATAAAAAGTCACTTACCATCAACATACTGAAATCACTGAGAGAAGTCAAATTGATGTGTCGGTTTATACTGTTACTAAATAAACACTTGCTATAATCCATAGCAACCTACAAGTACATCTACATAAATACTGATGCGGTGACAACATTTTTAATTGGGTAATGACGATAATGAGACATTAAAGAATTGAAGGGTATATATGCGCCGGGAGTAGTGCAATCCCAAAACATATATGAGGAATAAGAAGACCTGACGGCCATTCACAACCACAAGTATACTTCATTGCAACTCATGACTAACAATCAGTATACATACGCCCATGATTTTTTTTTAGCATGGCTACTACTAAAACACTGATCAATTCAGTGCTTATTACGTCGATGTATATAGGGCAATTGTCGATCAGTTGCAATGAAAAACATCTTGAATGAAGTATTTCATGAATTTAGAATAAGTACTTCATATTTTAATTTTTCAGCAAATTACTGCCAGGAATACCCCATTTTTACCCATTATTATAATATTGTTAACTTTGATTGAAAAAAAACCCGCAAAATCTGACTGATCCATGTTTGCCAGCTACAAGGTTGCAATGGCAACCAGTACTGTCGGACATGACTATGGTTTTTTGAATATCTAACTGTTTAATTTGCAATAGAATAAAAGGAAAAGTCACCACCAATATTTGGTTGAAATTGGGTTAAGGGCGCAGGGGTGAATAGGAGTGAATAAGAGAATGTTTTCAAAATCTATAACAAATTGCTCAGTGTAATTGTTAAAGATTTTTCAGAGTATTGCTTCCCTGTTCAAGGACCATAATTCATAAATTCATAAAGTCTATACGTGGAGCTGTCGATTTCTGTAGGCCTACTACATGATGTGAAATTTTGAAAAGTTGTCTAGAATATCCCTTTAATCCTGACCACTTATCATAACAACATATACCGGGTATCACAATGGCAATGATCATGTACCCTCTCTGAGCCCATTGAATATATTTCTGGTCGTGACGAACTGAGTGAAGAAACGGAAGTTTGTGTTGGAAGTAGATTTCACTGCCATTGTGTTAACAGCACAGCTTGAGTGTTCACTCTCTGCCTTCGTTCCACTTTTCTGTAATTGTTTAGTCAGCGAGGTATTATCTCAATTTGACTATTGCCATGTTATTACACCAACACTGTAAACTATACTTACGAATAAATAGATGCCAAACAAAACTTTGTCTTTGAAAAAGGCAACCTTTACAAGGCCGAAATATTGCCATTCTCCCATGTGATAACTGACTTCATAGCGTGACGTGTAAAACGACTTGAGCTGATATTCGACTTTTCCATGAAAGACAATGAGTTAAAGTACATGTATAATAATTGGGTTCATCCATTCTCTCTAAGACAAATGTACTTGAGAGAAGAAGGACTATCATAGTCCAGAAGACCTATGTGACTGTTATATCGGCAGAGATTGTACGATGTGACGGAATAAGATAATGAGTGTTCCACATAATATATCGCTCTTCGAGATTCTCTTTGTTTTCAGTTTTCTCGAAAGCCAGGATAGTTATTCTTGATGAAACCTCGACCAGTCAACCACACAAGGCTATTCAATTCATCCAGTTCTTTAGCCCCCTCTCGTTTAAAAAGGAAATTAAGGAGAAGGTGGACTTTAGATTCTTCGGGTGCACCTTAGCTAAGGTACATGATTGTACGGGTATAGGAACGAGTGGCTGAGCGAAGTTATGAGTTATGACTGAGTGCATAACTCTACAACCTTGTGTAATGAACCTTCTGTAACCATGTGATTGGTTAACTTTGTGGCAAGTTGATACTGTGAGACTATGAGAGGCTATTTATCCTTGATAAATGAGACCTTAATCATCATGAAGTAAGAAAGAAGAATACTGGATGATTTGCAAAGCATTGATGCAACCAAGAGATATGAGTTCAAAAAGTGGCTCTTTTTATCCTGCATGCGACAATAAAACGCGAATTAAGAGATCTGATTAGGTTATATGCCATGATGATAAACATTTTCGATGCTGTTGTAGAATCAATGTTGTAAGTTGTTAATCGTGTAATTATTGCATGCAGCTTCATCCATGTCAAGAACTCTTCCGTGATAGTGATCATAGTGATGTTGAATTCTTGTTTCTGATCGCAGATACTATTCTCATTTCACACAACGAATTTCAAAGCGATTCACCCTGTCCATGGAAATTCTTAAATTTGCTTTCTACGGAGCCTTCGACTAGACAACGGCTCGACACCTGTGGAGGGTCGAGTTGAAGGTCTCACTGAATCTGGAGAATGGGGAACTGTGTGTGATGACGGCTGGGGTATTGCCGATGCACGGGTCGTGTGCCGAGAACTTGGTTACCCTGATGATTTGGACGCCGTGGTAAACTCAGCGTCCTCTCCCGGGCATAAAACCTGGCTCAATTAATTTTTTTGTTAAGTGTAAGTGGTCACAGAGAAATATGGATCTTTGTAAGGCATGTCATAGGTCTGTCTCTTCCAAGTTCATAGCACTTGGATGCTCTAGGAACTGCGTATTAATGTGTGAACACAATGGACAGAACTTGGAGGGAAGGGATTCCTGACATGCTCGACAAAGATCCTCATCTGTCTTTGATCACTGAAGCAAATCGGATGGGGTGTTCTGTAAGATGAGGGTAGCAAGTCATAGTTTCGTTGCGAAGGGACCCGTTGTATTCTCTTTTTTGGGGGGACATACACTATAGAAGTCATGAGGATAAGGTATATAATACACGCTTACTTTCTTACTGTGACAATTTCTATATGTTTTTTTTTTTAGTGTTCTTTATCCAGTCTAGAAACGTGTTGACATACTTTGTTGGGATTTGACACATCTTTACTGTTTATGTTGCTTTTTTTTTGCGTCGTTTCCTTTCTTTGTATGTCGGCGTGTGTGTGTGTGTGTGTGTGTGTGTGTGTGTGTGTGTGTGTTGTTGTGTTGTGTTGGGGGTGGGGGCGGAGTAGAGGGTATAGAATGGTTTGGATGCTCGCAAGGTACATGTATGGTATTAATACTGTATGTCTCAACGAAAGAGCAAAGAGAGAGAGAGAAAAAAAATGAGCGGGGGGGGGGGGGGGAGATTATAACAATCATCTTCATCACCAGGCTGATTTTTAATATTGATAGCACACGCAATGCGGGGGGGGGGGACTGCAATGTCTTTGTTTATAATAGGAAAAAGACCAACTCCTGTCACAATTAATATTATCTTTCTATAATAGACATAGTTTGACGTAACAAAGCTAACAACTTTCTGCAAGCCTTCAGCTGTGTTTACTTACATAATGGGTACACTATTCTCCATAAACTATTTTCAATCAATTGTTTTGGTACAGTCACTAAAGTACGCAACTGATTCAAATAACAAAAAGAAAATCAACGCACGTAATTGGAAAAAGCTAATGCATTAAAACAATTTACTTGTACAGAATGTACATTCACTAGTGTATAACAGAAGACCTTGTAAACACAATTACACACACACACACTCACGCACAGGCACCTGCACGGACATAAAACACATCCTTGTAGTTTTCTGTTTTATTCTGCTGTTGCTTCGCATATTTCAAAACATCATATAAATGATAACGACAAGCGCTACTGCAACAGTCAATTTTCGCCAAGATTGATACGGACACTTAATAAACATCGACCGAAAGAGTAGAGGGTAAGACTCCACAATACACTAAAAAACTTAATGGCAAGGGTGATATTGTGACAGAGACACAAAATGACGATTTATTGGCACCACAGATATGATTCCACAATACAGAGGTAGTATCAATTCGTACAGAGAGTGAAAATATCACTAAAACATTTGTATTGAATCATTCCAAATCATTCCAAAAGGAAGCACATACTATAGTATCAAGACACTAAAGTAAACTTAGGCAATGTCCGTGTCTGCCGTAATACCACAATCAACAAGAATGTCACATAAGTCAATAATTCAGGATAAAATACCACAGCATCTCACCTAACACATTCTCACTATATGGCAGCATTGAGGTAATCGCGAAAAATAAGGGTTTAATGTAAGGGTCAGAACATGAATGTATCTTGCATCTTTAACTATGCAAAGTAAACTGTCAAAGCAAAAGACAGAAATCTGAGAGCCATCAACGTTTTTTGTTTGTTTGTTGTTTACATAGTGTTAACCTGCCTACTGAAAGGATTCCCATATGTATGGCGTTGTGATTTGTTTGTTCTCATCATCTTTATTTCTCTATTCTTGGGTGCTTGGGCATCATATATATATAACATATAAAACACACAATTTCCATTAAGTACGTAATACCCACTAACGTGACACATAGTGCCCGTGGAAGAGCTTGCAAAAACTGTATCAAACATCAAATGAACGTGAAAGAAAATAAAAAAGTTGATGCTTATCTTGAGAAAGCATTCCTTCCTTCACTTACTATTTCTTCCTCCAACTCTCCTCCCTCATTTCCGAACAACAACAACAAAAATGCATCTGTAATTTCTTACCTCACTTTCACTCTGTCCTTTCTAACCCTCCTTTCCTTATACATACCCCCTCGTCCCTACAAGAATAGTGGCAATCGAATGCCACAGCGAATCATGGAAAACATCATCTCCATTGTGTGTTGGACCAAGGAAATATACTTCTCACGATACGCATTGTATCAAATATTAATAGTCGTCTATCTTTATGTTTCTTTATTCGTTCGTTCTTTGGTAACAAATCTTCATTTTTCATTAAAAGGCAAGACAGCGTTACTTACGTTGCAAACAATACATATATCAGAATATGCGCACATAATGAGCAAAATAAAATAAATATTCCGAATGGACATGAGGGCTAAGCATGTATGTTGAACTACGATCAGCTTTGAACACGCATGCAGTCTGGATTCTGTCCGTGAACTGGAACCAGGAACACGCGATTCGGGTAGGCATACAGTTATTGGACCTAGGCCGTCTATCGCTTTTACGTTAAGCATGCATCAAGAGCAATTTTCATTGCGACTGGTTTGTTTGAAATAGCGGCTTATGCCATGGTCGTTGACATGTAAATGTTATGAAACGTTCAAATACATTTATGCTAAACACACTTTGTATATATACAGTTATACACACACATATATTTTATCTTGCATTCTGCACAAAATCACCATCAAATAGCAGCTTTTAGCTTATTAATCATACACGTATACTATTTAAATCTACGTTGCAATACAAACAACAGCCGATACACTTGACTTCGCATAATCATACTTACAAAGAAGACTGTATTAACCACACATGGCAGGAGCTAAAAGGAAAGTAAAACCTGTCAATATGACGGCAACATTGACTTTCGAATTGCACCGAGCATGACACAGCATCAAAGGAATAAAGAAATGCAGTCCAATGTACTAGATGACAGTAAACGTTTTTCCCAAGACGTTTTATGCCATACTTCTATGTTTCTTTCAATCTATACGACTCTTTTTTTTTTTTTTTGCTTATTTTTCCTGAGGTAACCGTCTTCATTGAAACAGATGTTTATCATAAAAACAATGGTCTTCCTCTTTTTATGAATATGCAATATGCATAGTAATGGCCTCACTTCAGAGCTAAAAAAAATGTCATAAATCTAAGATTGATTCTTCTTGGCAGTATGGGATGTTGACAGTGTGTTTATTTCGTCAAAATCAGCCAACATAGATCTGTGAGGCGGAGAAATAAAGCGCATTTTGATGGTTTTTTTTTTCTGAATTACGGGCCCTGGTAGGACTCTTGCAATACCGGGTAGGCATTTATTTTTCTTGCTCTAATGCATGTTGATTTATATGTACAAACGTGTATTACCCTCGAAAATGAGACTGGATTTGATCTGTAATCACTATGGAGATGCTACGTTTCAATCACACCCAACCATTATAGAAATTATCTGTTCTATCATTGAAAATTGTCATATGACGTCTGCAACAAAATGACATTAGCCAACATTTAGGGGCCTAGTATACCTATCAAGTAGCATTCAAATACATGTACAGTGATTACATCAGATATAACTACACGTGTATAACACATCGTATATTGCACGGCTTGCCGCCACCATTTCTAACTCGGTGTGCAGTGGCAAGATATATCTCTAACATCCTGATAAAATCATGAGTGTTGGCCCGACGTCTACCTCTGATGGCCTCGGGTCACCTATTTTTATTCAGTCTTGCATTATGTAAATATCTATGTTATAAACTACACATATAAATGCTTACTGATTTGTTTATGGGCAATGAAGGCCGAAATTTTCGTCTGATCAAGACTATAGTGCTCTAACTGCCCAGTCATGGCTTGGGACAGTCTTTGCATGTTGTTGTTCTTGATGTTTTGTCCATGCTACAACGTCTGACGTTGCGCTGAAATATCAGCTAGGTATATTGCGTATTCACATCCATCATACGTCAACGGGTTCCGCCGCGCTCTTTCCTGCTGCCGAATCCGGGGACACAGACTCATATGTAGGTGGAGCCTCCTCAGGCTTGGGTGACGGTGGAGCGTAGGCTGGCGGAGGCGATGACGCGTCTCCTGACGCTACTTCCACGCGCGTCGAATGCGTTGACTGCACGTAGGTGGCGCTGGCAGTTGTTGCGGAGTCCGTGCTCCGATGACTTCGCCAGCAGCAGCAAACTATCAGACCCAGCGGTATCACGACCGCCATACTGATCAGTACGACCTCCCACGTAGCTAGACCGGAACCGTACTCGTACTCATAATCCGGATATGAATCTGAAGAGCGTAAGAATTATACATACACAATATCACTTGTATCACCTTTCAGGGTGATTTCTAATTCTGAGAAATGTTAGAGAAAAGATCTTCACTGAGTTCTGTGAGATGACTAATCAAAGCTTTGCCATGTTCAATTAATGCAAACACTCTGTAGACAAATCGAAGCAAGAGGAATTGAATGATGTAAACGCCAATTACAGTATTTGAGCTTTACACGCAAAGCACATATACATAACCGATTGCCTTACTGGCTGTTCTGGGTCTTATAGTGCAGATATCACAAAGCTAAAAATGTTCCTATTTTTCTTCCTTTGATACAAACCTTACTTAGTTATATGGAATCTTCGCCAGATACAAGAGGACATAACGAAGCGAAGTGAAAGGTTAGAATTTTTCTGATAAACAATCTTTGATAAATAGGCCTAAACCAAAATAAATATTTCGTCTCGAAATAATGTAATTTAAATTTGGCAAGTCGACAGACTCTACTTCATGCAATTTATGGACTTTCACAATTAGGACGTCTGTTCTTTTATGGAGCATGACATCAAGATAGATGTGATAATTTATCATCTTCACTTGAAGACCCTTTTTAGCAGTTTTTAGAATTAATGTTGCCCTTTTACCTGAACCAGAGTGTAAGTGAGGCAGCTCGCCCACACACGTGACGATAGCCAGCTCCTCATTGCTGCAATACGGCGCCCTCTTCCACGCTCCGTGGCCACACTCGAACACCTTGTCGATGTTGTCTTGACTGTATGAAGAGCAGTACGACATATCAAACCAAACGTGGGGAGATGGCCAGGTGACACCTTCTGTCTCGTAGCTGTACAGAATTCGTCCTCTTCCTGCCCTAGAATGACCCAGTTCCTTGCACAATAACTATCACATAGAGGGAGTTGAGAAAAAAAAAGAGCACATCAAACGAAAGTGCTACGTTGAAAAAAACAAACAGATTGAACGATATAAAAACCATTCATATTGTCTTTTTCTTCAATATCTGACAAGTCTAAAGTCATTCACATTCTAAAATTGGATGAAACCATAACTGATAGAAAGGGACTTACTTCCGTGGAGGAGAAATACGTGTCACACACAGCTCCCCACATACCGTCGTGGTATATCTGTACGATGCCGTACCGCGTGTTGACTCTCCCGGTCTCGGTTAGTAACCTGACAGGATGGTTCGCGACACTCTCTTCGTGACAGAAAATAATAATAATTTTTAAAAAAAATTAAAAAAGAGTAACACAAAAGTCAGGAGAATCGTATAGACGGAGCAAATGTTGCGGTATGTTGTTTTGTTTTCCTTTTATCATGTTTATAGACAAACCTACTTGGCAGGCATTCTTATATACTCCCTGACTTTGCGACCTATGTCAACCCATCAACCTCGCAGGGTTTAGCTTAACCAAACGATCAGTTTGTTACCTTAGCTGAAAAGGGGATCACTTTTCAGTAATTTTGCATCGGCAATGTAAGTACTGTCCACTCTGCTCACCCTAATAATCAAAAGCGTTTCGAATCGTAACTTTTCAGCAAGTTTGATAGAGGTAAATGATACCTAATCCAGTTTTCTTATTCGGGAACTGTTAGCGTTTGGACCGGTACTTGTTCTTGTTGCTCTCATTATCATAAGCTTCCAAATGGAGACAGCCATAATGAGCTCCCTCGTGGAGATATTATACATGTATTAGCATGATACTGAAAATGTTATAATAATTGAGTCATTCATGATATTTATTGATTTAAGGCCAGTATTGTCTGGCGCAAATTATTTTTCCATAGGACCGCATTTTTCATAAACACAACACAACAACAACAACTCTTTTGTTTGATATTTGGTCATGCTTTTTGAAACAATGTTTTGATTGTCACTCTTTCTCTCTCAAAATTCAGACAGTAACCTGTCTTTATTTCCGACTGTATTTCTGTTACATTATTCCTAACGTTCATACACATACAATCATGATTACCATATGGGAAGCAGATGACGGAAACTTCATCTTCTCGTGTTCGCCTAGTTTGGCCATCTACTACATCTACGTTATAACAGTCGTCGATCCGAAGTTCATCACCACTGCAACCTAAATTTTCGATCAAGATTGGCAGAGTCCCGCGCGGGAATGATTCTTCGTCAAAGGTGTAGTCGGAATTGAATCCCGCGTAACCCATATGCCGACAGATCACACTGCGGGTGTTGTAGGTTACGTAGCCATCGGTTATCACTCCCCAACGTCCGTCCAAGAAGACTTCCACACGCCCCTGCTCGGAGTACTTGCTGCCGGCGAATCTTATGTCATAGTCTGGATCCCAAAGAAATACCGGTGAAAGAATCATTGTAAAACCCAGTAGCACACAACGAGAATCAATTAGTAATGCATGCATTCATTACACACCACAGGAATGATTACGATGTGGAAGGAGGGTACATGTATAAGAGGAGGGGGGAGCAGCAAAGAGGGTAAAGTGGGGAATTTCGTTAAATGTATACAACTTCAGATTACAATATGTAAAACTTCAGATTACAATATGTAAAACAAACAAAACTCAGCTACGCAAAAGTCACACAACATAGGCCTACATCTTACAAAGTGAATAGCAGAGACTACCATTGCGCAGAACAGAGTCCACTCTCGTTGCAACGAATAGTGTTAGAAGGAAATTTTTGTTACAACGAAAACAAAATTCAGGTTCCAAAATTATCATCTATGTATCTTCATACACTATAATTGAATTGCTATTATAACGAAATTCTAGTATAACACACACTAAAAAAAAAAAACGCCGTTCCTGAGGATTTCATTATAACGGGAGTGCAATGAATTAAAATTTACCGTTTGGAGGTCCACATGTAACCTGGGCGATCTGATTACTGTTACACTGAGTGATGCTACGGGTTGTGAAGGGGCAGTCGCTTAGCTGTGTTTCCGTTCCATCGCACTGGTAATCCCTGAAGAATATCCTTCCCAACAAGGTGCCAAGAGGTACCAGCTTGGTGCTGTTGCCATGTACGTACCCTAACTGGCGACAGATCACGGCTGCCTCCTTTTCTCCCCAGTCCTGGTCGCAGATCAAACCGGAAATAGTGTCTTCTCGGTATCTTACGATCCCGTCTCGAGAGCTTGATCCGCTGAGTAGTTCGACCACAACCGACGGCACTGCACGTCAGAAATATATTTGGTGCGAGAAAGAATCTCCATGAATGTAGAAATGTATTATTAATTACACAAAAAGAGAAGTTCATGAGTGCGATGGCACAAGATTTTGCAGGAGAAGAAGGCCAACTGAATCTCATCTTTTACCGAATGCAGAATCTTTTTCCACTGAACGAGTGAAAATGTTCATCTGCTTGATTTCCTTTAACTTCACGAAAGCCATGTGAATGTCAATGTCAGACCCTAAATATGACGAAACTGAAGAGGAATCGAACATGAAGAGGAGCCTTTGGAAAGGTAGGTCTGCGCGGTTTGTGGTGTCACCGTGCAATATCAAAGAAAAGACTGCTGACTGCATTTTCTCTTCGATGTGTGGAGGAAGCGTGATACGGCCCTACATTGTCATGACGGTGGCTGAACACGAACCTTTGTAGGTGTTGAAATTTGAATATACATGTATGTATACATAGCATTAGCAAGACTAAGATCTTGACCCAAGGCACCGACTCTCCTCCAGATATCCCCATCAATGACACGTATTGGAAGAAATACGGTTCTTCACCTACCTTGGTTCGACCATCTCCAGTTCCCTCTCCCTTGACAATGAAACAACGAGATAAGCAATACGATAGGGAAAGTCAAAGCTAAATTGAACGAGCGCGTATGGACCAACAGTTAGCTAACCAAGAACACCAAGCTGTCCTGCATCCTCAGCACCCTGCTAAACCACTGTGAGTCCTGGGCAACATACGTTGGCCAGGAGAAGAGGCTGAACACCTTCCACCTCCGCAGCCTCAGAGGACTCCTGCACATTAATTCAGGATAGGTTGACAAACACAGATGGCTTCAAGCATGCCGGCATTCTTATCATGTACTCACTCCAGCCAGAGATGCCTCAAGTGGTTGGATCATGAGCGGCGAATGGACCCAGGTTGTATCCCAAAGGACCTGCTGTTAACAGAGAGCTCGCCCTTTCTAGGAAGGCCGCATCTTCGTCTTCAAGGGTGTGTGTGCACACACACGTGACATGAAGATATTTGACATCGACACCAACACCATGGAAGATGCAGCTGACAATCGTCATCTGTGGAGAAGCACTTTCAGAGAAGGCGTCAAGAGGACTGCAGCTGTAAGAAAAGTACATCACACTGACAAGAGAGCCAGCAGGAAGGCAAGGGCTGCCCCAGTCTTAGCCGCAACGGACTGCATCTGCTGCATGTGCTCCAGAGATTGTCACTCAAGAGTAGGACTATACAGCCACTCAAGGCTGTGCAAACTTCTTGCCTAGTGCTATACGCCATCGTTTCTCAAGACGAATGGATGCCAACCAACCAACCAACCAACCAACATATGAACAACATCAGCGAACTTGCGCACGCACGCACACACACACACACACACACAAACACAACCCTATTCAAGTGACTTTATGTAATCTGTCCACCATGCTAACGGTTGAATGTGTTATAATATGCCTTGTTTATCTTCAAATCCGTCTTCTAAGGAACTTGACTAACATTACTTAACGAAGCTTTGACTCCTTTTTAAAATAAGATAATCAGAACGAAATTTATTATTAAAATTATTCGATTTTCATAGAATGGGAAGCGCACCGTGTAGCATTGACTTACCGTTACATACGACACCTGCCATCTGAGCTGACTCGGAATCACAGTTCTCATTGTTAGCCCATCCACTTGACAGACAGTCAGAAAGGCTGGCCTCACTTCCGTTACACAGCAAACCATCTAGTAACACAGCTGTTCTACCGACACTAGGCACTACCTTTATCGAGCGAGCTCCAACTGGATGTCCTAACTGTTTACAGACAACGTGCGCGTCTTCGATGCTCCACTCGTGTGTGCAGATCGTCCCCCACGTGCCTCCATAGAACACCTCCACTCGACCCTCATCCGGGTACTCTCCGTCCACAATTCGAACGGCTGAAACATATCATACATGGAAGCATAATATACGACCATACGGTTAAAATAATGAAAGAGGATGTTGCGAAAATGGACATAATGAAACAGTGCGTATGACAGCGAAGGCAGTGAAAAAAAACCCTGACATCATTCACATGTGATTGTTTTAGACTCTCGCCAAATCTTCTACAGCTAAAGCTGGAAATAATGAATTTAAAATATGAAATATAAAATGGATCAAAAGGAACAAAAATGTAATGATTATGCAGTATACTGAGCCCTCAATTCACATAAACCACATCACTGCGATTTGGTATTGGTTCTTTTTCTCTAATATTTACTATTCATTTTTATAGTAAAGCTGGGTAAAGTTTAAAGACTTCCATTTCATTTAACACTTTAGTTGTTAACACTTCTCCTTTTTTCCTTGAGGATAGCAAAATTTTAACAAGCTTCTTAAACGCTAAACTTACTACAGCTCAAGACTCATATTGGTATTACACTTTAAATGCAAAGATGCCGATTCAGTACATGACAGGACAATGATTTCTTCATCTAAGAACTGTTCAAAGGTAGTGGTTGGCTAATTAGTCTGTAACAGAAAACGGCGAGAGGCTCACTTTTGGTCTCGCATATCACCCCGGCATCTTCCGCGTGCGAACAGTCGTGAACACCCCAATCTTTCGTGACGCTGCAGTGCCTGAGGAGAGTCTTTTCCGCCGAACAATACACCCCGTCGAGAACAATCGGGCCCGATCCTCGTCCAAAGCGGGGCTCCCCGGGAGAGGACGCTGAGTTAACTACGGCTTCCAAAGCATCAGGGTAACCAAGCTCACGGCACACGACCCGCGCATCGGCAATATCCCAGTTGTCATCACACACAGTTCCCCATTCACCAGATTCAGTGAGAACTTCAACTCGTCCCTCTGCAGATGTCGAGCCGTTGACTAGTCGAAGGCTTCCTAGACAGCAAAGAATTTACATGGACAAGCTGAGCAGATTTAGAATTTTCTCGACATTCTTGTAACAATACCTTCACATAACCACAACGGTAGGTGTTTTTTTTTCACATGAAACCCCCACAAATACATAATTAATGATCTATACCATTGATTGGTAAATATAAAAGACCAAAACAAATAACAAACAAACCTCATCGCATCATGATTTAATTAGATTTTCGCGAACTCATTCGCCTTGAATAACAGTAAGTGCGTGCAGGATAATATCACTTTTCAAACTCTTGTCTTTTGATTTGCATCAAAGCTTTTTACAGATTATCCGGCATTCTACTTTTCTGCTCCATGATGATGATTAGGGTCTCAGTTACCTGGGATTATAGCTTTTTGTGTCTGACAGCCTGAATAAATCAATGATCAACTTGCAACATAATTGATCAATAAGATGGTTACGCGAGCTTCATAACACTAGTTTTCGAGTTATGCACTCAGTCATAACTTACAACATCGCTTACATCTATCACGTTGCCCCTCTTATCTACCCTGGGCAAACTCTATCTACGTAAAGGTGCGCCCGCAAAATATAGAATCCTCCTTCTTAATGTCCTTTCTAAACGAAAGGTGGCTAGAAAACAGGCTCAATCGTATATCTTTGTGTGGCTGATTGGTCGAGGTTTAATCAACAATGTCTACAGTATTGTCTTTCGCGAATATATATCATGACTTTTTTTTTTCAATAGTCATGACAGTGATTCCATCTGTCTTCTTCAGTCATGATTCTGGTTTTTATGTTGGCACAAGTGTTGAGACAGCCGCTGTAACGCAACTAGGAAAGTATAGAACGAAGGAAGAAGGTGAAGACGTAATTTATCTCTTGCATGTTTTCTCTGGTCATCGGAGATTGGTGACGACGAAAGAACAACTGAGGATACCGCACTTACCTACTGTAGTGCACGTAACGCCTGCAGTTTGGGATTCATGGCAACTCTTGACGCCTATACCGGCATGCTGGCAGGTCGATATGTTTGATTCAAGGCCATTACATTGCACTTTATCCAGAAGTACGGGGCTATTTCCTCGCTGAAATGGCGAAGCTACCAGAGCCAGGTCCGCCCCGACGTAGCCGAGCTGTTTGCAGACGACCTCGGCATCCTCGGGTCCCCACAGGTTGTCACATATCGCGCCCCAAGTATCGTCAAGGAAGACCTCAACACGACCCTCAGAGTCAACGCTGCCATCGACTAGTCGAACCGACCCGGGAACTGTAATCAATGACGGACATCCAAAGCAAATATTCTCATAATTTGAACTTTGTATTATGTTACAAAATGTTTCAAATATCAGTATACAGTACGTAATGTTCAAACTTGTGATCGAGTTTATGGATGGTGCATGAAGATATTTGGAAAACAACGCAAACGCCAAGCGACGTCTCGCCAGCATGCATATAGCAATATGTGATTATAGTGCTTCTCAACGTAAATTTAATTGACCTTTTTATCATTGACCTTGCGGTTCTTCACCAATACATAAACTTGATCGGCATCTTTAGGTGTTGCACACGCGGCGTGAGTTTTGTGGTCTTAGCTCAAAGCTGTGAAAAGTTATTGAAAGCACACAATATGGCACCTATCAGTTAAAGTTCACCGACACTTTGAACTTTGACCTTGTCGAAATTCACCACTATTTGGAACTTGACAGGCATATTAGATGAAGTACTTGCATGTGGTATGAGCTTGGCTATTCATAGCTCAAAGCTAGTTGGAAAGGTTATTTAGAGCACGCTACAATATCATGTGGACCAGTGCTTATCAGGTAAAGTTTATTGACCATTTGACCTTTGAACTTATCGGACTTGGTTCAAACTATATTCAAACTCGACCGGTATTTTTTACCTGTCATGTGAGTTTGGTGGTCATAGCTCAAATCTGTTGAAACTTATTGATAATCCCTCACATTACTGTGAGTACAGTGAATATCAGGAAAAGTTCATTGATATGTTGATCTTTGACCTTATCGGAGTTAATTAATATTCGAACTTAAATGACAGCTATAGGCTATGCATTTGTGGTATGAAACTGGTGGTGATATACTATAGTAGCTCAAAGCTGTGGAAAGTCACTGAGCGTACACCACAATGCTATGTGTACAGTTCATAGCCCATTTTGACCCTAATTTGAACGGGAACTTGGTACATGCATAATACTTTGCCTTTTTCCGAATTTCGTATAGAAAAATCAAAAGTGCAATCAGAACACAAAACATTACAAATACAAACGTATGCAATTATTTTTGTGCAGTTGCGTATACACAGCATAATACAGAGCGAATAATAATAAAAAAAGGTAATCAAACTTTGGAGGGCTACGATTTCAAAGTTGTCAGATATGGAGAGCAGATGTTTTTGGGAAGAAAGAAGAACTCTTCCTCTTTCCATTCATACTTATTATGTTGAAAATTGTCTCGCATGACTGAGCACACGAACTTTACAGGCAACAATGACAAATCGCACTTTTTCCAAGTTTGAGTGTCACATGAAGGAACAATGAAAGTCTCACCGAAGGGTGGGATCTGTCAACGAAAGTGGTCAAATTGACAGGCCGGCCTGCATGACTGCAGGTTTATGTTCCTTCTTCTAATTATAACCTTCAACATGGCCACGGTTGTTGACAAGTCGGTCACTCCCACAAAAGCTAACCCATTATCCATTTTCTCTCTTCATATTAAAGACATGGTTTGTCGCTGCTAGCTATGTGTTGAATATGAACATAAAGACATGGTTTGTCGCTGCTAGCTATGTGTTGAATATGAACAGAGAAAAAATGGACTGGTGGGTTTGCGTAAGTTGAGTGACCACGTTACAGGACATGTGGACCATAAAATGTTAGAAGAAACCCTGAACACAAACCCTTTACACAAACCTGCATTTTTACAGGCTGGTCTGTTAAACACAACAACAGGAAAATGCACTTTTTCCAAGTTTTTTGGCGCATTATTGTGAAAAAAAAAACACTGAATGTCTCATTGAATGGTTGAGATCTTTCAATGAAAGTGATCCAATTGACATGGCATCCTGCGTGATGCACAGCAGGTTTATGTTTAGGGTTTTTTCTGACCTTTTATGGTCCATAACCTTTAAGGTGGCCACATTGTCGATATCTCACGATCAAGTGGCCACTTCCACAAAGGCTAACCTATTATCCCTTTTTTCTCTTCATATTCAAGACATAGTTTATCGCTGAGAGTTGTGTTGAATATGAACAGAGAAAATGGACTGTGTGTGTTGAGCTTTGTGGGAATGACCAAATTATCGGACAGGTGGCCATGTTATGGACCATCATGAACGTTAGAAGACTTCATAAATACAAAACTGGTCTATTTATTTGACCACTTTCATTGACAGATTTCATCTATTCAGGGACACATTGATTGTTCCTTCGTGATGACACTCAAACTTGGAAAAAGTGCAATTTGTCAAGATGTGCTCAGTCACGCATAACATTTGTCAATACAATTATGGAAAAACGAAGAGTTCTTCTTTCTTCACAACCAAACAAACATTGGGCCCTCCATAGCTGACAATTATGAAATATTAGCCCGTCAAAGTAGGTTTACCTTTTTTGATACGCACAGAAGTGAAGTATGAATTAAACATCATAAATGTAACAATTAATTACATTTCTCCTATACATGTATATCTCACTCCACACAACAGCACGTGAAACACGACGGAAGATTTATGACCAGACGCTACATGACGATTGAATGATTTCTTTCTTTAGTTAAGTTAGTTAGTTACTGAGTACAACGGATTTTAGACACAATTCCACCAGTTGAATAAACTCACCGCCCCATTGTGAATTCAACTCAAACTAAGATGATAATCTCATGCATACTAATTTACAGATGATAGACTATATCTAACTCTATCGGGACTTTTTTGTTCTTTCCTATATCACATGCATGATATTAGGCAGCGAAAGCGTATGGACAATTCTAATATTTAACAAATGAGAACATCACTAGTCCACGCTTATTATATTACATGCTCTTTGCAAATGATACATTTTTTTCCACTCCCATAAAACATTTGAAAGTCTTACCACGCCGGTACCACACTAAATTCATTAGATTATCATCTGGAAAATTCGAGAATTGTCTTAGCACAAACATTTTTAAAACAGCATGACGGCCCCGGTGTCTGAAATCTTGTACCCGACAACTTTAAACAAACTAAATCTATTCACTCTTTCAAAAGACAGTTTAAGGATATGCTACATGTATAATGTCTGATCATCAGAGCATGTGAGACCTAGCTCGGGATGATTTTCACACTTTGACGTTTGCACAACTAAAAATTGATCATTTGAACAATATCATAAATTGGTTTCAGAGTTTATAGTGATTGGGATGAGGAATAAAAATGTAATCAAAGTTTATAGCAAATCACCAATGAACAAGGATAATGACATGGCAGCTTCATCATGAAAATGAACGAGTGGGGGCTCAGAATTAAACATGTATGGAAGTCCACACAGCTATATAGGTGAACGTACGTGTTAACTCCAGTGGTATATCGGAGTTACAGCGCTACATTTCAGAAATAAGGGATCCTCCTATGTCATCATACCGTAATTTGTTTGGGGGTTTCTTGGAATACTGGTTTCTCTAGCTGCTCAAGGGACCACAGAACTCCACAAATCACCACAAGTCATGGAACTGTATAAATTTATGTACTACATGATCTGAATTAATCGTCCGGACTTCCTCTTTAACTATGCGTTTATTCATCTCACTTTCTCCTTCTCTGTTAACTTCTGTCATTCAAGATTAAAGGGCCCCCGAACTGCACGTACACAACAAAGTTATGAGCATAATAAAAGACGCAGTCACCATCAGTACTGTAGGTCCTATCACATCAGTTTATATCACATACGCACAACTCATCATCATCATTACTGCCGTGTCAACTGCGATCTCCCTCCCTCTCTCTTTCTAATATATCAATGAACATAATTACTGCATTATGAACAGTGATGTGTATAAATATACATTTGCTTCTCATTCATCTCACACCTACTTCAGTATATAGACCCGGCCTACTGCATATAGGGCCTATACCTCTCAACGCTTCGCGGTTGCATAGGCTGCTCAATATCATCAATATTCCAACGCAACTCAATTACTGATAACGTCAACATATTACGGTGATGCTGGTGATTATGTATCCCGAGAGTTTGATAAATTTGTATACGTCAGTCAGTCACCCGCACAATAAAACAAAGCATAACACGAAAGAGAAAGGGAATTGATCTGTACGTTTTATATCCGCAGGCATAGGCCCTATGTATGTATGGAAGTATAAAAACCATGCTATGAGTATGTACTATATCTCTCATCAATTCACTGGGACGCGGCGAGTACATTTTGTGTGAGGGAGGGGTTCGGTACGTTGTGTTTACATGTATGTATCGATACATAGGCCAACTCGTACATTGCTTGCAACTTACTTGTGTCTGCTTCAGCACTATTGACATCAACGGAGAGGGAAATAATTCCATACACAAATACACGCGTTAACAGGCATTCAGTGACCATGCTTAACTCCTTGTATATCCTCATCTTGCATGTAGTGGCAAACGAGAGAACCGCAGTGAGTGGAGAAATCGAATCACTCACCGGCGGACCGCTAAAGGTGAAAGTCGTGTTGTATTCTCTCTTGCGCGTGTAAATACTAAATCCTTGCAGCGTGCGAACCAGGATGTCAGGCTGTGTGTTGTATGAATCCACTAGCTTCCCGTGCAGTGAAAGGGAAATCTAGTACAGCGGACCTCCCACCATTACAAGGAGCTTCAATGCAAACACACGAACCTACGTATGCCCGCTTCTTCAGATAGTAATCATGTATCAGTTCGTCATGACCAGAAATACATTTGAAGAGAGTATATCATTGTCATGACAATTGTTATGATGAGTGGTCAGGATTTATCCTGCTCGTCATACACTTTTACGCAGACGACATTCATCACGTTTATGTCGTCAGTGCTATTTTTACAATCGTCGCAGCCGCTTAGTAGGCATAGGGTCTAATGATCGGAGAAAGAAGGACAAGGCTGCCCGTGGCGTGGCCAATATCATACATGTCTAGCGGGTTGAGTAGAGCAACTGTTTTGATTCACCATGCACAGCTGGGCAGAAACTGCCCATTTTTTGCTCTGAAGTGGAAACTGAACATGAAAAATGAAGAATTGTGTGAATCGTTCATTGTTTGTTTATCATTGTCCATTTCATGTTAGAAAATACACATAATAATAGGCATACATATGCATACACGAATCAAAGAACATGTTACAAAATCGTTGGATTACCTATTTCAGATTGATTCATACTATTAAAATTCCCTAACCTAACAACATACCAAAATCACTGAGAAAAATCAAATACCTGTGTGGGCGTATAATGATTCTACTTTTCCCTAACATTGACGAAAATGAGAAATAACGATGATAATAAAGATTTATACGTGTGCGCCGGAATAAGTAGTGCAGTCTCAAAACATTTATGAAGAATAATGATTATAGACCTGTGATCGAGGGCCATTCACAACCATGATTACTTCATATTTTACACTTTCAACAAATTACTGCTAGGAATACCCCATTTTAATCCATTATTTTCAATTCAATTCGATTCAATTCAAAATAATTCAAAATGATAATACAAAGTAACATACATGACGCTTGCATGAGTACATAACATCAAAAGGAACTTTGAATCACGTAATTTTCAACACAACATGAATATACAATTATTATAATGATCAACTCTGGTTTCAGAAAAAAAAAAGACAAAGACAAGGACAAGAAACAAAAGCAGGGACGGAACAGACAGAAAATAGAACTAAAGATATAATAGGCATGACAAAGAAAGGGAGGGAAACAAAACAAGATAATGTCTACATTCAGTTATCTGGAAAGGTCACCAAGGCATGAATAAGAACTTAAACTTCTATACAATTTGGCTTAAACACAGAAACTCTTAAATAACGAAAGGAAACAGACACTATAGTTTATATTATGTCAAAATAGTAATATTGTTAACTGGAATTAGAACGAAAAACACTCAAAATCTGATTATGTTTGTCAGTTTCATTTCATTTCATTAATTAAGTTTCCACATAAAAAATCATGCAGTGTTGTGTATACAACATCCATCCATGACAGACTAGAGTGTAAATTAACACTCATGAATTATACGTTAAGTTCAGTATAATATACAAATAGCATTTACATAGCACAAAATCAATTGTAATCCTTTTAAATGGTACATTCATGGCGTATAGATAAACTTGTGTGTGGAGGGAACCTAGCAGTGATAGAAGCAGATGCTTGTGGGAGTAGGTTCCCCGAAAGGAAATCAAACGCAGGCTGTTACACTCACACACACACACACACACACACACACACACACACACACACACACACTGCACTCAGTATGTGCACCTGGACAACTGAACACCTGGACAGTTGCAATGGCAACCAGTATACTGTCGGTAAAATGACTATTTTGTACAATGTATATCAAATTGTTTGATTTGCAATTCAATTCAATTCAATTCAAATTCAATAAGATAAAATGAAAAGTCACTATCAATATTTACGGGTTGAAATTGGGTAAAGGGCGCAGGAATGAATAAGAGTGAATAAGAATGTTTTCAAAATTTATAACAAATTGCAATGAACAATGATGATGACATGGCAGCCTCACCATGAAATTGGAACAAAAAACAAGCAAAATCTGACTGATATGTTTATCAACTGGTTACAATGGCAACCAGAACTATCGAACATCAGAACTTGATTTTGATTTTGATTTTATTTTTGAGTTTCTTTTTTTCATACAAAACTGAAATACAAAGTCAATAATTGAGCGCAGTATAATTTGAATATGACAGTTAAAACAAATGAATGATTAATTCAAATATCCAACATTTTTTCTGACATGACGCAAATAATTGAAAACAAACAAACTATCGTATTTATGCAAACATAAGTTACAGTGGTATTTATTGTTAAAAAGACAAATTAGGCAACTCTTGATGAACAGAAATTCAGGAGACCATTGTCATAAGCAAACGCAAATGAAAATACGGTATAGGGGGACAATGTACACCTCCTTGTGCTTCATATCAAGGGACTGTGATACTGTTATGACGAGCAGCCATTAAAGGACAAGTCCACCTTCATACATGTGGATTGAGTGAATGCAGCAATATTTGTAGAGCACATCAATGAGAGTTTGGGGAAAATTGGACAATCCGTTCAAAAATTATGAATTTTTAAGGTATCATGCACAGTCACTGCTGGATGAGAAGACTACTAGAGTGTATGATGTCACATGCGTACAACGATATAAGGGAAATATAAAGAGAATTTCACAAAATCTTACTTTTTGAAAAAGATGCACACTTCCTCGACTTGTCACTGACGTATGTTAAGGGTAATATTATTCCCCTTGCCTTCTGAAAGAGGGAATTGAAGCGTTCTTTTATTATGCAAGAAAAGTGAAAATATCTTGAATTTTCCTTATACTTTCTTTATATCGTTGTACACAATAGTCATGTGACATCACAGGCTGTGGTAGTCTTCTCATCCAGCAGTGACTAAGCAGAAACTTCAAAAATTCATAACTTTTAAACGGATTGTCCGATTTTCGTCAAATTATTGCTGATGTGTTCTATAAATATTGCTGCATTCACTCAATCCACATGTCTCTGAAGGTAAACTTGTCCTTTAAAGGCCAGAGACCTCAGGATGATTTTCAGACTTTTTCATTTTGAACAACTATATACTGAGTACAGAGTTTCAGAATTTTTAATGATTGGGATGAGGAATAAGAATGTTTTAAACATTTATAACAAAGTGCAATGAACATTTATGATGATGACATGGCAGCCTCACCATAAAAGAATGCGTGAGTTGGAGCTCAAGGAAGCAGGACGAAAGAAGAAGGCATGCATATATAGGCCCTATTCTTCGTAGGTCACTGGTAACTCCTTGGAATAACACCGCTGTATACATTTCTGAAGTAGGGCGAGGATCCAATATACTAGTATATGTCATCAGCATTGCTCAGTGTAATTTGTTTAAGATTTTTCAGAGTATTGCTTCCCTGCTCAAGGACCACAATTCACGAATTCCACAAATCTATACATGGAGCTGTCGATTTATGTAGGCCTGCTACATGATGTGAAATTATGGAAAGTTGTCTGGAATGTCCCCTTTAATTTTGACCACCCATCATAACAACATTATACCGGGTATCACAATGGCAATAATTATGTACCCTCTCGACATGCGTGAGACCATTGAATATGTCAATGTCAATGTCAATGTCAATGTCAATGTCAATGTCAATGTCAATGTCAATGTCACTTTATTCAAAAAACCAAACATAAATAATAAGATAACACAAATTGCTGATGCAAAAAATTTACGTTGAAGGACCCCGAAAGAAGCAAGGCTTGTGAATGGGGCTCTATGCAAGGTACAGATAAGTTGGGACTCAGCAGCACAGGCCATGATGTAAAGTGACAATCCCCATCATAATGATCAGTTGAGAGAACATTCAGATCAGCAGCTGAATCACACACTAACACTACGACATGGCAAGATATAAGAACAATCATAATGTATATACAATGGCAACAGATAAACCTACATAAAAAGGGGAGACCATAAACAGACTAAACACACACACACACACCCACACCCTCACACCCCCATACACAACCACACCACCGGCAGAGCACTCAAAAACTAAAGTAGCCTGGTCAATCTATACATAACATTCAAATAAATGTTTAACATGTAGTTTAACAAATTTATTTCAAATTGTCTAATAGATATTTTTTTACACTGAACTTTGAACCTAGAAAATGTTTGTACTGTTCCTAATGTCAACAGGTAGTTGGTTCCACTCTTTAATACAAGTGGTTTCGGAAATAATTCAAGGAAACAGTAGTCCCTTACATGAGGACGATGCATGGAAGAGGTTTTCTTTGGACGTGTGTTGTAATTATGAATCCATGCAAATATTTCTGGTCGTGACGAACTGAATGAAGAAACGGAGAAGTTTGTGTTGGAAGTAGATTTCATTGTCATTGTTCACTGTCTCATTTCACTGCGAACTACAGCATCATCCTGGCAATGCAACATGAGGGGTATATAGCTCTATGAGTAATAGAGCAGGGAGGTGGATCCCTTCCACCTCCCTGTGAATAGAGTTCGCACGCTGCACGGATTTAGTGTCCCACGTACGTGAGTCAGAGATGCAACAGAACACGCTACGACTCTATAGCTACATCCTCCGGCAGGTGACTCAAATACTACAGTGCTTTGCCTGATTACCACCAGAATTGTAATACAAACCGAGGATACAAGGGAGTTGAGCATGATCACTAATTGTTTATTAACGTGTATAGTCGTGTGTGGGAATTATTTCCCTCTCCACTGATGGCAGTAGTGCTGAAACAGACCACAAGTAAGTTGCACGCAATGTACGAGCATGTATAGATAGTACAGTGTATACCCAACGTACCGTGCCCCTCCCTCGTCGTATTGTATACTTGCCGTCCCAGATGAGGGGCATGGGCCCATGGGAGAGTTGTAATGGGATGGATTTTATACTTCCGTACATAGGGTCTACCTTTGCTCTGTTTAGCAAAGCAATGTACATAACAATTCTTTTCTCCTTCGTTTATTTCGTGTGTATGACGAGTAAAAAATTCAATATTTGGTAATCATCACCATTACGGTTTTGATAGTGGGGGATTTGAGTTGTGATCGTAACTAGCAAACCGAACCGCGGCGCGTCTCAGGTATGTACAACGTAGGTCCCTGTAGGTGTTTGGTGAATGAAAGGTATACAGTAAATGTATGCAAATATCATTGTGGCTTTTGTACATAATGCATTGATAGACCATAATGTGTGTGTGTATTACCCTGTATATTGTATTATATATTATATTATATTATATTATATTATATATCATATCATATTACATTATATCATATCATATTATATCATATCATATTATATCATATTACATTACATTACGTTGTATTATATTATATCCTATCATATTATATCATTTTTACATTATATTATATGGGCAATTCCACGGTAAACTCGCGTTTTCAAATAATGGGTACATTTTTGAGATAATGTGCCAATATCTTTGTAATTGGTAGGATCTACAAGTTACTTTTTTTCATCATGGGTTAAGTAGACATACACCAACTAAATGAATCCAAAAAGAAAAAATAAAGGACAAACATGTTGGGATTCTTGAATCATTTAAATTTCGGTAACTCGCGTTACACAAAAAGGACATGGTCAATTCTATGAAGACCTCTTTTTTGGAAAGTCTCCTCATACTAGACAATCTTAATAAAAAGTTTTTCCTACCTTGAATTGACAGTGGGTTAGGACTCATAAATTAACAATATCAAAGTTGAGTAACAATGACCTGGAAAAAATGTAGGGAGCCTTTATTTCGGTAACTCGCGTTACGGTAACTCGCGTTTACATTATGTCCAGTAACACAGGGTGACACAAATTGATGACATACAATTGTTCTGATGGCACTGAATCTTGTGTTGAATAATCTGAGAGATGCTTATTTGTGTAGATAGTAAAACGAATAAATGTTTAAACAAATATTTTACTAATAAACCCAATAGAAGAGTGTGTTTAAGACTAATAAGAGCTTCACTCCTCATAGAGACCTTGAAATATGTTTGAAACTTATATACTAGATGATAGGTGTATTATTTACATTGTAAGTTTCAGAGTGTAAAGATGAAAAATGTTGAAAGTCTTTTTAAAACAAAACATAAAAAGTATCAAACCCTATATACAAGTTTACGAAACAGCTTACAATCTTTCAAAAAATTTCAAATCCTATCTTTGTGAGGAGTGAAAAACTAGTACATTTCTTTGCAACTGATTGACAAAAAGACCAGTTCGTAATTCCCACTTTGTGCATGAACAAAAAAAAGATCATTTGTACGAACAGGCATTTTGGTTTGTAAATTCACTGACATTAAGCATCTGTGATGCGATGATTATTCATGCGATCCTTATCTAAATGATGCTTGCCAGCACATCCACCTGACAGCAAGAATGGTATTTTGCAATATAAACGGAAATAAGCTGTCACTGCATTCAATACAAAAACAATGAAATGGATGCCTGCTAAATTATAAACTGATGGGAGTATTCTGATCCCCTGATCTAAAATGCAAGTTCATTCTTTTTTTTTTGAACAGAAGTTCCATAAAATTGTTATGTCATGCAAGCTTATGCATTATGCTGCTTTGAAAAACAAGTGAAGTGCCGAAACCAACTGAGAAAAAAAGAAAGGTCATTTGTACCAATGTGTTACATGAGCTACAGTGTATACGAACTGGCTTATTACCCTACATCGACGTAAATAAGCACTGAATCGATCAGTGTTTTTAGCAGTAGCCATGATAAAAAAAGTCATGGGCGTACATACTCAAGCAGTATTCAAACTTACGACCTCCTGATCACCGGAACAGGTGTCATCTCCACTAGACCACCATGCTTTTCGCCCGACAGCAAGTTGCTGGTTCTAATCCTTATAACATGCAGTGGGTACTGCGTAATTATTCAAATTCATGAAATTCTTCCGTTGAGATGTTTTTCATTGCAACTGATTGACAAATTGCCCTACATCGACGTTAATAAGCTCACTGAATTGATCAGTGTTTTATTAGTAGCCCATGATAAAAAATCATGGGGCATACATACTTGAGCAGGATTCGAACCCACAACCTCCTGATCTCCGGACAGGTGTCATCTTCAGTAGACCACCGAACAAGGATTAGAAACCAACACTTGCTGTGCTTTATAGCATTCTGTAATAAAAAATTCTGTAATACTGATGCAGGAAATTCAAAAAGATAAATCTAATGGTCTCATTCACTGCTGGATACATGTACAGTATGCAGTGAAAGCCAGGCTAGACTCTTCAATGTGGCATGTGATCAGTGGCCTTGATGCTAATCACAGTTTATTATGTTTTGCCCTCCTTTGTTTTCAGTCCAGTATAGTGTGTATAGCACTGCATTTGATTGTTTTCACCACAATCTAGCTTAATTAAGTGCTAAAATTTGCTTATGTTGGGGGAAACTTGTGTTTATAGTTGGTAACTCGCGTTACATGCCGGTAACTCGTGTTACATGGTAACTCGCGTTACTCTTTTCATTGACATTTTTTAATGTGATAACAGTGTTTATTGAAGTCAAACATCCTGTGTACAGTATCAGGGTGTGATGAATTTAGAAAATTATGATTCCCAACAAATTACCTCCACTGCTTCCTTTCAGAATGAAAAAATATTTTCTTGTTTCGGTAACTCGCGTTACATGGCTCAAGGGCTGAACTTTCATGTGGTGATTAGAATTTTTTGAAGGTGGCATAAAAATTTTCCTCATGGGAGACTGAAGTAGAACCAATTTGCTTCTTTAAAACAAATTAATTGAAGTGCTAGCAGAATTTTTTTCTATTAAAAAAAAATTATATCAAGTTAAGCATGCATTTTAGCAATTTGGATGACTGAAAAATTGTCTTCAACATTTTGTAGCTGTTTCTCGGGAAATATTTGACCGATTGATATAATTCTTTGAGTTTTCTTTAACTTCAATATATGGGTAATACATAATGAGTAATTCTTTTGCAATATGATAAAGTTGAAATTTTTAGTGCCATGTCCACATTCCCATGGAATTGCCCATATTATATTATATTATATTATATTATATTATATTATATTATATATTATATCATTACAGAGAGAGAGAGAGAGAGAGAGAGAGATACAATTCGTTTATTTCAAAACTACATAGTCAACACATTATGAGTTGTGTGTAGGGCTTCTACACTTATAGTTCCAGTAGTTTGTGAAAGAAGCTAATTTGTCTTTTATTGTATTTAGTGCATAATATAATGTGCAAGTGCATGCATACATCACGTGTCTCTATACGTGGCTTGGTGGCTTTGGGTAGTACATTCATATATCACTCATATATGGAACCGTGCAGCTATGTAATACATATTAATATATATATATATATATATATGCGAGAAGATAAGAACATATATGTATATGTTTATATAATATGATATAATATGATATGATATGATATCAAAATAAATGATTTATGTTTAAAGCAGGTTAATAACACAAAGTTTTCAGGGCTTTGGATTGACCAAGAATTATCCTGGAAAACTCATGTTAATTTTGTAAGTAAAATTTTGTCTAGAATTATTGGGATTTTGAATAAGCTCGAACATTTCTTTCCTGTTCATATTTTGCAGAGTATATATTCTTGTTTAATATCTCCATACTTCAATTATGGAATTTTGGCGTGGGGAAATGCAATTCACTCATTACTAGATTCCCTTCTCCGTATTCAAAAGCGTGCAATAAGAATCATAAACCACGCCGGATATTTTGCCCGTACCAATTGTTTTTCCATCAAAACAGAATTCTAAAAATTTCAGACTTATTTTATTATAATCTCGGAATTTTCATGTATAAACTAACAACTAATGAATTACCATCTGTTTTTATCCACATGTTCAAAAGGAATCGTTCTATCCACTGTTATCCCACTCGCCAGAGTGACGCCTATCACCTTCCCCGTACTCGCACTATTTTTGCAAAGAAGACAATTATATTTACTGGACCCAGATATTGGAATGATCTATCTCTAGATATCACTTCTTCCTTATCTTTATTCACCTTCAAACGCAAATTAAAACAGTTATTACTTAGTGGATACACACTACCAAGCTTTTAGCAACCTTTTTATGCTCGCAGTCTTTTGTCCTTGTCCGCAGCACCAAGTTATTCAAGTGATTTCATGGTACCGATACATCTTTTAATAATATAGCATTTTTGTTATTCAAACACTGCGAGATTTGTATGCAGTCTGGTTTGTGCGATATCTATGTGGTTCATTAGTTTATTACTCATCGATTTTTTTGTACTGGTGTAATTTCAGTTGGTCAAGACAAACATATCCGTTCTCCGTGTAAAATTATATGCCTATGAACTCGGGAACCTACAGTTTTACAAGCTTTAAAGCTTTTATGTAGGCCCCATCATATTTCTTATACTTACTAGTGACATTTTCATACGATATGACCACGTACATTTGTGTCAAGTATATTTTCTTTTTCTTTTTCGTCTACAATCAGAAGACATGATTGTATATATTTTGTAGTACTCTTGTTTTGTTGTCAATAATTTTGTAATGTCATCATTGAGAAAATGGAAATATGAAATAAATTTGAACTGAACTTAACTGAAATATATACATTTATATAATATCTACAGAGGGATTGGTACACTATAATACCTGCTGACATCACAATTAGTCGCCATATAATCTGAATACACACTGGACAAACAAACCTCATCTTCGTGTGGATTTATGTATACATTAGATAATTAGATTGAAATAAGTGTGAGTCAATGTAATCATGACGGATAAACAAGTACATAGATACAGTAAAACCTTTTGACTATTATATCTTGGAATCATGGTCATCCTGTAGTGCGCGAGCTGCAATGCTTTCACGTTTACAAACATGTAGTAAGTAGGCCTAAATACTGGACTGTTCTTTTGCACGAATATATAACTCAAGCGGAACAATATTTCTCAATGTGATGTATTCCAATGCGACTGTATAATCGGATCTATGAAAAGGGCAAACCAGTTTCTTTATTGGCCGCTCCTTCACGGAAAAGTTTTTACAGTCCTGCATCTGCAATGCAGTTTTGGTTGGTTTTAGATATAGCATTTCAACTGAATTTTCATCTTACTTGTATTATTTCTTGAATCAGTTATCTTGCTTGTGCCAGGGCTACAGCTTAGGACTCCTGCCATTGCCTGCTACTTCTCAAGTAATCTTTTCTTCCGTCCGTCCTTCCTTCCTTCCTTCCTTCCTCCTTTACCTCCCCTTCTTTATTCCTCTAATCTGCCCCTTCCCACTGTTTCTTGTTGTTTGTCCTGTGTCTTTGCTCACGGCGAGCGTTTTGTGCCTGCCTGTGTGTTTCCTTTCCTTTATATTTTTTTTCTGCATTGCAAGTTCAATAATGATTTATATTCAGTAGCTCACATTTCTACAAGCTTGTGTTTTACATGGGCCTCTCTTTTCCAATAATACAATTATTTTGAATAATGCATGTATATTGTTGTAATACATTTTGTACATTGAACTTTTTTTTCTCTCTCTCTACTTAAACTTGTATCAAAACGAAAATGTGTTATTGGAAATAAAATCGCATTTGAATGATTGATAGTTACTTTAATTTGAAGCTATCGTAAAGAATTGATTGAAGTGTTCTATCCCTTTTCAAGATTTTTTTTTTTCAAAATAAAATCTGCCCTGTAATAATGATTCACTCAAAATAAAATCTGTCCTGTAATAATGATTCATTGATTTGTGGTGGGATGGCACAATGCTTTAAAATGTAAACTCTAGTACAATTAGGTGCTGGCTTTCGTGAATAAAGTTAATCAATAACATTTGAATAAAGTCAAATCTGATATTACTTCCTACTGCAGCATTCACTTGTATGCCAAAGGTGATTAGGTGATGAGTAGATGAAATGTGAGATTTCTCTGATATCTAATGTGTCATAGCTGACCAAAATAATAATAATAATGATATAATAATGATAGTCCTGGTTCACCGAACACAATTGAACCGTTCAAGTTGTTTGAACCAGAAGTAGATCGTTCTACTTACGTGCAGTGACCACGATTAATGAAAGAGTTATGAACACTGTGAACATTAGTTAATTCTAAACCTATCAGCATCGCAATTTAAACAAATGATGGTTTTAAATATTTCTTCAAGAAAACTTCTTGGGTTTTTCAAATAATAATCGGGTGAACGGCAAGTTGAGCTAAATCACAGTTATAATGATTCAGGTGAGAATGAATATTGGATTTAGGAATTAAAAAGTCATGGAAAGCCGTAGAAATTTGGTTGAACGTGATTTTGTAAATGAAGATGGCTGTCTGAAAAAAAAAATTGAATAACATCAATTTTTTATGTGTTTAATTGAGAAAACAATACATGGGTGAGAGGGAGATAAGTTATAGTAATCTAAAGTTCGCAATCACAACCGCACTGCTCGTTTTAGCAAAATTGTATTGAGTCTGTTTAAATTGAACCACAATTTCCCCACACCTAATAATTCAGTCAGTCTTTTTCCTACAACTGATTGTCCGTCAACACAAATGTATTGGTGAAGTTCAATTATATTAAACACAAATACAGTAATTAGAGTTATAGAGTATACTATTTGACTTAATTTTTAATGAATTCTTACAAAACTTGTCTTAGAATGTTAATGAATGATTTTTTTTTTTACAATCAAACCACTATGATATCACTTCAGATATCTCTAAATTTAGTGTGGTGATTAGATTATCAAATGTTTTATGGGAACAAAAATATTTGTATCGTCTGAAAAGAGCATGCCAAAGAAGTGTGAAATAATTAGTGAGGTTTTCACTTTCAGATATTATCATCTAAATTCTGCTCTGTCGCTGCCTAATATCATGCATGTGGTACAGGAAACAGCAATTCTGTCTCGATTCATTGATGTTAATTATTTCATTTATGGATTATAATGCTTCAGATAATTACCTTATTTTGAGTTTCATTGTCAATGAACTTATTCAGCTGGCGGAATTATGCCTCAAAATTTCGTTGTTACTGAGATAAATATATAATTCTACTCTGTGATTTTCTCGCCTGTGAACGCACACTTCGAATGACGTAGAATGTGTATATGTGTTTTTTTGTAAAATAATGATTTATCATTCTATTCATATCAAACTCACCAAATTTATAGTTCCATTTTCATTCTCATTTAGGTAGGGACCCGAGCTATGCACACTGTGATAACAATTTAAGGCAGATTTTAGTTACCTTCGTAATGATAGTTCTTCCGTCGCCAGCAAAATCACGACAGTATAATTTTTATTTTCTCTCTTTGGCCAGAGACCTTTATTCATCACCTATAAAGTCGATTACAAACAGGAACTTTATGTACCAGTTTATAATGTGCAGTATTTCAAGCATTCGGTTAATCGGTAACATGATACAAAGTTTAGATTTCTCTGAATGTTTACTTTGAATGTTTGTCATCGATTGCAGTTCCCTGGTCAGTTCGACTCGTCAACGGCAGCGTTGACTCTGAGGGTCGTGTTGAGGTCTTCCTTGACAATACTTGGGGCGCGATATGTGACAACCTTTGGGGACCCGAGGATGCCGAGGTCGTCTGCAAACAACTCGGCTACGTCGGGGCTGACCTGGCTCTGGTAGCTTCGCCATTTGGGCGAGGAAATAGCTCCGTACTCCTGGATAAAGTGCAATGTAGTGGTCTTGAATCAAACATATCGACCTGTCAGCATGCCGGTTTAGGTGTCAAGAGTTGCCCCGAATCCAAAACTGCGGGCGTTACGTGCACATCGGTAGGTAAGTGCGGTACACTTGTTCGTACGTCGTCGCCCGTAAGGAATTATCAGATAAAATGGGTCTAAGATGAATTAAGTGTTCACTCTCTTCCTTCGTTGCACTTTTCTTGTTTAGTTACAGAGGTATTATCTCAATTTGGCTATTGCCATGTTATCATACCAACGCTGTAAACTATACCTACAAATAAAACAGAATTATGACTGAAATTGACAGCAGATGAAACCTCTGTTATAATTTATACAAAATGATGATTAAGGAAATCTTGTCTTTAAAAAGGCAACCTATACAAGGCCGAGATAATGCCATTCTGCAATGTGATAACTGACTTCATAACGTGACGTGAGCTGATATTCGACTATTCCAGTGAAAGACAATTAGTTAAATTATGATAATTCAGGTTCATCCATTCCCTCTAAGACAGATGTACTTGAGAGTAAAAGGAATAACATAGTCCAGGATACCTAATATAAGTGATTGTTACATCGGCAGAGATTGTACGATTTGACAGAATAAAATACTGAGTGTACCGTGTATATCGCTCTTCGAGATTCTCTTGTGGGATATAAATATATGTATTTTTTCAATTTTCTCGAAAGCCAGTATAGTTATTCTTGATGAAACCTTGACCACTCAAGGCTATTCAGTTGATCCCGTTCTTTAGCTACATCTCATTTAGCAAGGAAATTAAAGGACAAGTCCACCTTCATAGCCTATGTGGATTGAGTGAATGCAACAATATTAGTAGGACACATCAGTGAAAGTTTGAGGAAAATCCGACAATCCGTTCAAAAGTTATGAATTTTTAAGTATCTGCACAATCACTGCTGGATGAGTAGACTACTATAGTGGATGATGTCACATGCGTACAACGATATAAGGAAAATAAAAAGAGAATTTCACAAAACTTTATTTTTTTCGAATAAATTGCACATTTCTTCGACTTGTTGATGTATGTTAAGGGTAATATTATTCCCCTTGCCTTCTGAAAGAGAGAAGTCGAGTGTTCTTTTGTTATGCGAGAAAAGTGAAAATATGTTGAATTTTCTTTATACTTTCTTCATATCGTTGTACACATGTGACATCACAAGCTATAGTCTTCTCATCCAGTTGTGACTGAGCAAAAACTTCAAAAATTCATAAATTTTGAACGGATTGTCCGATTTTCCTCAAACTCTCACTGATGTGTTCTGCTAATATTGCTGCATTCACTCAACCCACATGTATATTAAGGTGAACTTGTCCTTTAAGGAGAAGAAGGATTTTAGATTCTTCGGGCGCACCCTAGCAAAGGTACATAATTGTCCGGGCATAGGAAAGATGAGGAAAGAGTGGCTGAGCAATGTTATGAGTTATGACTGAGTGCATAACTCTACAACCTTGTATGTTCAAATGAACCTTCTGTAACCATAGTGTGATTTATTAAGTTTGTGGCAAGTTGATACTGTGAGACTGTGAGAGGCTATTTATCCTTGGTAAATGAGACCCTAATCATCATGCAGTAGGAAAGTAGAATACTGGATAATCTTTGAAAAGCATTGATGCGACCAAGGGAGAAGAGAGAAAAAATGCCTCTTATTATCCTGCATGCGATTATCAAACGTGAATTAAGAGATCTAACTAGGTTATATTCTATGATGATTATCATTTTCGTTGCTGTTGTTGAATTAATGTTGTAAGCTGTTAATCGTGTAATTATTGATGCTTCATCCATGTCAAGAACTCTTCCGTGATAGTGATGTTAAAGTCTAATTGTTTCTGATCGCGGATGCTATCTTTATTTCACGCAACGAATTCCAAATGGATTCAGCTTGTCCATATAGGCCTAAATACTTTGCTTTCTAGGAAGCCTTCGACTAGTCAACGGCTCGACACCTGCAGAGGGACGAGTTGAAGTTCTCACTGAATCTGGAGAATGGGGAACTGTGTGTGATGACAACTGGGGTATTGCCGATGCGCGGGTCGTGTGCCGTGAGCTTGGTTACCCTGATGCTTTGGAAGCCGTGGTTAACTCAGCGTCCTCTCCCGGGGAGCCCCGCTTTGGACGAGGATCGGGCCCGATTGTTCTCGACGGGGTGTATTGTTCGGAGGAAAAGACTCTCCTGAGGCACTGCAGCGTCACGAAAGAGTGGGGTGTTAACGACTGTTCGCACGCGGAAGACGCCGGGGTGATATGCAAGACCAAAGGTGAGCGCCACGCCGTTTTCTGTTCCGGATTGATAAGCCAACCCCAGTAGTCCACCAAGTTCTTCTACAGTTTTCAAACGAAGAAATCATCCTCATGTAATTACTGAACTGACATCACTGCATTTGACCACATATTCCTCTACCTTACATTTATGAAAGAATTGATGAAAGGTCCTACCGGGTTAATTAATTTAATTCCTAACAAAATCAGGGAAAAAATTAGAAGTCAATAATATAAGAGTGAAATGCTATACTTTAGTCCTTAAAAGTGACCTGGCAGTTAATGAGTTGGAATTTTAGTAAATTCAATTAAAAGGTTTGTCGAAATTGTGCAATCTTACGAAAGTATAAAAAATTTGGTATATCAAAAACAAAGGAGTACATTGAAACAGAAGCCTTTTATGTGAACTATAGAACCATAGATTTTTATGCCTCCTTGAACTTTAACAGGGAATAGTTAAAAATTATAGAATAAGAAAAAAACAAGTCGCAGAGATGATGATTAATTAGTGTATGCATACTGCACAATGATTTCATACATGCATTTTTAGATCTCCTGAGCCGAAGGCTCAAGTGAGCTATTGCGATCGCTCGTCGTCCGGCGTCCGTCGTGCGTCGTCCGTCGTGCGTAAACTTTTTACATTTTCATCTTCTTCTTGAGAACCCCACGACCGATTTTCCCCATACTTGGCAGGTAGCATCCTTAGGGAGATAGGATCTCAATTTCTTTAAATGGGCACCATGGCCCACCTGGGGGCCCCAGGGGGCCCAAACACCCTAAAATTAAGGAATCTTTAAAAATCTTCTTCTTCTCTAGAACCAGAAGTGATAGGGCTTAGTTGATACTATGAGTAAGTACATTGATGACTGTAGTTTCAAGTTTGTTCATGGGGGAATCAGGGGTGCCCCCCTTGGAACCCAGGGGAGGGTGGGGAAGGGTCCAAATGGGGCCTAAATTGTACATTTTCATCTTCACTTTGAGATCGCCATGTCTGATTTTCACCAAACTTGGTAGGTAGCATCCCTAGGGGGATAGGATCTCAATTTGTTCAAATGGGCACCATGGCCCACCTGGGCCCCCAGGGGGCCCAAACCCCCTAAAATTAAGAAATTCTTAAAAATCTTCTCTAGAACCAGAAGTGATAGAGCTTAGATGATATTGTGAATTAGTACATTGATGATTGTAGTTTCAAGTTTGGTCATGGGGTTGGCGGAATCAGGGATGCCCCCTCCCCCCCCCCCCCTTGGGACCCAGGAGTGGGGATGGGGAGAAGTCCTATAGTTGTAATGGAGCCTAAATTGTACATGTTCATCTTCTTCTTGAAAACCTCACGATGAATTTTGACCAAACTTAGCAGGTAGCATCCCTAGGGGGATAGAATCTCAATTCCTTCAAATGGGCACCATGTCCCTCTTGGGGACCCCTAGGGGGTCCACCACCCCCCCCCCCCACATTAAGGAATATTTAAAATCTTCTACCCCAGAACCAGAAATGATAAAGCAAAGTTAATACCATGAGTTTGTACATTGATGACTTTAGTTCCAAGTTTGTTCATTGCAGATCCAGGGCTGCCTCCCCCCCCCCCCCCCCCACCCTGGAGTTGAGGGGGGGGGATCCATATGCAGACCTAAGTTTCCAATGTTCTCAGGTAAGAGTGTGCAAGAATGCATGGAAGGTGAAATTGCGATACTTAGGTGAGCGCGTGACCCCCGGGTCTCTTGTTTTCATTTAGTTCCACTCTTGCGTTTTAAATTCAATAGTTTCAGGTTTGATAGTAGAATCTCTGGAGAAGGCCTAGAAGAATAGAGAGTCTGTGCCAGTCTTCTTCACTGCCGCTGTCTTTTTTTTTAATGTACAAGTCAGTTTCTCTATACACAACCTCTTCCATTTTATTGTAATGGTATTATATTATGTTCCAGTCAGTTTCTCTATACACATCCTCTTTCATTAATTTTATCGTAATGGTCTTATATCATGTTCCATGTATGATACATATAGCCGTTCGTATGGTGGACGGAGGGTACCCGGATGAGGGTCGAGTGGAGGTGTTCTACGGAGGCACGTGGGGGACGATCTGCGCACACGAGTGGAGCATCGAAGACGCGCACGTATTCTGTAGACAGTTAGGACATCCACTGGGAGCTCGCTCGATAAAGACTGTGCCGAGTGTCGATACACCAGTGTTACTAGATGGTTTGCAATGTAACGGAAGTGAGGCTAGTCTTTCGGACTGTCCGTCAAGTGGATGGGCCAACAATGAGAACTGTAATGCCGAGTCTGCTCAGATGGCAGGCGTAGTGTGTAACGGTAAGTTAATGGTACACGGCGCTCTACTCATTCTATGAAAGTCGATTGAAATGTGACAAATTTCCATCTGATTATCTTATTTCAAAAGACAATCAAAATTTCGTTAATTCCTTCAAAGACAGCTATAAAAGTTCCCGATGGCTATATACATATGGTCAGAGTAGATCCTGCAAGGCATCAGCGCATTAACAAGGGTCGAGGGTACATTATTACCAGTGGCTCGGTGGCCATCATTGTCATCAGAAATGTATTAATGTCAAGCCAACATTATCTAAGAATATGTTAAGATCATACAGGAGAGGGGAATAACTTGCAGATCGGTGCTTGATGTAACTTCTGCATGTATAAGTTAACAGGTAGCAGGGTCGCCAGATTGCCGTTATTGTCTTTACAGCACACGATTACTTCACCAACCATGCATTTTTCCCCAATGACTGCTAATCATTTCATAAAACTTGTCGATTTGCAGTTTTGTTCACCGTTCTAGGTGCTGCACTGCATTCAGTGAAAGATGTCATTCAGTTCAGCTTCTCCTCGTGCGAAATCTCTTACCATCGCACTCATGACCCTCACTTTCTGTTTAATTTGTAGGCTACATTTTTTTTTTCCAATCGTGTATATTCTTTCATGCACCAAATTTGCAACATGCAGTGCCGTCCACTGTGGTTGAATTACTTAGTGGATCAAGCTCTCGAGACGGGATCGTAAGATACCGAGAAGACACTATTTCCGGTTTGATCTGCGACCAGGACTGGGGAGAAAAGGAGGCAGCCGTGATCTGTCGCCAGTCAGGATATGCACATGGCAACAGCACCAAGTTGGTATCTCTTGGGTCGGTGTCGGGAAAGATTTTCTTCAGGGACTACCAGTGCGATGGAACGGAAACACAGCTAAGCGACTGCCCCTTCACGACCCGGAGCATCACTAAGTGTGACAGTAATCAGATTGCCCAGGTCACATGTGGACCTCCAAAAGGTAAATTCTGCGAATTGCGGCATCTGTTATTCACTGCCTAATGCTAAAGTCACACACGGTGGGGTGAAAAAACGGATTTGATGAGGGTGAATATGAGCCGGATTAGTCCCGGAATGGAGGGTAAATTAACTATGCTTCAGTCACATACGGCCGGATTTCGAACCGGGTCCAAGGAATTAAAACCGTATCGACCCGGTTCGCACCGTAGAGATTTAATTCTTATGGACCCGGTACGAAATTCGGCCGTGTGTGACTCTAGCATAAGACATTCGTTCTTTTGTGAATTTCCTTCGTTTTACATAATCATATATGTGTTTATAGTTGTGTGCATCTAACGAGATTTTCCCTTTGTTCTCATTCCCGCTATCGCTCATTCTCATTGTCTCGTCTTACTCTCCTTCCATATCGTGACTACGTTCGTGGTGTCAATAGAAAAGTTACATTCTTTATCTATGTATTGCTCTTGTTGTGTTCTGTCACTGTCTGTCGAGATCTTAGTATGATTCTTTCACCGGTATTTCTTTGGCACTCAGACTATGACATAAGATTCGCCGGCAGCAAGTACTCCGAGCAGGGGCGTGTGGAAGTCTTCTTGGCCGGACGTTGGGGAGTGATAACAGATGTCTACGTAACCTACAGCACCCGCAATGTGATCTGTCGGCAAATGGGTTACGCGGGATACAATTCCGACTACACCTTTGACCGAAAGTCATTCCCGCGCGGGACTCTGCCAATCTTGATCGAAAATTTAGGTTGCATTGGTGATGAACTTCGGATTAACGACTGTCATGAAATAGATGTAGTAGATGGACAAAGTTCAAGAACACACGAAGATGAAGTTGCCATCATCTGCTACCCATATGGTAACCGTGTTTATACTTCATTTGATTTGATTTGATTTACTTATTCTCTGTATAGCATCATATACAATATTTTTAGCAATGCATACAAATATAATACTCACTATATCTATAGTTTCTATATGCAAATTCAACAAAATCATTCCACGTTTAAATCTGTGACATAATTACAGTACATGTGTCATGAATTGCCATACAGAACAGAACAGCATTATGAACGTTATTGAGAAAAGGTAAAATAACGAATATAAGTGGGAATAAAGACATAGAAATGAGGGAGAAAGAAAAAAAAAAGAAAAGGAATGAAAATCGAAACATTGTTGCAAAAGGCATTCCTCGATATATGAAGCATAAAAGTAACAAGAACCACCTCTCCAAACGGACACCGTCCCAAAATGAGAAATCGATTAAGTATTACGGTGTCTTTGCCTCATTCTGACTCTGCCTGACATGTAATCCGTAGATATGATACGAAACACTTTTTTGTGTGATCAGAGTGGTACTGTAATAATACAAAGTTTGTGTGTGTACATGGACATTACTTACATCGATGATACCAAAGTAACGATAATCCGTACCTCTTTCAGCAAAACTAAAGAACTGATCATCGTCACCATGACGAATTATTAATAATTCATGGCTTCAATAACTTCTTCATTACATTAAATGAAATGAATGGAGAACGTCTTTGCGCATTCCCTTTTGTGTATTCCTGTAACAAACAATCCTAAACTTTATATTTATCCATCCTTGATATGAACTTCCAAGTTCGAGGCAATCAAAATAATAAGGGCATGATGCCTCTTTACTTTCACTCCAGTACTCTGGTCGAAGTTGATGTGTTAACGTGGCTCGAAAATTAAAGGAGAATAAAAGAGTAATTTTTTAGAAGGTTTGTCTTTGAGAGGAAAATGAAAAAAAAAGAAGAAAACCTACAGCAAAAATATGATGTTTCTGTCTGACTCTCCTGAATTGTTTGTAACTCTGCATTTTCTGTCACGTAGAGAGTGTCGCGAACCACCCCGTCAGGTTAATAACCGAGACCGGGATAGTCAACACGCGGTACGGCATCCTACAAATATACCACGACGGTATGTGGGGAGCTGTGTGTGACGTGTATTTCCAGGATACGGAAGTAAGTCGCCTTTTTTCAGTTCTAGTCGCAATTAATATGCATGAGTACAATTATGAATGGCTTTAAATTTATCATACTTATATACATAATGATTTGAAGCTTTTCTTCTGAATTTTCTTTTTTTTTATGTTACTCTTTCGTTTTAAGTGCTTGGTTGTTGTTTTTTTCTCTCTCTCTCTCTCAACTTCCTCTCTATGTCAGGTAGTGTGCAAGGAACTGGGCCACTCTGACACGGAAAGTTCGCGAATTCTGTACAGCTACGAGATGGATGACGTTGAATGGCCATCTCCCCAGGTTTCGTTCGATATCTCGTACTGCGCTACATACCAGGATGACAACATCGACAAGCTCTTCGAGTGTGGCCATGCGGCGTGGAAGAGGGCGCCCTACTGCAGTAGGGATTATGAGCTCACTATTATCACGTGTGTGGGCGAGCTGCCCCACTTATCCTCCAATTCGGGTAAGATTTGAAGTCATATACTCCATCTTAAAAACAAGAAAAACATGCTTATCGTGAAATTCCAGAAACTGCGCGATGTTAGAATAATGTTATGTCTTGCTAGCGACTATTACTTTGATATTTATCTCGAAGTGATTTTTTTTTCGTTTTATCCATTAAATTCAATTCTAACTTTTATTTTCTGTTTTTTCAACAGAATGTACATAATTTACGTAAATTTGACATGCATTCTAAATGTTACACACTCGGGTACCAAGGAATAACATGTTCATATCTGTAGTCATTAATGATGCTTTATTCATGCAAACATAATTATTTATACACATTCTGTGAAAAAAGGAGGCATACCCACTCAAAAGACTGTGCTTGTAGAACCTACTATGTGGGCACCTCACAAGGAAGAGAAGAAAACACACATGTAGGTGAAGAGCTTAAAACTACACGTTTTAGTGTGCAAGGAGAATTACTCATTCAGTATCTCACCGCTCATACAGTTTCCTTCGTTCTGTCCTCTACTGTCCGACAATCACCCTGTCTTAAACTGAGCACGCTTTGTATTATACAGAAAGATCCGTCTGTCCGGAGGAGTCTTTTATTTTTATTGACGTTATCACTCTCCTCCGCAGACAAGGGGATCCGTGAAGCCAGACGTAGTCTCCGCGGAATATAATATTATCCCCGACATGGAAATATAAATTAAACATATAAATTATAAATTTATGAATTATAAATATTATATATATATATATATAATGTATATATATATATATATATATGTATATATATATATATATATGTGTGTGTGTGTGTGTGTGTGTGTGTGTAATTATACATATTATAATATCTGCATGATATCTGCACTAAATAAACCCAGAACAGCCAATACACTGGATGAGCATTTTCCTTCGTGTGGAAAGCTCAAAGCATAGGGTCTACTGTTATATTGTAGGCCTAATATTTACATCATTCAGTTTTCCTTGTTTCAATTTGTCTGTACAATGCTTGCATAATCATCAAAACAATGGAAATGGCTGAATCATCTCACAGAAGCCAGTGAAGACTTTTCTCGAACGTTTCTCAGAATTAGTAACCACATGATGCTGAGAATTAACACACAAGTGTATTGTCTGTGTATAATTCTTTAAAATAGACTCTCCAGATTCATACGGGTCCGGTCCAGGTGCGTGGGAGATCATACTGATCAGTATGGCGGTCGTGATACCGCTGAGTCTGATAATTTACTGCTGCTGGCGAAGTCATCGGAACACGGGCTCCGCAACAACTGCCAATGGCGCAGTGTCCACTAGCGCAACTTACGTGCAGTCAACGAATTCGGCACAAGTAGAAGTTGCGTCAACAGAAGCGTCCTCTTCTCCGCCAGCTTACGTTGAGCCGTCGCCAAAGTCTAAGGAGGCTCCACCAACATACGAGTCTGTGTCTCCGGATTCGGCAGCCGCCGAGGCGGCAGAACCCGTTTGCGTATAATAATGTGAAACACGCAAAATAGCTACACATAAATAATATTTCAGTGCAACCTTGGACGTTGTTGCATTTCAAATTGAAATCAACACGTAGAGAGTGTCTTAATATAACTTAAAGGAAAACTCCGGCTGATTTTCAGACTTTGCTTTTATTTAGAACAATTTTAAATTGGTTAAACTGGTTACAGAGTTTTGATCAGAACTTACAGTGATTGGGATAAGGAATAAGAAAAAAACTCATAACTTATCATCGCTATGAGCATGCAAGGATGATGACATATAGCAGCGTCAATAATCCGTAAGAATGGATGGGTGGGGGCTCAATTTAAGGGAGCAGAACAAAAAAAAGAAGAAGAAGAAAACATACATAAATTGTACACGGGTGACCTTGTTAAGAAGGTGGTATTGTACATGCATAATGGTATTGCATTGCTATTTTTCTGAAATATGTGAGCCTTCTTGCATGCATGCATCTTATAGTGAGCCCCCAGTCATGCCCAATTCGTATGGTAAAGCTGCTATAATATAATATGTCATCATCCTTGGTCAGTTATTGTTTGAGTTTTTCAGAGTACTAGTATTCTGCTCAAGGAAAAAATTGATTCCACAAATCTAAACATGGAGCTATCGAGTTATGTACTACGTGATGTGAAATTATGAAAATCGCCTGGACTTCCCCTTTAAGGAGTAGTCGTACTTGATTTTCTTAACTGAACTATTCAGCAACACAATGTGAACTATGAGTAGAAATTGCTGATAATACGTTTACCTCATTTTTCATTAGTATGATTGATAATCTACTTTGCATGCTCAATACCTTGTTTATAAACCCGATGTTAAACGATCATTTTTTTTAAATATCAGAGGCTTATTATAACACGTGCTTCTCGAAGTCAATTATCATGGCATCATTTTCTACAATACAATTTTACCATATCGGTCATCATTATGTAATAACAGATGATAACACAAATATCACCAAAATTTTAGACGACTCAATTAATCTCACGTTATTTGAGCTCATTCATGACAAACGTGAATGAAAATGGCTTTGATTGAAATTTAAACCTGACTCTTACAATATGTTCTCTTCATTGACAAGGCGATATAAATAAAAAATGGCACTCTATAGGTAGGCCTACCTTCTATAACAAAAAGAAAAATGGTTTCTTTGGTTCCATTATGTTTCTCAAATATCAAGGATAGACTGTATATATATAGCAATAATAATGTCACAACAGAGGAATGCATTAAATACCAATCTTGATTTTAATTAAAAATCCGAATATTCTGGGGTCCTCCCCCTTCGTCAGGGATGACAGTGCGAATGAATTTTAATATGTTAATATCACTGTGAAAATTCATTCGCACTGTCATCCCTGACGAAGGGGGAGGACCCCCGAAAATTCGGATTTTAAATTAAAATCAAGATTGGCATTTAATGCATATCTCTGTTTTGACATTATCATTGCTATTTCTAGTACTGCCAATACGCGGAGATATATATATTTTCTTGCCTTTAATACTTTTTTTCCCTCCTCCATAGGTAGTATAGGTAACGAGACACTTTCAGCAACCTAACTAATTTTATCTAACTTTGACGCCACTTACATTGCTATCTCCCGTCAGGCATTATTGTTAAAGTATAGAAGTAAGATTTCTTTGCCTGTCATAATTGTTATGAGCAGACGAAAATAACAGCATGTCCATTTACGAAAGTGCGTTGCTCATACCACATCTATATAACGTCATTCTTCTCGAAATTGATAGCATTTATTTTATACGTTTTTTTATGGATGAGTCAGATTTGTTAAGAGAGTATTATTTCTTCTAAAGTTGAATCAAGGCAAACAATAATGCTGAAATTTCGAAAACGTTTAGGGGATGTCTATTCTTTTTTATTCCCCCCCCCCCCCCCCCGGCTCGGTCTTTTTTTCCTCTCTCTCTCTCTGTTGTTCAACGTGTGAGCAGTATTGTTTTATGCATATAGCAATGCATTTCAAGATGCGAAATTGCGACACTTTTAGGAGCTCATGATTTTGGCAGGATGTGTGTATTAATATCTTGCCCCTGTGTGCTGAGTCAGGGATGGTGACGACAAGCCGTGCAATATACAATGGTGAAACTGTTTGTTGTGTAGGTGTTTCGAAATAATAGGCAATACTAAATATACAGCTGTAGTGATAGAATAGCTGTCTTCTATGCGTGGTTTTGTGTGGTTGAAACATAGATTGTTGTAATACGATGTACTTACAGTAGTTTTACTGTGTCTCCTTTGTCTATGGCATACATGCAATTACAGATTAAATCCTTCCTCATTCTTGAAATTCAAGCATTCAAGCAGCAGAAGCGTAATGCAGGACATATTCTTAGAAAAAAGATTTGACAATTAGTGACGAATAATGCAGTAATGATGAATGACGGTAGCAGTGTATAAATATCATGATAACTATAAAGATAATCATTTTGAGTCCGACTGTGGGGCGCGTACTAATTCATATGTTTTCATTAATGAGAGACATCTTCAAAATGTGATTAATTTCTCCGCCAATATCCGCCTCACGGATCAATGTGGGCTGATTTGACGGAGTACAACAGTTACTGTGTCAACCGAACATATTGTCAAGAAAAGTCCATTCAAAATTTAGTGTGTAAGCACTTCAACATAACAATCTTTGAGCTCTGAAGTGTAATATATTTACCATCGCTATGTTTGCATATTAATGAAATGAGGATGACCAGCTGTTTAACCTCTGTGCTAATGAGTCAAACGTGCACAAATTTTACACACTTTATATACCATAGACATATGAACGTGGCACACAAAAGGTTAACGAAGATTGTGCGCTCTGGCTCAGCAGAAGGGGGAAAGCACGTATCTATAGATAAGATTTACAATACGTCGTAATGCCATAAACTTCTTTGGAGAAGCATTGACTACGACTGTCATCTTATACACTGGACTGCGTTGCTCTATTTATTCTTTTATTCAAGTGTCATATTAAAAAAATCGTGTTCTATGCAATAAGAAACTAATTGCTACAGTCATATTGATAGTTTTCACTTTTCCTTTAATATTATTGGTGCTTGCCTATGACGTGTGGAACGCAATCTTCTAAATGTGTGATTATGCGATGTTATCTGTATATCGGATGTTGTTCATGTTGCAACATAGATGTTATATGTCTTATTATTATAATCACTATATATGCTGAAATAATTGTTTCAATAGTGCTTGTGAATTTGTACAGTGGGCAAATTAGAAATCAATGATAGTCTGTATGAATGTATATTTGGTAAATTTATTTTAACTTTTCATGACATTACATAATATTATGTTAGACTAAGTCAATACTCACTCACCACCCATCAGTCAATCACCAAGGCAGAAGTCGCTATTTCAACTAGACCAGTTAGTGTGGCTGGAGACTGCACTTGATGGTTACGGTATAAGAGATCGATGACCGATATGACAAAAATCAGGTATCGGAACCACGTGCTTCTGACTGTGGTTCATGGATAATACGATCATGACTGTGCGGGGAATTTATTGCCATTATGCGTATGCAGTATAGAAATTTCAGGCCACATAATAATTATGCCTCCGCCACGAAGTGACGCCGGAGGCATTATGTCTTCGGGTTGTCCGCCCTTCCGTCCGTCCATCCTCCCGTCCGTCCGTCCTTCCGTCTGTCCGTAATGAATTTTGTGTACAGCGTAACTAAAAAACCGTTTAAGGTGTCTTAATGAGCCTTGGTATGTATATGCATGAGTGGGCGAAGTTGAGCCTACTACTGTAACTTTTGGGTGCACATGCTCAAGGTCAAAGGTCAAAAGGTCAAAGTCAAATGCTCAAAATTTCACTATTTCCCCCATATCTATGCAATGCTTGGAGGTTTTTTCTTGAAACTTTGTGTATACATGTAATACCAAAATAAAGATTCTCCAGAGAGAGTTTTGAGTCACGAGGTCAAAAGTCAAATGTCAGAGGTCAAGTGAAAATGTTAAAATGTCACTTTTTTCTCCATATCTTGGAAATGGTTCAAGCTATCTTCATGGAACTTAGTACATATGCATATACTGACTATCAGTTATCATCTAAGGAATGTGGGGGTCATGTGTCAAAGGTCAAGGTCAACTCTTCAAAATTTCACTTTTTTCTCATATCTAAATGCAATACTTGCCGGATTTTTCTTGAAACTTGATATATACATGTATAACCCAATAGAGATTCTCTGGGAAGTTTCTAAGTGAAAGTGCTAAATTTCATCTCTTCGTCCATATCGTGAAAGTGGCTCGAGGTGTCATTATGAAACTTATGATAGTACATACAACGTATAGTATCTATAATGCATAAATATACCTGACAGTGATTCTCTTGGGAATTTTAGGGTCATATGGTCAAAGGTCCAGGGTCAAAGGCCAAATTAAAATGCAAAAAATTACTATTTGATTGTGAAATTACACTTTTTCTCCATACCTGGAAAGTTAATCAATGCATAGACTTATTAAAAAGGGTTAAAATTGAGGTACAAATCCTAAAATCCCCAAATACCTGCGCTCTTTGGCAGTATAGCCATCCATCCAATTAAACCTAGTTCAAGGAAAGTAAACATTTAACTTATTTGTGACAAACCTGTCATTTTGATATTTTGCCAATTATGTAAAACTCATCACACATTGTCAAGACATTGTAGGTACTATAGACCTCTTAGGAGAATCATGCATTATGGCGGAGGCATACCAGTCGCCATAGCGACATTTCTAGTTTCATTATGATTGTAATGCTGCCTTGCCTTCTAACAAAAAAAAAAAAACACACACACACACACACACAAAAACACACAAAACAAAAAACACCTCGATAGGATTACCAAAGAACGAACCAAAGTGCACGAACAAAAGTAAAGATATATATATATATATATACAGTGTATACCCAATGGTGATGTGATACAATGAACATAATGTGTCGAAAGATGATTATCGTGGTCCAGCATACAGAGGTACAATGTATATGCTGTTTAGTTTGATTTATCGCATTCGATTGCCACTATTCTTTTAGGAGGGGGCATGGAAAGGAGGATTGGAGAGGAAAGAGTGCATGTGGATGAAATAAGAGCTTACAGAGGAGGGAGGGAGGAATACTTTGTCACTCAAAAAAGCAATTCTTTGTTCATGTTTCGGAGTATATTTTTGCATAGTGTATATCCTGTGTATATTACAGGACGCATTTATTTGATGTTTGGGTTTAAAGCAGTTTTGATCATGCTGTTTCACTGAAATTCTGTTATTTTATTTTGTAGTGTGTACTCGATGGAAACGGGGGTGTTGATGAATTAAGAATTAAAAATGATCTGAACAAACAAACAAACAAACAAACAAACAAAAAACGGCCACACACATGGAAATCCTTTTGGCTGGGAATTCAGCACACACATGCACGCGCGCAAACACATACACACGAACACAAACAAACAAACCAACAAACAACGTTTACGGCAATCACATTTGTGTCTGTGATATTTTACTTCGCACAGTTCGGGTGAACAATGATTCAAGTCACGACAGTGGGTCAAATCGTGGTTTTCCCCGAAACTTCGTAACCATACAAATTATAATGAGGCTGTGTTGAGTGAGCTGCCTGTAGTACAATGAACATTGTATTTTATCCTAAATCATGGATTTCTATGAAAATCTTATGAATTGTGATATGTCATACAAGGAAATTACTTTATTACCGATGTTAATGTTTGTGTCTTGATAAGTTATGATCTTCCCTTTACGAATTCAGTGTGTGTTTTGTGGATATTTCACTATGTGAAGATTGATACTCTACCTCCGTTTTAAGATATCGCGTCATATGCCTACATCTGTGATACCAATAAATCGTCATTCTGTGTCTCTGTCACAATAACTCCTTTGCCAATGAACATTGTATTTTATCCTTCTTTTCTTCTTTTTTTTGTGAATTGTGGAGTCGGTTACAGCTCGTTATTCCGAAGGTTCGTTATTCCGAAGGCTCTTAAGTCCGAAGATTCGTTTTTCCGAAGGTCAGAGTCGTTATTCCGAATTTCATTTTCGGTCTAACGAATCTCCGGAATTTCGAACCTTCGGAATAACGCCCAAATGTTCGGATTAACGAACCCTTTCTATTTTCGGATTAACGAACCTCTAGGTATAGGGAATTTACAAGTGTGTTTCGGATCAACGAACATTCGGAATAACGAACCTTCGGAATAGCAAACCTTCGGAATAACGAACAGCACCCGTGGAGGTTGACATTATCCTTTTCGGTCAATATGTGCCTCATCAATCTCCTCATCTTAGATCAATCTTTAGGGCTTTAAAAAAAATACTGATATATATGTTGCAGTGTATGTTTCATTCTAGCATTTATAGTGTTGATGAGAAATACAAAGCATCGATAGGATTAAAGAATGTACGTATATAACAATGTGATTGATTATATCCTTGTGTATCTGTGTCTGCGTGCATGTGTCTGTATAGCATATTGCCAGGACGTATAGCCGGAATTGTGATCCACACTAATGGCGTATGACGTTGATATAATATTTTCAGCCATTAAATGAAAATTTACTGTCTTCAATTGGATGAGCGAATGTAGAAATATAATTATAGAAAAACACATCAGGGAAGATCGAAGAAAAATCAGACAACTCGATACGAAAGTTTGAATTTGAAGAATTTCTGCACCGCCATCATCTGTACGGTCGTATACATAGCAACGATTTGAATGATGTACCACTATATAGGACAACGATGTAAATGAAAATTAAGAGAATCGACATACTGCTCGCGTAAATAGCACTTGGCTTAAAGTTACCTCTTTCAGAAGTCACGGACAATGATACCCTCAACATAGGTCTACTTATTATGTTAATAAAATTATATACTGTATAACGAATGATAGTATGTTATTGCCCTGGGCCGATTCTGATTTTCATTACAAAAATTGATATTTGATATTTCATCTTGATATTTTCTTTATAACGTTTGTTTGATCTATCGTCCTGCTTTGACATCAATCTTGTAGTTCCTATCAATTGATGGCCATTACGTAACTTTAGAAAGATGACATTTGGAACGGATTGTCTGATTTTCCTCTAAAATAATGTGTTATATCACATTTGCTCGATTCACCCATCGCACGTACATTTTTTTTTAAAAGAAACATGTAATATATACATTTTTGTGCACTTAAATACTTTATACCTCGAGTCTCATGTCTGATACTCGTGAGAGCCCATACCATGGATGTTATCTGCACGGTACAAGAAGAAGAAGAAGAAGAAGAAGAAGAAGGAGGAGGAGGAGGAGGTGGTGGAGGAGGAGGAGGAGGAGAAGGAGAAGAAGAAGAAGAAGAATTAGAAGAAGAGGAATATCATGGGGTCTAATATACAGCTTACTCGGTTGATTTCAGTATCACTCAATGAGAAAGTATGTGATGGGTTTCATAATCTAACTTTGTGTACATCCCTCGTACTGTATTTTGATATCATTTGCACTATTAATGTGTGTCAGTGGAGGACGAATTTTTGTAATCTAAATTCTCCATCATATAAACGACATTTCGCTGTCCAGTCAATCCCCGATCAATTACAAGGCGGTCATAAAAGTGCACGGAGGGCGCTTCTATACTTTTTGGTTACTGTATGACAGCGAAGCTAGCGATGCTTCTGTACTCACTCTTTGATGACAACTGTCAAACGAACAATGTTCGCGTGCATTAAATCTCGCGGAAATCTTCTTTTTCGTTCAATAAAGTACAGGCCACCTTGGTTTATCAGCGCACTGGTATCTCGTGGGGCCAAGATTCGCGAAATAAAAATGCACGCGCTAAATATAATGAATGCGAGTGGCCGGTCGGTGCGGTGGCAATCCACGAAAACAATCCATCCCACGAATTGACATGCCACGAATAGCTAGTGTGGCACCTTTCACCGGTTTTGTTATGGTGTCCTCTTCTTCAGACTTGTGCAGAATCAGAAGGACACGTATCCGGGTTGGCAGCTGTGACACCCCTTCAAAAATCGGCTTCATACTGTATCTAAACGTTAATGCTGATCGTGGAGCTTGCAGAGCTTGACAATGTGGGCATGACACCCCTGTTTTTCATCGTCAAGTTGTTGATATTGCTTGCGTAGTCCCACAGCCTGATATGTGTGCTGCCCCACAGACACAGGCGCAGACACTGCACAACACGCCGTCGCCACCGCCACCTCAACTCTGCGCCGCACGTATGTGCATGAGCTGCAACTTTGCTGCAAGCACCTGCTAAGGCCAGGAAAGGGTAAATATATTGTGCTTCAGTAAAATCAGGGAGGTAGAGAGTTTCCACCTATCAGTCTATGGAGGAGAGCCGACAAAAGTGAAAAAAAAAAGAATGATAAAAGACTCCCCTGGAAGCTGGACAGACAGATTTTTGCATACTCTCGAAATAGACCCCACCTCTGTGTGTCTGTACTAATAATACTACAGCAGCTCGCCTGTTTACACTTGTGAGTTCAGCCCCACCGTGTGGCGTTCAGCAGTACGTAAAGGTAAACTACATTAGCTGGGTGGGCGGTGGGGCTTTCTTCCACAGTATAATACTGTAAAAGTGGATATTTTCGCACGACTAATTTTTCGCGCTTGGCCGGGTCAGAAGAGTTTCGCGTGTTTTTAATTCCACGGAATCAAGACATCACGCACAGGAACATATGGCATGTAAAAATATTCGCGTGCTTTTATTTTTTTGCTAGTTTCTGGTTGCGCGAAATGCGCGAAAATTTCCACTTTTACAGTACTCGCATATGCGACCCCACCAAACAGCATTTACGCGAGATTGATACAGCGGCAGCGCCAATTTCCACAGCTTAGCGTCTTTTGTCCTTCCTTTCTCCTGTTTTTTCCCTTTAGATTCTGAGCTTGCAACATGCTAAAATTTCAAGTTGTGGACCACCCTGACTTCTCTGTCATTTATGAGCCAATTTTGATTCTGTTTGCATTATATGATAGCACTACATGGGAGCTTTGAAACTTCTACACAGAATTTCAGTCGTGACCTTTGACCTTGACCTTTGACCTATATTGTACATTTTGCTACAAAATGCTACTCCTTCGCCATTTCTAACCCGATTTCGATTCCGTTTGCTTTATGTGATGGCACTAGGTGAGGGCTTCAAAACTTCTACACAGAATTTTGACCTTTGACTTCTTTGACCTTTGACCTTGATTTTTGACCTGTATTGTACATTTTGCTACAAAATGCTACTCCTTCGCCATTTCTAACCCGATTTCGATTCCGTTTGCTTTATGTGATGGCACTAGGTGAGGGCTTCAAAACTTCTACACAGAATTTTGACCTTTGACTTCTTTGACCTTTGACCTTGATTTTTTGACCTATATTGTACATTTTTTCTTTCTTTTCTTTCTCCCTGTTATTCTTGGAAAGACTTCCTAATGTCCCTCGACTAATTCAACCATAAATACAACCCTAAACTAAGCCAAACCTACTTGTTTAAACCCAAACCCTAAACCTTAACCTAACCTTACTTGCTAATGCACGGATGCATGAGCACTACTGCGGTGAGGCTGATTTCATGATTTTGCTGATTTTTCTGTCTAAATTTAACACTGCTGCAGCACTGCTGCAGCAGTGCCCCAGTGCTAAAGCTGAAACAATTGCTGAAAGGAATAAAGCAGTGTTAAATGTAAGGTTTCATATATTGTCTAGCATAAAATATTTTACTACATTTTACTATGTAGAACATACAGCAAAACTTAGGCCACTCTTACTACACGTAGGTGCATTTTTAGACCCAAAATCTACTTCATTAGTTTATTGGGTGAACATTCGTTTACATGTATGGCAACAGGAGTATAGAGCTAGACCTAGACACTTGTTCTAGAATCATAGCAGTTTATATTTACGTGGGTTTTTTATTCAGGAATCATGGTACATGTATTTGTGTTTATGTGTTATGTGTACTGACAGTGACACTATAGAGTGATCAGTAGACAGTGCACTCCAATTATAACAAACATGGTTACACTTTAATTTCCTTATACTGAAGTAAATTCCAGCCCCAAACAACTCTAAACTATTAAAAGTCTATGGTACAAAATTTGCTTGTATTGTATAAGAACACTGTGTCTATAGCAAACATTTTGTTTCAGTGAGTAATTTCTGAGTGCTATTGACAAAGAAAGCAAAACAGATGTCCTTTATTATATTCTTACAATGATTAAAAAACATTCAGAATAACGAACCTTATATAATTGTCGCAGTAACAAAACCCCCCCCCAAAAAAAACAACAACTTTGGAACAACAAACAATGTCTCAATTCCAGAATGATGAACTTTCTGAATGACGAGCCTTCAGTAGAATGAACCTTCAGAGTAACAAACCTTCAGAATAATAGATCCTGGGAATAGCAACCCTTTCGAATCTTATTGAGCCTTCGGTATAACAAACCTTCAAAGTAAAAAAACCTGTGAGATAACAAGTTGTAGCCAAATCCTAAAAGCTATCACTTTTTATACATATATGTTTTCATACCAAGCATAAAAAGTACAACTATATGCTCTCTCTTTAAGTGTGAATTTAAACAAAATTGATGAGATAGCATCCCATTTTACATAAGCTAGCAAGGGTAGGGTAGTGTAGAGTAGTATCACAAAAGTAGTAAGGGGTACATTATATGGAACTCTTCCTGATGGGCCTGTTCAATGAAGGGACCTATAACCACCAGCACTACTACCTGACAGCCCACCCCCCCCCCCCCCCCCCCCCCCCCCCCCCCCCCATTCGCCCATTCGCCCATTCGGAGCACAGAACATTACTGGGATGGTCCTCTGATGTGGGACCTGGACTAGAATGAGAATTATTTTACAGGGTGATGCACAAGTTGTCAATTCCTTACTTGGCTGTTGAAGTTATTATTGTCCCCGCCGAACGAGTTCGAGCAGGGGACTATGAAACGGGCTCCGTACGTGTGTGTGTCCGTGTGTCCGTCCGACGTCCGTCCGGACGTCGGTGTGTGCGTCCGTGTGTGATCAAAATCTTCAATTTGCTACTTCTCTGTCATTTATGAGCCAATTTTGATTCTGTTTGCTTTATATGATAGCACTACATGGGAGCTTTGAAACTGCTACACAGAATTTCAGTCGTGACCTTTGACCTTGACCTTTGACCTATATTATACATTTTGCTACAAAATGCTACTCTTTCGCCATTTCTAATCCAATTTCGATTCCGTTTGCTTTATGTGATGGCACTAGGTGAGGGCTTCAAAACTTCTACACAGAATTTTGACCTTTGACTTCTTTGACCTTTGACCTTGATTTTTGACCTGTATTGTACATTTTGCTACAAAATGCTACTCCTTCGCCATTTCTAACCCGATTTCGATTCCGTTTGCTCTATGTGATGGCACTAGGTGAGGGCTTCAAAACTGCTACACAGAATTTTGACCTTTGACTTCTTTGACCTTTGACCTTGATTTTTTGACCTATATTGTACATTTTGCTACAAAATGCTACTCCTTCGCCATTTCTAACCCGATTTCGATTCCGTTTGCTTTATGTGATGGCACTAGGTGAGGGCTTCAAAACGTCTACACAGAATTTTGACCTTTGACTTCTTTGACCTTTGACCTTGATTTTTGACCTGTATTGTTCATTTTGCTACAAAATGCTACTCCTTCGCCATTTCTAACCCGATTTCACTTCCGTTTGCTTTATGTGATGGCACTAGGTGAGGGCTTCAAAACTTCTACACAGAATTTTGACCTTTGACTTCTTTGACCTCTGACCTTGATTTTTGACCTATATTGTACATTGGCTACAAAATGCTACTCCTTCGCCATTTCTAACCCGATTTCGATTCTGTTTCCTTTATGTGATGGCACTAGGTGAGGGCTTCAAAATTTCTACACAGAATTTTGACCTTTGACTTCTTTGACCTTTGACCTTGATTTTTTACCTATATTGTACATTTTGCTACTAAATGCTACTTCCGGCGGGGACATATATTACGCACCGCGTAATTTCTACTTTTCCTTGTTTATGCAGCAAATAGATAAATGACTGAATAAATGAACAAATGAATAAATGAATGATTGAATGAATGAATGAATAAATGAATGAATAAATGAATGAATGAATGAATGAATGAATGAATGAATGAATAAATTAATGAATAAATAAATAGACAAATAAATAAATAAATAAATAAAAGAATTCTGTCTGTATGCCGAAGTAATGCAAAAGTCAAACTGCAAACTGAAATTGAAAGATCAAAACTTATAAGAATAGTGCACATGGTGCACATATTACTCTCTGCAGCTACAGATCAATGCTCCAACAATTTGACTGAGCACTGTAGAAAGTGTAGTTGATTATACACATTTAGGGGTTTATTTCTAAGGCTACAATTTGTTTGAAGTATAATGCATATGGCAGGAAATGTTCTGTTTGAGGGATGTATATACAAATGTAACTATACACAATTTCACAGCTCAAGCTGGCTGAAAACGAATACAAATTAAGAGTAAAGTTGAGGGCTTTCGCTTCTGTGAAATCAAACCACTGAGAACTGATGGTATTCTTACCATTGCTTATTGCAGATCATGATGTCGTCAAGAGGTTCTTCACTGGACTCCTTCTGTGGAAGGTCATACACCAATCACACTATATGGGAGCACAATCCATATGGCCATTGCTACGAGCAGCTAGTCTTCATCCTACCTGCCCATTGCTTGCTAGCTATCATCAGTGCTCTGTATGTTGACTTTTTGAGCAACAAATTGAGCAGTCCCAATCTTAAGAGGTCAATTGCAGTCCATGGTAGGTTTGTCACAGCAGTCCTTACTGCCCTGATTCAAGTATTAGACATACTGCTAAGACAATTTGTATCCAATGTAAAGCCAGCACCTGTGGATTATCTGGTGGATTGCTTGGCAGCGGTCGCATGGTTAATGGTAGCCCTGTACCTGTGGAAGCTGAGACGTCAGAGCATTGCATATGTGCGGACCCACAAACCTGTCATAGGGTCATGGTTCTTGACACTGATGGGCGTCTGTGTCCGACTGACCACCATCAGCAAGGAGTTGCACAGTGAGGGTAAGACTCTGTCCACTGGTGAAGAAGCCATTGTCTTTGCATGGACTGCTCTCCAGATCCTCTACCTCATTTCACTCCTGCCAGCCCCTCGACACACCAGAGTGCATCATGAAATTGGAGCCATTTCATCGTATGGAAGCATAAACGAAGATCCCACAGAGGAGGAGCCACTGTTGGCCTCATCACCTTCGTCCAGATCTGGCTCGCGGGATCTGGAGCTTGGCACAGCAGAGGATTCCGCCAGTCTTCTCTCGAAAGCCACTTTCTGGTGGACGCAACCGTTGATGCACAAAGGCGCCCAGGGTCAGCTTGTTCGGTCAACAGATGTGTTCCTCTTGCCAAAGAAGCTGACTACTGGGTATGTAGAGGCGTACTTCTCAACAGTTTATCCCCAAGGCTCCAGGGCATTTGCAGAAGAATTGTATTGTTTCAACGACTCACTCCATAATGGGAGGGCACCTGCAGTGAGTGAAGAAGGTGGGTCATATGGTTATGGAAGCGTGATAACAGGTGCAGTCCACAGAGAAGGACCTCTTGATACTGAGGTTGCCGTGACGGAAAGAGTCACACTTTGCCGGGCACTCTTCCGCGCATTTGGCTTGCGATTCTTCCTGTTAGGCATAGTCAAATTTCTGGCAAATGTGCTCACATTTGCAGGTCCTCTCCTCCTCAACGCCATTGTGTCTTTCATGGAAAACGGTAAAGAACCGATGCGGTATGGCTACTACTATGCCCTTGGACTTTTCCTGTCAACATTCCTCAGTGCCATGCTGGGTACCCATTTCAACTATCAAATAACCAAGATACAAGTCAGGGTTCGTGCAGCTCTCATCATGACTATTTACCGCAAGTCCCTGGCAGTCAGCGCCACCACCCTGTCCGCCTTCACGACGGGACAGATTGTGAATTTTATGAGTGTCGACGCTGGGAGGATAGTCAACTTCTGCAACAGCTTTCATGCCTTTTGGAGTCTTCCCCTGGAAGTGGTTGTTTCACTCTATCTGCTTTACAGGCAGGTATGTATCAAAGAGTTTTTCATGCATGAGTAAAGAAAGTGATTAACATGATCTTTATCATACAACAGTGTGATACTATATTTTGCAATTAGCAGGTAATATTTGATTCGTGTATACCACAAGAAAACCTTTCTTTAATGGTGCATCTAATTTGACATGGTGTATTTGAATAATATAAATGTCAATATCATTTGTAGCAATCTGATACTTTTGATACTTTGAAATGGAATGGTGCCACACAGGCATGCTGAGAATGCACTTTTCATTCAAGAGTTTTTCTGTATTGGATATTCATTTTCTTTTTCTCTGTGAAAGCTCAATACCTTCCCCTTATTGCACTACCTCTGTTGTGCACACAAGATGAAATGTGCAGGCTTTTTTTCGTATGAGTAATGCATACTTGCATCGGGACCGGCAATGCATCTAGCATGTTGTCTGCACGGATGCCATTACAGGTATATATAGAGCATCTAATTGCTTTGTGCTTGACTAAAGGAAAACAAGACCTACTCCATCAAGCTCTACATGGTGGAACTTCAAAGTATTATTTAACAGCCTATCTTTAGGCAAGTAAATATTATGTATTGAGAAACTTTCTTTGCAAATTTTACATCAACAAATTGTACTTGCTAGCATTATCCTGTGAGTATTGTTACTGCAGGTAAGGTTTACTTTAAGAGGTCTTTTCATTTTTTTCTCTCTCTTCTTTCTTTCCCCCCCCCCCCCCTTTCTCTTCTTTCTTTTTTTCCCCCTTTCTTTGTCTGATCTCAAGGTTGGTGTATCTTTCCTTGCTGGCCTGGCCTTTGTGTTTCTGCTCATGCCTATCACCAAGTGTTTAATGGAAAAGATACAGAAACTGAACACCGACATGATGCAACAAAAAGATGGAAGAGTGAAGGTAAGACATGGGGATATGTGGGCATAGAAATAGCCAGCAATAGGGAGAGAAGTATATTAGCACACTTATAGATGTGCTGTATAGCTTAATGTGCACTAGAGTATCAATTTTGCTGTAAGATTTTGCTGTTAGACAAAAGAAAAACAAAAAATCACAACAACAAAATGCAGAAAACCTGCTTGTGAATACATATACTCTTGCCCTCAAGTTCCTTTCACAGACAGGTAATATGGAGGCCCATATACCGGTAGTTAATTTAGCTGAGATTGTAAATAGATGTAATACCTTTGTGTAAAAAGTGTTACGTCAAAGCTTTTATACAAAGCTGATATGGGTTACCTCATACCATACTATTGCACACAAGCATAGGGGATGATCAATAGCTGAAGTAATGCAGTGTTTCCATACTCAGTGCTATCCTTCAGAGGCCAGAAGCTCACTAAATAGGAATTAATATATAAAATAGTATGCTCCTCACTGAAAGATGTGGTGCCTGTTGTCTGTGACCATTGCATCACAGATGTTTTTATGCCTCCGCCACGAAGTGGTGCCGGAGGCATTATGTTTTCGGGTTGTCCGTCCGTCCGTCCGTCCGTCCGTCCGTCCTTCCGTCCGTCCGTCCGTCCTTCCGTCCGTCCGTCCGTCTTTCCGTCCGTCCGTAATGAATTTTGTGGACAAGGTAACTATCAAAAGCTGTTGAGGTATCCTAATGAAACTTGGCATGTATGTGTATTAGGGGGTGAAGTTGTGCCTATCAACTTTTGGGTGCACGTGCTCAAGGTCAAAGGTCAAAAGGTCAAGGTCAAATACATAAAATTTCACTATTTCCACCATATCTATGCAATGCCTGAAGATATTTTCTTGAAACTTAGTGTATGCATGTATTACCCAATTTAGATTCTCTGGTGAAAGTTTGGGTCATGACGTCAAAGGTCAAAGGTCAAAAGGTCGAGTAAAAGTATTAAAACTTCTTTTTTTTCTCTGTAAATTGAAAAATTGTTCAAGGTATCTTCATGGAACATAGTATATGTACATGCACTGACTGGCAGTGATTATCTAGAGAATGTAGGGTTCATGGGGTCAAAGGTCAAGTGCAACACTTCAAAATTTTACTATTTCCCTCATGTTCATGCAATGCCAGCAGGATTAGTTTTTTTTTTTTTTACACTTGGTGTATGCATGTGTAACCTAATAGAAATTCTCTGGAGAGTTTTTTTTCTTTTTCTTTTTTATTGCCTCAAAGGTCAAAAGGTCAAAGATCAAGTGAAAGTGCTGAACTAACTTTTTCCTCCATATCTCGGAAGTGGCTCAATTTATCGTGAAACTTACTGCATATCTATGCATGTTCTACCTGAATGTGATTATCTTATGAATTTTAGGGTCAAAGGCCAGATGAACATGGTAACAATTTACTATTCAGTACAGAAATTGCACTTTTTCTCCATACCGGTACCATGAAAATTACTCAATGCATAAATGTATGAATGGGTCAAAGTCAAGTTAAAGTCCTTAAATCCCCAAATACATGCTCTCCTATTCATCCAATTAAACCAAGGTCAAGGAAGGTGAACATTCAACACATTTGTGACAAACTTGTCATTTCAATATTTTGCCAGTTTTGTGAAAATGTAATCACACATTGTCCACATGTACTATCTAGACCTATTAGGAGAATCATGCATTATGGCGGAGGCATAACAGTCGCCATAGCGACATTTCTAGTTTTTAATTGTGTTGCCTTAAGCCTCAAGCCTTCCCATACCCTCACCACTTCAGATCATGAACGAGATTCTCAGCGGGATACGCGTCATCAAGTTCTACGCCTGGGAGCGCCACTTCAGGCAGCACATTGAGGAGCAGAGGTCAGAGGAGCTGCGCAGTCTGCGAGGCATCAAGTATCTGGATGCCTTGTGTGTCTACTTCTGGGTCACCACGCCCATCCTCATCTCCATCCTCACATTTACGACGTACGCCCTTCTTGGACACGAACTAACTGCAGCAAAGGTTTGTTACCCTGTGTGGTGTTTTCAACACAAATTGTTCCTAGGCCAGCTAATATATGCTGTCATAGACTGACTATTATGTGCCATGTATGTGGTAGAAAAAAAAGTTTGACACAAGTGAAATCACAGAATCACCTTATCCTCTGTGTCATCTTCCAGAGGATGCAATGTTCAAATGTGAGATTGTACTGAACTTGCTCATATTGATCAGGTGCTATATTTCCATACCATCCATGTAAAATAGCTTCCCTCAGGAGGATTTTGATTTCTTTTTTGATATCATCGCCTGCCTGGTAGAAGGACCTTGAGTCTTGGGCAGTCAAAAAGTGTTGATGACAGTGACATATAAAAGAGCTTTCAAAACTATGTCAAATAATGTAACATCAAACTTTGATTCGGGGGTCATAACTTCATGCTATGTGTAGGACCCTTCTCCTGAGCAGGCAATGATAGATTCTCCCTAATTCACAGATATGTCCATTTCTATGTTGAAAGGTGACAATTGCAATTTGAGGGGAAGGCAAGAAGGTCTTAACTTCCATGAAGATGTTCAATCTCACTATCTGGGGTAACTGCTGAAAGCAATCCTTTACACACAGCTATCACCTCTGATACTGATTCTTTGTAAGATGTTTACACCCATCCAGTGTCAAATGAAATCATTTCATCAGAGTATGAGATCCTAACATCAAAGGTACTGTTAGCTATCCCTTTGTCATGAAATATATTAGGGCCTTAAATTATCACATTAGCAGCGCCATTGTGTATGTCAATTGTGTCATGCATTGGCACACCTTGTCATGAGGAGATAAACTTTGAGATGGAGGTATCGTGAACCAGAAATGATTACGTGCATTTTAATTTTGCGAGATTTGTGAAATTTAATGCACACAAAGTTTTCGTGTATACTATATGCATTGAATGCCAGTGGCATTTCATGAAAATTTAAAGCCACACCTAGTCGGCTTCAATTCGCAAAATTTTATGCTGCAAAATTATTTTGCTTTAGAGTGAGCCTTCCATTACACTGCACAACTCTGGTGCATGCTACATTTCTGAGTGATATGTAATCCAAATAGTCACATTCAGACTAGATAATTGTCTCAGTGTTCTTCATTTCTCTGACGATCAGGTATTCACCAGCCTGGCCCTGTTCACCATCCTCATTGGACCTCTGAATGCCTTCCCATGGGTCCTCAATGGCGTCATAGAATCATGGGTGTCACTGAAACGTGTCCAAGAGTTCATGGATCTAGAAGAATCTGACCTGAAAGCATACTATCAGTCAGGTTAGCTGGTTACATTTTTGTCCCCGCCGAACGAGTTCGAGCAGGGGACTATGAAACGGGCTCCGTACGTGTGTGTGTCCGTGTGTCCGTCCGTCCGTCCGTCCGTGTGTCCGTGTGTCCGTCCGTGTGTGCGTCCGTGTGTGATCAAAATCTTCAATTTGCTACTTCTCTGTCATTTATGAGCCAATTTTGATTCTGTTTGCTTTATATGATAGCACTACATGGGAGCTTTGAAACTTCTACACAGAATTTCAGTCGTGACCTTTGACCTTGACCTTTGACCTATATTGTACATTTTGCTACAAAATGCTACTCCTTCGCCATTTCTAACCCGATTTCGATTCCGTTTGCTTTATGTGATGGCACTAGGTGAGGGCTTCAAAACTTGTACACAGAATTTTGACCTTTGACTTCTTTGACCTTTGACCTTGATTTTTGACCTGTATTGTACATTTGGCTACAAAATGCTACTCCTTCGCCATTTCTAACCTGATTTCGATTCCGTTTGCTTTATGTGATGGCACTAGGTGAGGGCTTCAAAACTTGTACACAGAATTTTGACCTTTGACTTCTTTGACCTTTGACCTTGATTTTTGACCTGTATTGTACATTTTGCTACAAAATGCTACTCCTTCGCCATTTCTAACCCGATTTCGATTCCGTTTGCTTTATGTGATGGCACTAGGTGAGGGCTTCAACACTTCTACACAGAATTTTGACCTTTGACTTCTTTGACCTTTGACCTTGATTTTTTGACCTGTATTGTACATTTTGTTACAAAATGCTACTTCCGGCGGGGACATATATTACGCACCGCGTAATTTCTACTTTTCCTTGTTTTCAGGTGATGTGATATATACAGCTGTAATAATGATTTTTGTTAATTGATACTCCAGAATCTTTACCATGCATTCAAAATCTGGGATATTCTCCATGAAGCTGCTTGATGCTGACTTGCATCAAAATGCATGTTGCTTTCAAGTGCTTCCACTTACAATGTATTTCTTTTGAAGCTTTCCTCCATCAGACCAGATTGTTACAAAGTTTTCCATTGAAAAATTCCAAAGTCCATTTCCAAAGTTCCGGGCAAATTTGCAAAATTTTGCAAAATCATTACTGTGCACAAACATGTAGTATTCATTTTTACTCTCGCAAAGCCTGTATATCAATCCTACAGGATTCTGTATTATTATCTTTTTTTCTTTTTTTTAATCCACCAACTCCTCCCATGATTACTTATATATGTCTTCCTTGAACTGGTAATCCATATTGTGGTGCTGCTCTCAGTGTGTGACACTGAGATCACTGGTGTAGTGTGTGTTATGAGCGCTCACGTTATGATGCTGCTGCACTGTTGGGCTCATTCAACAATTTTTTTTTCATTAAACACTAGAAATTGCTGTCACCCATTTTTTAGTAACTCAGTGTACACCACCACCACCACCACCAAAAAAAAAAAGAAAAAAAAAGTAATAATTCAACCAAAATGGCAGATTTCTGTTTGGTACCCCAGGGTACCAAAAACTGCATCAAATGTCACAGATTGCACTGAAGTAGTGATTGTTCACTTGTCAGAAGCCACAGTTTGTAGTGTTGTCTAAGTCACATGCACTTACTTTTATATGTTTTCTTTAACTTGGTTTTCATAAATAGATATGTGTCTATCAGAGGGAGAGCATCTCAAAATCCAGGAAGGATGTTTCCACTGGGAACGACCCAAGAGAGAGGATGAAGAAGAGAAGGAAGGTGGAAACAAGGAAGAAGGTGATAAAGGTGACAGAGAGAAGAAGAAGAAGAAGAAGTAGAAAGGCTCGTGAGCAGCAGAGAGCAGGAGAATGATGATGGAGAAAATGTCGAGCAGTCATTAAGATTGCAAGACATTGACTTCAGCGTGTTCAAGGTATGATGTTAAAGTGCTCACTCACAGTGCAGTACAGCAATTTGACAATGCAATGCAATGACCGTTTCTTAAAAAAAAGCCAGGTATATTGGATACTGGAACAAAAATATCATTTGATGCATTTTATTTGCCTATTGTACACTCAGTATAACAGTGAAGTTAAGTAAACATCATGAACAGACAACTGTGCCGACCTGAACAGTTTATTGGGGGAGGGATTTCCCCAGCCTCAAAGAAAGTGGTATGGGATACTTCTTTACTAGTTTAGGTGAAATATGAAGAATATGCTAGTCATATTTCTGCAATGTTACTAATTTTGAAAAACTAGATAAGTCAAAAAATACATCGAGCTGTTTTTTAAAAAATGGATGTCCAGGACACTTGCTTTCTCTCGTCACATCATTTTATGTAGCTTTTATTCTCATTGCCAGCTATTTTCTTTTTCTTCTTCTAAAGAGTCAGCAAAATCTTGCAAAACATGATGTTAAGCAGTTTTATGTAATTTTTGTTGTCAAATCTGAAGGGTCAGTTGGTTGGCATCATCGGTCAAGTCGGCTCCGGCAAGAGCTCCCTCTTCTCGGCCATCAATGCGGACATGGTCAAGGAGGGTGGCTCCATCAGCGTGGCCGGGTTGGGCCAAGGATTCGGCCTGGCGTCGCAGGACCCCTGGCTGCAGCATGCAACAGTCAGAGACAACATCACCTTTGGGAAGACCTTCAACACCCACTGGTATCAGCAGGTGGTGGAGGCTTGTGCTCTCACGGAAGATATCAAGGTAGGTCTAAACACAAGCTTTGTCGTTTTATATTGATCATTCTGGCTTACGTTATTTCAGTTGTTGATAACATGTTCAGGATGTTATATTATTGTATTAGTGTGGATGCTGAACTGAAGAAGGTGTCCTGAGGCAATAATCTTTCAGCTTACTTGTCTGGCTTTATTTAACTGGTCGCCTTCTTGGCAGACTCTCCTAACCTTGTTTCAGACTATACATTTGTACATCATATCAGCACACAGGTCACTGTGTCGCAAAAGTTTTCAGTCCAGACAAAGTTGTCAGTCTCTGACAATTTCAGTAAAATCCTTGGTTTTTGTTGGCTGAGAAGCTCTGGTCACTGACTGTCTTGCTATGGTAACTGTCAGAGACTGACAACTTGTCAGGGCTGACAACTTTCATGAAACGATGCCCAGATGGAAGTGGCTGATGTGGAAAAGGGAAGGACAAACTGAGTCACCTGATCTGAGTTATTATTTCATTCCTTGGCCAGCTGTCAGCAGCACTTCATGAGTGAAATGTTACAAATTGCTCCAGACATGAAATGAGGACCACATGACAATGAAGGCATCTCAAGTTTCTGTATTGCTTTTAAGATGATGTCAGCTGGGTGTTTGCTGATTAACTAGAGGGTGTCACTTTTAGAAGTTATCAGTAAAATCTTACTTTTTTTGAAGTTTGAAGGTGCCTCCTGTTTGTTTTGTAATATAACTGGTTGTAATTGATCACCTCAAGTCACTGGCAGACAGCTTGTTAAAAAAATTCTTGTATGTTTGAAGTTATACCTCTCTGTGTAGCTCAGACCTCTGTTATCCTGCATTTGTTGTGTTGTAGATCCTACCTGCTGGACATGACACTGAGGTAGGAGAGAATGGAGTTACACTGAGTGGTGGACAGAAGGCAAGAGTTGCATTGGCAAGGGCTGTGTATCAGGTACTTTAATACAGGGTGTCAACTTGTGAGTTGGGGGGGGGGGGGTTGGCTGTTTCAAAAAAGAGATTTTGCTAATGTAAGTGTAATGTTGGGCAGGTGTCTATGGGAAATGCGTGTTATAGCAAAATCAGTCCATCCTCAACGGGTTGAAGTCGCAATCGCAAAGTTGCTGATTCCGCAAATTTGGTCTCAAAAGTTGCGTGAGACTTGAAAGAAAAAAGTCAAGAAACCTCATGATGAGGTTCTTCTCGCATTGCAGAATTATTGCTTGAAATGTGAAGTAGGGCAGATTCCAAAGCCTCCCCCCCCCCCCCCTGCTTGATTAGGGTAAATGGGGGCTGTGTAGTAAAGAAACAGATCTACATCATCAAGTGGGTAACTGTCTGATAGAATAATAACAGCATTGTCTCAGTCTTTCCAAACAGTATGTGGTTGTTTGTCTTTAGTAAATGAATAATCTCGTGATGTGGTAGGAAGAAATATAAGTCAACAAAAATGTTCACACTTTATTGGTCGCCAATGCCAGGATAAAGAGATCTATCTCCTGGATGACCCCTTGGCAGCAGTGGACGTACACGTAGGCCGGCACATCTTCTCCAAGTGCATCATGGGACTGTTGCGGGACAAGACTCGCATCCTGTGCACCCACCACACAGGATATTTGACCGAGGCAGACATGGTCATAGTCATGGAGGGCTGCAGAATCGTAAATGTTGGTGAGCTCAACATAGTTTACTACCTATGCTGGTTTTGAAAATGCGGTTTGGTCACAATGGGTTACGCAGTGTATGTTAACCTGTTGAAGACGAGTCCCGAGTATACTCGGGCAGGTGTCTATGGGAAATGCGTGTTGTAGTGAAATCAGACCGTCCTCAACAGGTTAAGAAAATTTTGACCTGTGGACTACTAAAGTACACATCAAATATACGTGTAACACAGATAAATAACCTAAATTTTGATGCCGGAAGTATTGTGCCTCTGTGGCCTCCATTTTGTGAAGAATTTAGAAACTAAATGAACCAAAACTTATCATGGTATGATGAAAAGACAGAATCATCTATGTCCCTATCGTCACTGGGGTGACAAGACCTTGTATCTCAAATTTTGGTGAAAATGACTTTTCTGGATTAATAGTCAGATAATCAGTTAAGTGATGTCCTGTACAAATCCTGGCTGTTTTACCACCACAGCATGTCAATGGGAAGACTTTCCCACTTGATATAGTGCTTTGGCTGCCATGTTTTTTTGCTCTCCTGAACTTCTAACATTTTGTAGATACAAGGTCTTGTCGCCCCAGCGACACTATGTTCTTAATGACATTACATGACAAAAATGATGTTCAACATGGACTTTATGTAGACAAAGTTTGTTTGGTGCAGAAGGTGCTAGTTCCTTTGTAGTAAAGATTATTTCGCAGGAATTGACAGAGGGCTCAAGTTGTGTTTTTCTCTTCTTAATCTCGATCAAGGTCCTCCCAGCTCTGTCCTCGGCCATTCCCAGTTTGCAACCCATCTCCAGTACAGTGAGAGCGTCGGGGAGACCAGCACAAAGGACTCGTCGGCAGGGAAAGAGGTCGCGGGATGCACCAAGGGTGGGGAGAAACTGGTGGAAGAAGAAGAGAAGGAGGAAGGTGTCGTCAAATTTGGCATCTACAAGGCTTACTGGAATGCTGTGGGCAAAATCTTGGCTCCATGTGTACTGTTGTCACTCTTCCTCATGCAGGGTTTGTTCAATGAAGGGGCTTTCATACTATTAAAAGCCTGCGTATGGAGTTGCATATAAGTGCTTCGTACCAACTACGCCATACTTCCACTGGCCTATGCTGTGCCCGCCCTGGCCTAGAAATGTATATGTGTGTTACAATGTGCGCAGAGGCATACGTGAGATTTTCTGAACTTGTTTCACACTTAATCAGATAATTTTGTCAGTCCACAATCATTGAGTAAAAATCAGAAGAATTATCTCTGGCTAGATATGATAACATGAGTCTTTATACAGTGATAGTAATAGTTTCAACAGACAATGCAAGATAAGACAGTGTGAAATGTATGCTATCATATGACAAGATCTGTCAGTAGATCTGACATCTGACCAAATGTTTGTATTCCCCTTCCCCACCCCCACTTTGCCATGGCCTGGTATTTCCATTGCCTGTAGCATCAAAGAATGTGAGCGACTGGTGGCTATCATACTGGACTGTCCACACTGGTGGAAATGCTGCAGGGAACAGCACCTTAGCCCCTCCCACTGGAGACCCACCCACCGTCCACTTCTCCATACTGGATCCAATATACCGCTCCTTGGGACTAGGGCATCACGTGTGAGTTTGCATAGAAAGAGTCTCACAAATGAAATGTTCCTGTGAACATGTGCATTGACATGTGAAACAAACCAATACCAGCTCAGCGTAAGAGAGATCTGTAGGATGCGCATCCAAATCAGATTTGAAATGGTTTGTGGTGAAAAAAATTTTAACAGTGGAATGTAAATGAGTCGATATTGCTGTCTTTAAACGAATCCACAAACCAGTTTCCAGTAAGCCTTTATCTCAATTTAAGATATAAACAAATATGTTATAATTTGTATCCAATCTATGGACATGTGGTTTTTAATTTGAAGCAAAGTATATGAAGGTGATGTACTAGTTTGTTTTTGTTTCCAACTTCTTATCTTTGTGCTTTACCTCTAGATCAACAACTCACTCAGGACTGTGGAGTTCGAGCAATAGTTCTGAACGAGGTCTTGAGTTCTATCTCGGAGTCTACGGTGGCCTTGTTGGAGCTAACTCGATCTTCACGCTCATACGGGCTTTTCTCTTCGCATACGGTGGTATCCGAGCGGCCACAGTCATCCATGAACGATTGCTTGGAAGCATTCTAAGGGTGAGTGCAGTCAAGCTTGCAGTCTGCAGCAGTCATTGCTACCAAGACAAAGCAGCCCAAGCTGGATGGAGAGAAAAGTAGTTTTGCTATCATCCATTTTTAGAGTCAATCCATTTGAGGCTTTGCTTTGATTTTTTTGTCCCCGCCGAACGAGTTCGAGCAGGGGACTATGAAACGGGCTCCGTAGGTGTGTGTGTCCGTCCGTCTGTCCGTCCGTCTGTGCGTCCGTGTGTGATCAAAATGTTCAAAATGCTACTCCTTCGCCATTTCTAACCCGATTTTGATTCTGTTTGCTTTATATGATAGCACTACATGGGAGCTTTGAAACTTCTATACAGAATTTCAGTTGTGACCTTTGACCTTGACCTTTGACTTATATTGTACATTTTGCTTCAAAATGCTACTCCTTCGCCATCTCTAACCCGATTTTGATTCCGTTTGCTTTATATGATGGCACTAGGTGAGGGCTTCAAAACTTCTACACAGAATTTTGACCTTTGACTTCTTTGACCTTTGACCTTGATTTTTGACCTATATTGTACATTGCCTACAAAATGCTACTCCTTCGCCATTTCTAACCCGATTTCGATTCGGTTTGCTTTATGTGATGGCACTAGGTGAGGGCTTCAAAACTTCTACACAGAATTTTGACCTTTGACTTCTTTGACCTTTGACCTTGATTTTTGACCTATATTGTACATTTTGCTACAAAATGCTACTCCTTCGCCATTTGTAACCCGATTTCAATTCCGTTTGCTTTATGTGATGGCACTAGGTGAGGGCTTCAAAACTTCTACACAGAATTTTGACCTTTGACTTCTTTGACCTCTGACCTTGATTTTTGACCTGTATTGTACATTTTGCTACCAAATGCTACTCCTTCGCCATTTCTAACCCGATTTCGATTCCGTTTGCTTTATGTGATGGCACTAGGTGAGGGCTTCAAAATTTCTACACAGAATTTTGACCTTTGACTTCTTTGATCTTTGACCTTGATTTTTTACCTATATTGTACATTGGCTACAAAATGCTACTCCTTCGCCATTTCTAACCCAATTTCGATTCCGTTTGCTTTGTGTGATGGCACTAGGTGAGGGCTTCAAAACTTCTACATAGAATTTTGACCTTTGACTTCTTTGACCTTTGACCTTGATCTTTTTACCTATATTGTACAATTTGCTACTAAATGCTACTTCCGGTGGGGACATATATTACGCACCGCGTAATTTCTACTTTTCCTTGTTTTTTAAAATTACAATTACCAGCAATAATTTTAGCAGGTAAATTGTGCTAAATGAAGCTTCCAAATCACAGGTTTTAGGAGTGTATAGAATCATGTGTCTACATTGTCAGGATTGGCTTACATTATATTGCAGTGCATGCCAACCCAACAGAGATTCTACTGAGCAAAGTGTGTGCAAAGTGGAATAAAATGATGAATACCGGTAGTGCATACTAGACGATGATACTGAATATTTTCTGATGCCGCCCTCTGCTATGGTTTTTCCATTCAGAGTGCAAGCTTTGGTGTATAAGACATTGACTACCCAGACATGTGCTTTTTCTGGGGATCCATGTGAATGTGGTAATCAACTGCATTTTGCAACTCGTATGTCATATTGTTTACAGTAGCTGTTATTTAAAGGGTTTGGTAAATTTCTTTTCTCCAGGCTCCCATCTCATTCTTTGATGTGACGCCGGTGGGCCGCATCATCAACCGCTTCTCCTCCGACGTGTTCACCGTCGACTTCAGCCTGCCGTTTGTCCTCAACATCCTGCTGGCTCAGGCCTTCAGCTTCCTGGGCACAGTGGCCGTCACCTGCTACGGCCTGCCATGGTTCACACCCTGCCTCATCCCCATCGGAATCCTGTACTACATCATACAGGTAGGGGATGGTTTGCCATGGGGACATTGGGCATCAGTATCATTATTTTGTTACGTGGGACACTGAAGAGAGAACTGCAATCGTGCGGCCATCTGTAGAGGGTAAAATTGAGTGTGTTGTAGTAAATCTGAGATGTGGTTACCACAACTGGTGGGGAACGTCATGTAAGCCATACATTAGCAAAACTCAGTGGAAAAGAAGAAAAAATTAGTACACATGATGTGTATGTGCGTATACAGTGCTCATTTCTGTAGATAAATATCAAATTTGAATAGGGTGAAGGACAAATGCAAAGTTTTGCAATCTTCTTGATTTCATGAAACCATCCAAAATTTCCACTTTTTCTTTCTAGAACTACTATCGTAAGACATCACGGGAGCTTCGTCGCATCTACAGCATCTCCAACTCGGCCATCTACAGTCACTTCTCAGAAACTCTGGCAGGCTTAGCTACCATCAAGGCAATGAGGGCCACACAGAGGTGAACATATGTTCATGAAGTATCACAATCTATCCAAGATGCAGCTTCTATATTGCTGTTCCTCATAATATGATTAACCCATTGAGGACGGACTGATTTTGCTACAACACGCATTTTCCATAGACACTTACCCGAGTATACTCGGGACTTGTCCTCAACGGGTTAATGTGTTCATAATACTACTCTTAAATATTGTACAGAAAGGGGACATATTTCTGCTTATTGCAGCCCAAGAAAACTCAGGTATTTTGATTGAAAAAATGGAAAAAAGAATGCTCTATGTTATTCTGCCTGATTGCAAGCCAACAAAATCAGCAAGAAAATACTTTCAAACACTTTGACATGTCATTGTGAAATCACAGAATAATGGATCACATAGTCAGGTTTTGTTTTTATCTCAGTCAAGTCTATGCATTGTACCATTTTGCATGCAGGTTTAGACGTGAAAATCAAGAAAAGGTGGAGTTGAATCAGCGTGCTTGGTTCAGCAGCAATGCCGTGACATACTGGCTTGCTTTCAGACTGCAGATGATAGGCGTAGCCATGGTGACAGCAGTAGCCATCATAGCTGTACTGGAGCATCATTTTAACACTGTAGACCCAGGTTTGTCATTTATTACTTCTTTTAACTTTGATTTAGATTTTCAATATAAAAGTTATTTACCTATACAATGCAATTGCATACTGACTTTATGTTGATACATCATACCCTGTTCATCACTTCACTGTGGACAAATAAATTTCGAAGTATGTGTCATATGTATTATAATAAGTTTCCTACTACTTACATTTGCATTACTTGGATACGCCCACAGAAAGAAAAAAAAAATCCAAACCAAGATTCTGTCAATGACATCATCTGACAGTCACTGCTTATGTACTAGTATAATTTACAAAAGACATTGAAGTACACCTTCCCATAAATCGAGCATCACTTTACATTTTGCCATGATGTTAGTACGATTGCAGAGAAACGTGCATTGTATGGTTGGTCTGTAAAAGGGGAAGATGTATTCCAATGTCTTTTGTTAGTCATAATAGTACTTTATCAGTGATTGACCGATGATGTCATTGACAGAACCTTGGTTTGGAAGATTCTTATGAGCATATCAAAGTAGTCTGAAGAAAAGTAGTAGAAAAATCATTATAAATCATATGGCACATATTTAGATGTTTGTTGGGCCACATAAGGAAAGATCAAGGTACATGTATTATAAATCAATACAAGTCAACAAGCATTTGCATGGCATACTGTAAAAGTGGATATTTTCGCGCGACTAACTTTTCATGCTTGGCTGGTTGAGAAGAGTTTCATGTGTTTTTAATTACACGGAATAAAGACATCATGCACAGGAACACGTGGCAAGCAAAAATATTTGCGTGCTTTTATTTGCGCGCTAGATTCTGGTTGCGCAAAATGCGCGAAAATTTCAACACCGCGAAAATTTCAACACCACGAAAATTTCCACTCTTACAGTAGTTCCTTTTAAAGGAATAGGTTGTGGTGAATAAAATATTGGGTAACTTTTGTTCTCTTTCTATAAAAATGATAATGGTGTATTTTCCTATAGTTGTCCACTATATGAATAGGACAGAGCAATGATAATTGTTCAGTTGAAACTAAAGAGACTTCAAACGCATGAAGAGCATGTTTAGTCAGAAATAGCATGTTTCAGCATCAGATATTATCTCATGGGCAGATCAGTCTTAAACCAGAGATGAAAGTTTCCCCATGTTTACTGCTTCTGATTCCAAAGCAGGCATTCAGGTCTTTGAATCAGGAGTGCCATGCTTATAAGCAAGCTGTAGGCAGTCTGTTATGACAGGTTCAACGTACTGGGGCCGTATTCTGAGAGCTAATTAAGTGTCTGATTAGCACTTAATTACCGAATTGGTATTCTGAGAGCATGATTAAGTAGGGGGTATATTAACTACCATAGCAACAAGCGTTTTGGCGGGAAGGACCTACGCGTTTGCGCGTATCAATGCGCGTGCACCTCTGAGAGGACTTAATCACAGAGTTAATTACGAATCGGTATTCTGAGGGTGTAATTAAGTATGAAAGTTAATGGAAAACTTAATGATACCAAAGAGTGCCATTAACTGCTCCGATATCACGCATTACATCGTATTTTCTCTGCCACAACGATGCTTACCGTCTTCGGTAACCGAGGAGCGGTTGAATCTTGTTATCATGGTATCCGTAGAATTCAGAGAAAAAAAGAAATATAGCCGATCTTCGATGAATTTTGTCATTTTATGTGAGCAAAGAGGTTGAGATCTTCGCGTGCGTAGGGTGAGGGGTTGTAATCAAATACCAGAGTGTGCGCACGGAGCTCTGGGTTGAAATTACAGGGGGCTTGCAGGAGCGCGCATTGAGGGCATATTTGCGCGTGTAATCATCATTTTGGCTTCTAACAACGCGTCTGATTGGATGGAATAACAATTAGATGGGAGGGACCTAAGATAATTACAGGGGACTTAATCATACCTTAATTACGTCCTCAGAATACCGATTTTGCCCATGATTAAGGGCCTATTAACTTCACGACTTAATCACGAAGTTAATTACAGACTTAATTACGACCTCAGAATACCACCCCTGGCTGCTGAGCACAATCCAAATTACTGTATACGCCAATATTTTCGTGTACAGATATCTTCGCGAATCACAGTATTAGTGGCATTTTTGCGTGTTGTTAAATTCGCGATTGATAGTAGTAGTAGGGTCTACTGCCAAGCCCGAGAAACACGTTCAAACACTTGCCAATGTACTCGTAACGTTTTTCCATTTGCATTGTGACTTCCCAAACATGAAAATAGAAACGACACAGTAGAAGATTTATAAAATGAAACAATTACGGCATTCACGAGTACTCAGTACCTATGAAATGTTGCAACAAATAGACGACAAAGTTTCAGAGCTGCGCTAGCGCTAGCAAAAGTTTTACATGCATCCTGGTGTGTATCGCTGTACACAAGTTTAGTGTCGCGCTAGCTACACCTAGCTGCGCATGGCGTCTGCTCGGCCCTGCGCACACGGCGTCTGGTCGGGCTACATGCATCCATCCCTAGGCCTCACCCGTGTACCCAACCACGTCGAGCCAGTGTTCGTTTGCGTAGGGTAACGAAGCACGGAGATTGCACATTTTAATGCACGTTTAGCATACTGCACTTCCACAACCGGTCGCACCGTACTATTACTACTAGTAATATAGTATATGTACGTACTGGCCGATGTAACAGCCGCGTTCTGGGGACTGTTTCATGAAACTTTTTGTCAGTGATTTACCGTGACAACTGTTAAAAGCTACTGAAATCCCTGCATCTGATTGGCTGATAGCAAATTTGTCGGTGAAAACCTCCGACGAACTCGTTGATGAAACGCACCCCAGGTCCAGCCAGCGTTGGATGCATTTTGTCATAAATTTGCACATGCGGTATGACGGGGTAATATTTTTGCGTGTCTTTAATTTCGCGATCAGCTCGAAGCTCGCAAAATTTGCGAAAATAAAACCCTCACGAAAATAATGGCGTATACAGTACTCGCTTTCATATCCACTTGACCAGTTTGTGAGTTTGTTTTTTTCTGCACGCATAATATGACATGAATTGTATAGTCCACTTTTGTTGCCAATCTTTCCTGTCACAGATAAGACTAGATATGTCTACAAGGCATCAAAGACAATTTCAACTAGTAGATAACTTTGTTGCATAAAAATCATGATGTCATGTTGAAGGGTACCAGTGATCACTGTCCTATTGAAATACCACTATGGTATACGTGGGAAGGCCTTGGAGTGGTTCAGGAGTTATCTAACTGATCGTAAACAATATGTTTCAATAAACAATTATAACTCTGATATGAGAGAATTAATGTGTGGCGTGCCACAAGGTAGTATATTGGGGCCGTTGTTGTTTATTGTTTATATTAATGATTTATGTGCTTCCTCCCAAGTGTTATCATTCATACTTTTCGCCGATGACTCAAATGTGTTTTATTCACATGAAGATCCAAATATTCTTGTGCACACAGTAAATGCGGAGTTACAAAATTTACGAGATTGGATACGAGCTAATAAGCTGTCCCTGAATATCAATAAAACCAGGTATATGTTTTTTAGTAACACTTTAGATAATTTGAATATGGATATTTATTTTGATGACACTGTTTTAGAAAGTGTTTCATATACAAAATTTCTTGGAATCACAGTAGATGATAAACTTTCTTGGAAATTTCATATAGATTATGTTTGTAAAATTATTTCGCGCAATATAGGCGTCATTAACAGGTTCAAATTGTTTCTTCCCCAACATTCATTATTCATACTGTATTCGTCTTTGATACTACCTTATTTAAATTACGGAATCTTGGCATGGGGAAACACGCATCAAACATTATTAGATAGGGTTTTATTGTTACAAAAGAAGGCACTTCGAATCATTTGTAATGCCGCTCCTTGCTCTCATACAGCTTCTTTGTTTCCTGAAAATAAGATTCTGAAAATTAAGGATTTGTTTTTATTTCATTTAGGACAATTTATGTATAGTTATAATAATAACTGTCTTCCGCTTATATTCGATTCTATGTTTCCTCGTAACCTGACATACCATAGTTACCCAACAAGACAGTCTAATGAATTTCATTTGCCCCTGCTTAGAACGGTTTTAGCTCAGCAGACATTTATATATACAGGCCCAAGATTCTGGAACTCCCTTAGTCCAGACATAAAAAATGCTCCTTCTTTGTTTTCATTAAAAAAAAGATTGAAATCATTCCTTCTTAAGTCTTATAATGTAACAGAAAGAAATTAATTTTGTTTGTTTATTTTTTTCAGTAAGTAGGTTTTGTAAGCACCAGGATGCTATTGATTTTTCATAGGCTTGTTAGGTCGCGTCTTTCGCGGAATTCCGCATCGCATCCCCTGTTTTTCCTATTGCAAACTTACGTGCCTTCACAGAACAGATAATGTGTTCTGCTATCAGCAATTCCATACAATCGTATATATCACTTTCTCGTCGCTTTTAATGCTCTACACTTCTAATATGGCTAATAGTCTCTGTTGGTTTGATCTTGAATGTACCGATTGATCTAGGCTTTTTGTTCTTAGTTGTCTCGTCTCTTTACTTGTATTTATGCTTCTTCCCTTTCCCCTTTTCCACTTCTTTTTTCATCCCGCACACTTGTAGTTAAAGTTTTCACCTTTTTTTTTCTTCCTGTGAGGTGCCCACGTTGTACAAGCATAGTCTTTTGAGTGGGTACCTCCACTTTTTTTGGCAGAATGTATAAATATGTCTGTATGAAAAATGCCTAAATTTGTAATGATTATTGACAAATGCTATCCTTTGCTATCTATGTATCATTCCTTCAAACGTATGTCGAATTTATATTTTTTGTACATTCTGTTGAAAGAAGTGAAAATAAAACCTTTGAATTGAATTGAATTGAAATATCATGTTAATGTTCCTGCGGCTTTAAATCTTGTTTGCTTCTCTTTCTATCACTGGACAGGTTTGGTCGGTCTAGCCATATCCTATGCCCTGTCCATCACCAACCTCCTTATCACAGCCATCACGCAGTTCACGGAAACCGAGAAAAATATGATCAGCGCAGAGCGCACTGAGCAGTACACTGTTGGGATTCCGGCAGAGCTACAAGGAGGCCTCGTACAGGTGAGGAAGGTACCTCAATGATCCCAGCAATCTCAACATAAAGAGCCCTGTTTTCAAAGTACTGGTGTAGTACAGTGACAACTGGCAATGATTCAGTTTATTATAACATGAGGTAGGCAACGACTTACATGTGAGTTGTAATCAGTATTCAAATGATTTCCTGTGGTAACAAAGTTTTGGAATATACAGTTATGGCAAAATTTCATATTACATGTGTCCCTGGTCAAGAACTTGTCATAAATGTTTAATACTTGGTGAACAGTAGTGTATTGCACTGTTGTGCAATTATTTATGTTTTGGATAGTATAAATATTTTTAAAGTGTGAGCTATAGTGATGTCCACATCACAGACTTGGACAGTAGGTTACCATGTATGATTTTACAGATTTTTTTTTTTTTTAGCAGTAGGTATTTATAGATTTTTCATTGCATTCCTTTTTCGATGTAACGTTCTAGCCTCCAATGACCTGGCCGCATCATGGAGCGGTGCGGTTCCACAACGTCCACTTCTCCTACCGCGCCAACCACCCAAAGGCCCTGGATGGTGTCAGCTTTGAGACCAGTCCGGGGGAAAAGGTGGGCATCGTGGGCAGGACGGGCTCGGGGAAGTCCACCCTCTTCCTGGCGCTGTTCAGGATGGTGCAGATCCAGCAGGGGGAGGTGTCTGTGGATGGAGTCAACCTTGCAGAGTTGGCCCTTGAGGATGTCAGGTAGAGTGACAGTACAGGGCTAAGGAAAGATGACACCTGCAAGCTTCATACCACCCACTGTCCCCTACCCCTTCTTCTTCCACCTTTGGTGGTGACATCCTTAACTCACCTGCCCCTGACCTGCTCCTACTAGTTAAAAATATCATCATCCTATATGTATCATATTTCGTGGTTGTTGGTTTTTTTTTTTTTTGGGGGGGGGGGGGGGGAGAGAAAAGGCCTGTCTACTTTGTTGTCAAGTTATGAGTTATTGTGTCATGTGATCATTCTGAATTTTGTTTGATGTATGGCTGTGAGTGAAAATGCTCTCTCATTATGTTTGTTGCATGGATGTAAAGTGGAAATGAGTGGAAAATCACAAGAGAATGCTTTGCGACATCCATATGTGAAGAAAATTACAATTGGTATTGACTTTGTCCAAGCTGTCAATGAATTTTAATATCTTGGTCATGACTTGATGCCACGAGACCCATGCAATCAAGCATTGTGTTGATTATGCAACCATATTCTTGTGGCAGTATTTAAATCCACATTGCACTGTAGATGCTTTAGGTCTGTTGCAACTATGCAAATGCGACAAATGGATTTCTATCTGCCGTAGAAATAAATATGTCATAATGTAGCAGACAAATTTGTATGTTGTCCATGTCTGTTTCTGTTGCAGTTCTTTTCTGTAACATCTTCAATTTATATGATTAACAAACTTATTTTACCACACAGGTCAAGGCTTGCAATCATTCCACAGGATCCCTTTCTCTTCAGCGGCACTGTAAGGACAAACCTTGACCCAATGGGTCAGTTCACTGACCGGGAACTCTGGAGTGTCCTTGAGAAATGCCACCTGAAGGAAGTGGTCACTCGTATCGGTGGTTTGGAGACCCTGGCAGGAGAGGGAGGCAAACTTTTCTCCACTGGTCAGAAACAGCTGGTCTGTCTCGCTAGAGCAATGCTGACCAAAGCAAAGGTGAGACATGTTGCATTGTACAATGCAATATTACACAGTTGAATTGTAACATTTGATATCCGTGTCATATGCCATTGAATTTGTTTTTACTAGAGTGTAATCCATTCTCAGAATAATGAGCTTATGAATCATAATTTGGTTTCCTCATATGTTGTTTTGTCATCTACATATATCCATTTCCAAGCGAATACCTTAAATCCTCTTTTGTTGTATGAGTCTCTCCCATTTTACTGTTTCTAGAGAATGAGCTGTTGATGTATTTTTGTTACCAGTGGCATACAAAAATCTGTTTTCAAATTTTGTTATATCTAGAATTGATAAAGAAGTAGTGATCACTCAGGCTCTTTTCCCAAGATGAGCAATTATTAGAAACAATCATAATGTCAGCTACATACCAATGAGAAAATGCACACTGCCATTGCCTTGCTGATGCCATAAAAAAGTTTATATTACACAAATGCCTGCACCTTATCAAGTCTGTTAATGTCAAAACTTTATCATGTCTTGCCATGAAGGGGAAATTTGAATCGTGAGTAAGAGGATAGTGATTATTGATATGAAATAACCCTTGGACAAACTGTATTTCAGACTTTCTCTTGACATGAAGATTTTCAGGAGATTTTAGACACTGTTGAGGTTTAATGTTCATACTTATTCTGAGGCAGAGGAGAGTCATCCTTGATGTGAAAGTAACCCTTCATTAATTAACCGGTTGAGGATGGGCTGATTTTGCTGCTACACGCATTTCCCATAGACACTTGCCTGAGTGTACTCGGGACTAGTCTTCAGCGGGTTAAGGATTTTACCATATTTCATACTTTCTCTTGATCCCATCACAGGTTCTGTGCATTGACGAAGCAACAGCCAACATCGACATGGAGACAGACAGCCTCCTGCAAGAGGCCATCCGCGAGGAGTTCAAGGAAAGCACAGTCCTCACCATAGCCCACCGCATCAACACCATCAGTGACAGCGACCGCGTCCTGGTCATGAGTGTGGGCAGGGTGGCCTACTTCGGACAGCCGGATGACATTTCCGCAGTGCTGTGATGTGACTGGTTGAAACCATTTGAAAGTCTGTGAGGCAAATGGCCCAGGTGCATCACAAAAGTATCTGTCTTCATTTTCCAGCGGTCTTGTTGTTGTGACTCCTGTTCCCTTCAAAATATATTGTGTGCTAATTTAGTGGTACATGTACTAGCCTTATCTTTAAGGCGTTATAATGACCTCTGCTCATCAAGTTGATGGGTTTTAGCTTCTGATAATGTACTGGTGCAGAAGTCGATTCATGACGTTCATTTCATGGTCACAATGAAATGAAAAGTCTAGAGGTGTATTGTATTTTCCTGGGATAAATGGCAAAGACCTCTTGTATTCAATGAAAGAATTTGGAAATTTGAAGACAAAAAAAATTTCTCTAAACCTACGAGAAAATATCGAACTGAAATAGGACATATTGTATTGTGGTAGTAAATACTGTCAATGATTGCACTTTGATGAATTTTGCACAAAGGTTCAATAGTTCTAAAGAGCTGTGAGAAGATAAAGAGGAATGATCCTTCTTCTGTCATTTTTAGTATTATGAGGGTACATGTGAAATATCTCATTCTGAATTCAGCATCGTTAGCTGTCAAGTAGGATATTAATCTCCCCTCCGTAGGCCTTGAAATGGCTGATACAAGAAGTATTCAGAACAGTGTCATTTTTTGTCGAGACCACCAGAGGTGTGGGGAGACTAAGGGATCGCCTGCGGCGTCTGTCCGTCCGTCGTCTGTCCGTAACGCTACAAAAACTTGAATAACTCTCTACTGAGGATTTCAATTTCAATCAAACTTGGAGGGAAGAGTGGTTATGCAAAGTTACACATTTTATTTAACATGAAGGGCACCTCAAGGTCAAAGGTTACAGGCAGAGGTCAATGTACTCTAGGGCCCAATGTTAAGTTTTTAGGGCGCGTTTCGTTTATGGCTCGTAACTTTTGATGTATCTGTCTGTTTGTGACCAAACTTAGATGGTAGATGTCCCTTGGGAATTTGAAGGTTACCACAAGGTCAAAGGTCACAGACAGGAGTCAACGAACTTTTAGGGCCCAATGTTAAGTTTTTATGGCGCGTTTTGATTATGGCTCATAACTTTTGATTCCTTTGTCTGTTTGTGACCAAACTTGGATGGTAGATGTCCCTTGGGGAGGTGAAGGTCATCACAAGGTCAAAGGTCACAGACAGGGGTCAACAAACTTTTAGGGCCCAATGTTAAGTTTTTATGGCGCGTTTCGATTGTGGCTCATAACTTTTGATCCCTATGTCCGTTTGTGACCAAGCTTGGATGGTAATTGTCCCTTGGGGAATTAAAGGTCATCACAAGGTCAAAGGTCACAGACAGGGGTCAACGAACTTTTAGGGCCCAATGTTAAGTTTTTATGGCGCCTTTTGATTATGGCTCATAACTTTTGATCCCTTTGTCCGTTTGTGACCAAACTTGGATGGTAGATGTCCCTTGGGGAATTAAAGGTCATCACAAGGTCAAAGGTCACAGACAGGGGTCAACAAACTTTTAGGGCCCAATGTTAAGTTTTTAGGGCGCATTTCGATTGTGGCTCATAACTTTTGATCCCTATGTCCGTTTGTGACCAAACTTGGATGGTAATTGTCCCTTGTGGAGTTGAAAGTCACCACAAGGTCAAAGGTCATAGGCGGGTCAATGAACTTCTGGGAGTTAGAAAAATATTAATTTCTTGTACGCGAATGGGCGAGACACAATTTGGCACTTGCCTTGTTTTTATTTAACTTTTGGTGGTTTATCCCACATGCCCTCAATTTTAATATATATTTGTTTTTCCTGTGTAGGCTGATATACTCAGACTAACTGGCAATATTCAATTCAGTATACATGCAATCTATGTGAATGACATGATGCTATTTGTCACTGTCTTACCACAGGGTATTCTGATTGAAGAGGCAGTTTACATTCATTTACATTTGACTTTAACATTGCATTATATTTCTATCATGAACAACTATTGCTGTTCCTTTTACCTCGATGTGTACATGAAGTTGAGGTTACTTCAAACATTCCATTATTCTTTGCATTATTTGACTTTGATTATTTGACTGAGTGCCTTCTATTACCAGTGTATCTTCATGAATAGCCAGAGTAGCAAATAGCAGGATTTGCCTGAAATTCTCTCCAGTCTTGGTTTAAACAAAAGAAAGCGAAAGAAAAGAAGAAAGGACTGTTCATATCAAGATATCTGAACAGATAAGCAACATTGCATAGCATGGAAATAATCCATCTCATACAGTGTTGTCTGTTCCCTTTCCTTGTTTTGTTTTAGATTTTTGTATACATTGTATTAATGATAATCACTGTAATGGTCAACTCTATGTTGTGATGACAGGGAAAATATTGTCAGCTATGCCCATGCCTTGGACCATCACCATATAATTCTAACTTGGGTTATATGTTCTGATATTTTCCCCAAGGTTAGCCAACCATACATCACACGGTTTATCTATGAAACTCAAATATGGCACAATGCAAATATGTAATAGCCATTGTTATACATAGTTTTACGTGAAGTAGATTGCTGCCTATACATAACCTGATTTAGCTATGAAATTCAAATATGGCGCAATGCGAATAAATCCAATAGCCATGGTTAGACATTGTTACCACATGGAACAGATGGCTGATTATAGGATGAGTCACTGCAAGTGCATTACCAGTAGTTAAAATGTTTGCTCCAAGTGCATAAAGAAGAATTCATAATTTATGGAGTATATCAGATGGGAGGTATGTATATGCCTTTTCTTGTGGGACAGTGCACTCCCTTTTTGCCAAAGTCCTTAGGACCAGGGGTTTTCTTATGTTATATTTAGATTTCCGTGTAGCCGAACAGTGAACTACATAAAGATACGTATATGTAAATGTTAATTTTGACACCCTGAAATTTTACTTCATTGTAACAGGAATTTTGTTATAACCATGTAGCATTGTATTTATTTTCCATCATTTAAAAGATATATAAACAAAGATGTACCACATGAAATAGACCTTCAACGGAGGGATGACCCTACTCAGCTCTGTTATTGTAACAGTGCTGTTTTACAGGGGGGTCACTTACATGAGAAATATAAACCAACAGTACAGTTACATACGAAGAAAATATAAACATTCAGAGAAATATTTCATGTGAGAATTATATACAATAACAACTTTGATGATAAAAATATACACGCAAAGGAAAAAAAATATATAGGCATTTATGTATATTCAACAGAGAAAGAAAATGAATGAGGAATATACATCTACATGTTAGTTACATAAGTAATGATAATGAACATTTTCATTCATTACGGGAGTGCACTGTACCTGCATCGCCAATGTCTTTATTTGGTTTGGAAAAGTAGTTTTATATTTGCCGCAAAGCATGAATTTAGATTGCTACCATGGGCAAGTATTTTGACAAGTATTTGTAATTCGACAGTACAAGTATGCCTAACTACTGATAATGCACTCACCTGTATTCAAACTTGAGTGTAGACAAGTTTCTGACAGATTAGAAATGAATGGTAACATTTTATTTGATGACCATGGTGACGTCCTTACTGCCAATATTGACAGAAAAAAATATCTCTTTCTTCATAAGAGTTGATCTTATTCTCAAATATGTCAGTGACTGAAAGTTGCTTTCAAGTTTATATGTTATTAAATTATATTTTTCTTGCAGTATAAGTGATGAAAGTGCATTTCGAATTTCCTTTGTTCTGCTAATGATGATGGACCTGAGCCTAAAGACCCCAAAGAAGTTTTCCTACTGAAACTGCTAGGCACAGAGTGACGGTCTTGCCAGGTTGCAGATCAGCCATTTCTCTTTTTATGTGTTGATGTTGGAGATGAACATGAGGATGATCGATGATTATTCTTTCTGATAATGACTTGTTATGCTGATCGACATGTCTGTCAATATTCAATAATATGCTGAGGAGACTGAATAGGGGAGAATTTAGAAATTCCAGTTGTGAGTGATATGTATGCAAAAGTGTGTCTGCAGTCTGTTCTTTTTTTCTTTTCTTTTCTCTTTTTTTTTTGGGGGGGGGGGGGTGTGTCTTAAATGCCTGCATAGGTTTTGTGATTTGTGTGTGTTTTTGTGTGTGTGTGTGTGTGTGTGTGTGTGTGTGTGTGTGTGTGTGTGTTGTGTATTCTTGTCCAAATTCATCAGGGTATTGATGATGATGAAGATAGCAATGTGTTGGCATGTGTATCTATAGTTGTTTGATTAATTGGAAGTGTGTGAGTTAAATGAGGGGTACTGGTAGGGCCTATGAACTCATAGACTCAACACACTCACTGTCATCTACCAATCATCACACCACCATGATGAGTATTCTGCTTGAACAATGCACCTTCAGGCAATGTAGGAATGAAGGCTCTTGCTTCGTTCAAACCAATTAATCAGTGGGAATAAATTAATAGTCTCTGCCACAGCACAGACTACAAGAAGGTCAACCATCCATACAGATAATTGCTTTGGTCCTCGTTAGTGAGCTGAAATAGCAGTACATGTGTTATGGTAATTTCAAATTAAATCATATTTGTCATGTTCAGACGTGTGCTATGTTCCTATATGCTGAATAGCCTTGACAATGAATCATCTTCCTATCAGGGAGGTGGGACTCTCTTCCCACCTCCCTGCTCCTATGGATCACAATAGGCCAGTTCAGAACAAAGATCAAAACAGAATTAATACACTGTATGAAATTATGTAAATTGCCCTTTTTATTTACTTGCTTTTTATTTATTTAGTTTTCCTTTTTCTCAATTTGTCCACAAAATAAGTAGGCCCTACCCAGTTTACAAAAGACAATATAAATGTAGTAACATCACACAGCCTGGAAAACAGGCTAGACTCCTCAAGTATTTAGTAAATTTTTCTGAGAAATTAATTTTATGCAAATTATACGCAGAATGAAAGCGCAAATATTTACATGTGAATGACGCGCCTCAAACAACAACAACAACATCCTGTATTCACAACTAGTGGCATTGATTCTCGATTCGCACGGCTTCACACACGAGGTGTACTAGTACCTGGGGATAGCGCTGCCAAGCTGCTGTACCTTTACCGTGACCCTCGACCTCTCTCGACCGTCGGTACACGGGTAGCTGTCCGCTCATGCCTCTGCCGCCGCGCCGCTAGCGCTCAATGCGCCATGCGGCTCTCTAGCTCTCTTGTCTCTACAGCATAAGCGAACCACAGGCTGTATGAGTAGCGCATGCAGTCCTCGCCGTTGATTTCACAAAGGCACAGTAAAGCGAGTGGATCGTGGAACGAAAATGTCGTAGTATTCATGTTTATAAGTATTCAATCATATCCGATCCATCGTTGCCATACGTACACATCTCTGAGGATGGAGATAGAAGAACAAGCCAGGCAGTTGGCTGATGCTGTTAACATCACTCTGGATTCAACAATTAACCAGAAGAGGCGTATGGAAGCTTACCAGGTAAATTAGAGAAGGCCATTTCCATTTAACGTTAGAAACATGTTTAATTGTAGATCTGGGCTTCTACTACTATCAGTTAATATAAAAATCAAAAGTTGGTAAATTAAGCCCAGTTATTGACCAAAAAAAAAAAAAGAAACATCTTAAGGGATGGATTTTCTTCTGCTCCTGACATTCTTCAATTCTCTAACATGTTAAATGTCTATGTCTAGCTAGAGACTAAGTCTAGATCTAAACAAAGAATCCTGCATTACCTGATTACCACTGTGTAATAGAACTGCCAGGTATAACGTTTTGTCGTTAGATCTAACGTTGTTAGACAATAATAGACAACAAGACGTAGATTTTTTTATTTTTTTTAAAGAAACGGGGGGGGGGGGGGGGGATAGTGAATCATGGACATGATGTTTGTAACATTTTATCCTGAACATTTATTGAAATTATTGATTTGACAGGTAATGAATGGGTTGTAGACTCGGTTGTATGACTGTTTGATGTGAGTGAATATGAGTACGATATTCAAGGCAAGCACGAGGCTTGGCTTGATGAGGAATGAGGTGCCCTAGTACCATTTCCAACCAGGCCAATAAAAGCCAAGCTAGTCCTCACTGAGCCAGGCCAGCATTGCGTAAGCGTGAGCCTACGCCGAGATGGTGACAGAACCCTGTATACATCAGCATGGATCTGCACATATTGAGAGCTTGGGCTATTATTAACTGACCAGCGACCCCAACCCGTACCGAGTCGGGGTCGCATTGCAGCCCTACACTTGTATGGCTATTGATGTACCACCTGATATGGCTTAGTATTTTGGTGACCAGAGACTTACAGGGTTTTACACTGAAATTCGTAGCCATCATACTGATACTAGAGGCGCGGAAATCGATTTACAATATGATCTGTTTTAAGAGCCCAGTGAAAGATTTTATACGAGGTTTTAGTCCTTCCGCACTTCGTAGCGTTGTACAACTTACACAGCGCATGCGCTAACAGCCTTGCTGTCGATTGGGTATGGATAAAACGTAGCACATGTTATAATACACAATGTATGCGTGTGGAAAAAATAAAACAGGACGGCTAGCTGTGAACTGAAGTGAATATTCATTCGTGCATGGGCAGATCATTTTACTTACATGATATGTTCAAAATAGCGAACCGCATCTCAAGTGGGGATCCCGGAGATGGTCTCAAAGATGATGACGATTAATCTTTTTTTCGGAGGTAATGGTGAGGGATTAGTCGCCTATAATATTCAACAATATGGTATTACAACATGTGGCTTTTCGTTGCTAATCCGAGTGTCTTTTTGAACGATGAGTTGTTTACAGAATTGCAAACATCGCAGTGCACTTGATTACTTCACTAAATTGCATACAAGTCGTCGGGGCGCTGTTACTGGTTTGCAGCACCCCGCGCCGGGGTTAGGGCTATTATCAGTAAAGTCTAGATGTCATCGCATGACTTCCTTGTGTCGTCACTGCACAATAGCAATGATTAATGATTTTAAAGGGTTGCCAACTCTCACACATGTATAGAGCATGTGACTTGCACGTTTTACCTAATTGAGCAAGTCTTATTTGTGACACTGCACCTCTAAACAAACAAAAAGTCGCCAGAAATGAATTTTTAGTTAAGACCATATTCTGAAAGAGCAGACTTTAAGCTTTAAAATGATGTATAGATAACTCAAATCAAATGGACTCTCCTAACCTATCTTAATATTGGAAAGAAAGCACAAACTCAGGAAAAGTGTAAACTGAGAAAAGAGGCTCTGAAGTACAGTGTCTATTCAAGCGCTTAATCTTTACCAAACCGTGCTGGCTGTGCGATGAATGGGACAAAAAAGAGGAAGTAAACCACCAGAGTAACAACAATGAAGGGATTATCAGATTAAACTGAAATTAAGCATGTACCATTAACACATTCTGTCCATAATTAATGCCAACTTTCAAAGCAGTAGCACTATCCTTTCAAAAGTTATTAGAGTTGAAAGTGAAGAGTGTGGACAAGGTTTTTCAGAAATGAAAAAGGGATTCTAAAGACACACCTAATCACACTATTCTACCAAAAATGTTCGAGATAAACTGCTAAAAAACACACTTTCCTGCCCGTTTTATGATACCAAATTTTAGCATAATGTAAACGAAGACCCGCTCTTTCAGAAAATATGAAAAAGTCAAATTCGGCTAGGTTGACCCATTTCACTTATTTTCAGTCCTCACGCAAGATCAGTGAGTGCGACTTTATGTTCGTTTTGAGGTGCACGGTCACATTTATGCTTATTAAAAAAGAAAAACTGAAAAAAAACCCTGAGAAATCAAAACGGCCATTGTTGTTTGCACTGGAAGTAACAACAAATCTCTCGCTAGTGCACATCCTTTTTGAGATCCTATATTAATCAGATGACAAACTGCAAAATATGGAAATATTAATGATGCAGCTCGAATTCAAGAACCTTCGAATAAGGTTTTGAACTGCTCAGCATGAAAATATTGCTGTTTACAGTAGGGCCTACATACCAGGTACTTCATAAAACTGAAAGATGTGCTTGATATGTCAGTTTCTAGCAATACTTCAGGACAAGCAAATCAGAAAAAAATAAAATGAGAATGTGGTACTAAGATGTAATGTTTGCTGGTTTATAGGACTGTCAAGGTGGAATATTTTTATTTTCATGCCTCCGCCACGAAGTGGTGCCGGAGGCATTATGTTTTCGGGTTGTCCGTCCGTCCGTCCTTCCGTCCGTCCGTCCTTCCGTCCGTCCGTCCTTCCTTCCGTCCGTCCGTCCGTCCGTCCGTCCTTCCGTCCGTCCGTAATGAATTTTGTGGACAAGGTAACTATCAAAACCTGTTGAGGTATCCTAATGAAACTTGGCATGTATGTGTATTAGGGGGTGAAGTTGTGCCTATCAACTTTTGGGTGCACATGCTCAAGGTCAAAGGTCAAAAGGTCAAGGTCAAATACATAAAATTTCACTATTTCCTTCATATCTACTGAATGCCTGAAGATATTTTCTTGAAACTTAGTGTATACATGTATTACCCAATTAAGATTCTCTGGTGAAAGTTTGGGTCATGAGGTCAAAGGTCAAAGGTCAAAAGGTCAGGGTCAAATACATCAAATTTCACTATTTCCACCATATCTATTGAATGCCTAAAGATATTTTCTTGAAACTTAGTGTATACATGTATTACCCAATTGATATTCTCTGGTGAAAGTTTGGGTCATGAGGTCAAAGGTCAAAGGTCAAAAGGTAAGGGTCAAATACATAAAATTTCACTATTTCCACCATATCTATTGAACGTCTGAAGATATTTTCTTGAAACTTAGTGTATACATGTATTACCCAATTAAGATTCTTTGGTGAAAGTTTGGGTCATGAGGTCAAAGGTCAAAGGTCAAAAGGTCAAGTAAAAATATTAAAACTTCTTTTTTTTCTCCGTACCTTGGAAAATTGTTCAAGGTATCTTCATGGAACATAGTATATACATGTACTGACTGGAAGTGATTATCTAGAGAATGTAGAGTTCATGGGGTCAAAGGTCAGGGGTCAAAGGTCAAGTGCAACACTTCAAAATTTTACTATTTCCCTCATATTTATGCAATGCCAACAGGGTTTTTTTTTTTTTACACTTGGTGTATGCATGTGTAACCTAATAGACATTCTCTGGAAATTTTTTTTTTTCTTCTTTTTTTGCCTCAAAGGTCAAAAGGTCAAAGATCAAGTGAAAGTGCTGAATTAACTTTTTCCTCCATATCTCGGAAGTGGCTAAAGTTATCTTGAAACTTAGTACATATTATTCATGTTCTACCTGAAAGTGATTATCTTTTGAATTTTAGGGTCAAGGGCCAGATGAAAATGGTAACAATTTACTATTCAATTCAGAAATTGCACGTTTTCTCCACACCTGTACCTTGAAAATTACTCAATGCCTAAATGTATGAATGGGGCAAAGTCAAGTTAAAGTCCTTAAATCCCTAGATACATGCTCTCCTATTCATCCAATTAAACCTAGGTCAAGGAAGGTGAACATTCAACACATTTGTGACAAACTTGTCATTTCAATATTTTGCCAATTTTGTGAAAATGTAATCACACATTGTCCACATGTACTATCTAGACCTATTGGGAAAATCATGCATTATGGCGGAGGCATACCAGTCGCCAGAGCGACATTTCTAGTTAGAAATTACAATTGTATATGGCAATGAATGTTCTACTGAACTTGCAGGATACATTATAACCCAGGGCTATTATTATTATTGATATATTACTGTTATTAATTATTATTATTTTTTTTATCATGATTATTATTATTATTGTTAAATATTATCATCATCATCATCATTAATTGTGGAATATGCAGAGGAATTATCTCAGAAATCTATGAATCTATCAACAAATGAAGTTCACTGAAATTAGCCAAGACTGGAGGGTGAAGCATTAGATGATTTCTAATATTTTTTTTTTCTGTGCATTTGGCACTGTTAGTGTGAACGTGATTATAGGGAATATCTTGAGAATATTGGGGCCACAGAACTGGAGGGGGAGGGGTAAGCATTTGACCCTTTAGCTTGTTCGCCAATAATGGTGCAACCCCCCCCCCCCCCCCTCACACACACACGCACACACACGCACACTACTGAGGGTACCCCAGACCCTGAGAAATAGTTGTGAATTGATACTATTTGTATGGAAATTCAGATTGTCAGGCTGCTTTGGTTCCATGGATCATAATGAAACTGTTTTCTCCTCCTGTTTCAGATATGTGAGACTTTCAAGGAGAAGTCGCCTCACTGTGTGGCTTGTGGAATGTACCTCAGTGACGCCAAAAATTCACCAGTTATCCGACATTTTGGTTTACAGTTACTGGAACACTTTGTAAGGTTTGTACAGAAAAAAAAAAATGAAGTACAGTGTAATTTATTCTTTTGTAGTACAATAAAGTTCTAAAACTGTTGATGAATGCTGTATTGAATCTGAACAAGACTATTCCCAAAGTATTTGCTATATTTTACAGGGATGGGATGATCTCAATTTCTTCACTCACTACACTCACACTTACAACTACACTTATGAACAGATTATGTATAGAATTACATTATCATATACTGTTCTTGCTCAGTTTTCCGTCTCACTTTTCCAGATTTCTCTATTATTTAGACATAAATGCACAGTCTCTGCGTCTTCTTACATTTTCAGTGCAAAGTATACTGAAACAAATGCAACATAACAATTCACATTTGAATTAAAAAGAAGTCAGGACATAAATACCAATTACTATAATACGATGTATCATACCTCCCACAATGCAGTCATTAAAAGGATATGTACGTACAAGTATTTAGCTCATCTGATCGTTTGATCAGTGGGATGGGAGTGAGAGAGACCCTGAGGTATGATTATCCTTCCTTGACAGTTAACTAGGAAAAAAAAAGCAACAAAGACAAACAACAAGGGAAATTTGAATGATATTCATTTCAATTCCATGTCATGTGAATTACGAAACATAGAAATAGATACATTGTATACATGTGCATGTGAAACATACAAATATTATCATAATTTTTAGTGAATTGTCTACAGTATAACTTGTATAGATGTCGAGCACAACTAGCTGGAAAGTGTTGTGCTTTAGCATATCCTGCTTATCCTGCCAGCAGGCAATCAGACTTCTTATTTGGACAATCACCAATCCTGACATTGCAGGATAACTGAGGTTGGACTGTTACATCTAAAAAGAGTGTTTTCTTGTATGCATGAAGGAGTCAGAAATATGCATCATAACATGAGGGTGTGATATAAAATGTGTTTGATCACTTTCAAATATGACTCTTTTTTGCATGTAATCATGTTTGATATGTCTTGTTCGCACCTTTAGATTCAAGTGGAATGATGCTTCACAAAATGAAAAGGTTCAGTTTAAAGAAATTACCCTACAGCTCATCACAAAGGTATAGTGTAGATAAGTACCGAATGTTCTGTATCATACAAATGTAAAACTCATTTAGTTAATAAAAAGAATCTCAGATTAGCAGTATTTGTTTTAAATCAAAGAATCCACATTTCTATTTCGTACTATCAAGCAATATTAAGCATAAGCAATATGAATTTGGCAATTTGAAAGATGAGATTTTGTTCAAAAATGTACTGAACATTATCAGAATTTTTCATTGTGCAACATTTACTACAAAAAATGAATTGACGAAAGGTTTCTGTAACAAGACAAGGGACATTGGATATGAAAAAGTAAAGGTACATTGTTGTGAGTCTTGATGCCATGATTATGCCTGACTACGTATCATTTTCATTTTATATGGCCCCAGAGGACAGTATGGAAATTAACTGAAGGCCATCAAGAAACAGATATTAAGCTTGCACACCTAAGCTTGTGTGTGAGCAATGTATGAATAAGTTGTGAATGGATATAAACTCATGGTATCTGCTATCTTGACCGTCCAGGGAGCTGGTCACATCCTCGAGACGGCTAACTATATCAAGGAGGGTCAGGTCAAGATTCTTGTGGAAATGGTCAAGCGCGAGTGGCCTCAGCATTGGCCAAGTCTTCTATCCGAGCTGGACCAGATGAGCCAAATTGGAGTAAGAGTAGCTGATAAGAACTCAATGCACAATAATGTCTCCCCACCACTCCCATTGCCCCACCCCCTCAAAAGTAGATTAAGTGTATGATAGAAGATCTCTGGTATTTATTTTTAAAAAAAGAAGAAATAGATCATTTCATCACTTCATCTCATGTGACTGTGAATGAAAATCGTAATAGCTGAGCCTCTTCATTGTATGACATCTTGAGTACAATGGACTCCCGTCATAACAAACTTCTCGGGACCGGCAATTTTCTTTCGTTGTATCAAAATTTCATTTTAAAAGAACAAATAAACAATAAAAAACACAGAACGGATAATGTGGCAGCCTGAATTTTTATTTCATTGTAACCGGAATTTCGTTAAAACCATGTTTTGTATAACAGGAGTGCACTGTAATTCAAACAGGAGGTTCCTTTTCTAGTGATTTGAATTTAGCAGACCAATATGTATGTCAAATCATAGCTCACACTGATGACTTTTATCCACCCTTAGATGTCGCCATCTAGTGGCATGAAGAAACATTTTGAAGTTTCAGTACAATAGGACAATGATTTTAACATTGACATTTACACTGTGAGTTATAATTGCAAGCCTACTGAACTGATGTCCTTGCAACATTCCCACAATGTCACATAAAAAAAAAAGAGTAATTCTTTTGTAGGAAACATGGTGAGTTTGCAAGTGGGAATTACTGTAGTGATTGCTCTGTATCAGGACAATTACCCTTCCCTGCCTAAGTACCGGTTAGTGATAGGGTTAGAGTACAGATTAGGGTTAGGGTTAGGTTTAGTGTTAGAATTTGGGTTAGCATTAGGATTAGGTTTAGCATTAGGATTAGGGTTATGGTTATGGTCATGGGAAGGGTGTGGGGTAATTATCCAGGTGGTAGTTGTCCTACAACCAACTGATACATGTGTGTCCATGTACTCTCTGTTTCTATCAGGATTCTCAGACAGAGCTGGTGCTCCTCTTCCTCTTGAGACTGGTGGAGGATGTGGTCTCCTTCAGGAACCTCCAGCAGAGGAGGAGGAGGGACCTCTGGCAGGCCCTGACCTCCAACATGGCCGATATCTTCTCTTTCCTCTTTGTGCTCCTGCAGAAATACTGTGAGAAGTACGAGGCCTTGGTGAGTGCTCTGCGTGAAATTCTGGTCAAAAAAGACCGGGGGGGGGGGGGGGGGGGGTGTTTCATAAAACTGTTGGTAAAGTTACGAACAACTTACGAGCGACTGGTGATCAGTTGCGATGTGCTATACTTACTAGAATTTCAATAATTCACCACAAGAACTGATCACCAGTCGCTCGTTAGTTGTTCGTAACTTTACGAACAACTTTATGAAACAGGGCCCTGGTAGTGTGGGGATACCATGGAGTGAGAAGGCCAGCCCGGCTCTTGATATTTTGGAGAATTCCTGTAACAAATTGTATGCAGCTTTGTCACCCATCTCTGTGTAATAAGGTACACACTCAAAGCCAATGAAGAATTTTGACTTGAGCCAACTGTTACCGATGAGTGTACACTTCTATGCACATATTCACTGATAAGTGCTAGGGAGGGGGGTTTAGTTAGGCATGTTTTAGTTCAATTTGTTTTCCATGTTTCTCTGGTTTCATTTGTGTGTTTGTTTGTGTGTGTGTGTGTGTGTGTGTTTTCATCTGTTTCAAGAATTTTATCTGCATACGAAAACAATCAGGAATAATGTCATAATATTAAGATAGTCTGCCACTGTTGAGATGGGTGTAATACTTTGACTTTATGTCTGACAGAAATAACTTGCCAGAGTTTGAAGAAGAAAATGTTCAATAAGTTATAAAAATATTTAGTGTAAGTAGGCAAATCTTGCAAAGCCAAATGGTCAAATTATTGTAAAGTCATGCATGTACAATTTGTTTTCCATGTTTCTCTGGTTTCATTTGTGTGTTTGTTTGTGTGTGTGTGTGTGTGTGTGTTTTCATCTGTTTCAAGAATTTTATCTGCATACGAAAACAATCAGGAATAATGTCATAATATTAAGATAGTCTGCCACTGTTGAGATGGGTGTAATACTTTGACTTTATGTCTGACAGAAATAACTTGCCAGAGTTTGAAGAAGAAAATGTTCAATAAGTTATAAAAATATTTAGTGTAAGTAGGCAAATCTTGCAAAGCCAAATGGTCAAATTATTGTAAAGTCATGCATGTACACGTCTATAAGTGCCGCAGGTTATGCAAAGATGCCAACTGTCCGTTGCTTTGTGCAGTATTTATACCGGTTTTGGCAAAGATACTGCAGGAGTCATGGAAATAGTGTTTTCTAAAAAAACCAAAAAAATGCCCTTTCAGCACTCAGAATATTGCAATGCTGTTTACAAGGTTGGCATCCCTGGTTTTGAATCATTGTTTTAATTTCTATGTATTCATGCAGATGGTATCGCAGCCACAGAGTACAGAGGTAAGTCCTCGTGATATCCTATCATTCTGAAAGGCTAGATTATGACAATGCTCTACATGTAAGTCTTGACATTTTGATTTTTAGTCCATAATGGAATAGATTAGAAGACAGCTAATAAAAGAAGAATTGGTCCACATAATAATTTCTTTGAAACTTGGCTGAGAATGTGAGATGATTGACATGATCAATAGAAGATTGGGCACATCTCTGAGTATAAGATTTAAGCACTATGTTTTTGTGTCTGCAGACAAAATTATCCCTACATATGCAGTGAAAATTTTGAATTGTACAGTACTCTCCGCGTAATCAGGTATCGCTTAAATGGGTACTCCGTTTGATTAGGTAGTAATGTCAAAATCTGTTCCAATGCACATTAAAATTACCTGATAATCGGGCTGTCTCTCTGCATAAATGGCTAAATGATTTTCTTTCAATCTAATTTCTACCCACATTTTATCGCAGATATAACACTTTAAGAAATCATGAATGTCAAATTTTCCACGGCTAATCGCATTCTCTGCTTAACTTGCAAGAGGACCGATCATTTGAGGAGTGATGAAACATGAAAACACATGTACCAGTACCGACTTGCCACACGTAAACGAACATTACACATGTAGCTGGCACTCGCAATTGCATAGACAAACAGGAGTTGAACTCACTTGCACTCCTCCCTTGCTCCGCAACAACATTCACAATACGAGAAGTTTGCAACGAAAATCGGGCCATGCACCAGCTCCATAATTTTGCTTTTCCCCAGTCACTTCTCGAAAAGTAACCCAACGTTCTACGTGACTATAGTGCACGCAAAGAGAAGTGTTCATTTCGGAAAACGCCTGCGTGTTAACGAGGAGTCTATAGTCAAACGACAAAGTTTTCTGAAGACATTTTTGGCCATAAAAAGAGTGTAAATTATTGCTCGTGACTGAGCAAGTGTAAGGTATGTATAATGTGCTGTGCAAGCTCGCGTGTTAAGCATACAGTGTAGGTGTTTGGTGCAGTGTACAATGCATGTACATACACATTGTGTGTGTCAACTGTGAATGAGACGTGTTCTTCTGTTAATCGGATACAAAACGCTCTGCCCGAGCCTACCCGATTATGCGGAGAGTACTGTACCTGTGTTGTATTATAGATGTTTGCAGTTGATATAATAGTTATGCTGAAGCATGAAGTGATCCATAACTTCCCATTTCAAACAAAGTGTTGGATGTAAATCAAGTGGGTCATTTATGCATTTGTTACATACATTGAGCAAATCATAAAGAGTTACATTTTGTATAGTTCAGTATCCTTGTGTTGTATCTTCTGTATTATTTTCTTGGACCATGCATCAGGTTTGAGAAACATCTGTTTGCTTTGTTTGTTTGCTTTTTTTCCTCTTTCTTTGTAGCTGTTTTAAAGGTTTCATCATTTCCTTTATCTCTCAAATCACGAGCAGGCTATGTCGGCATGCAAAGTGACCCAGACAGTGCTGCTGACCCTGTGTGGCTTTGTGGAGTGGGTGGGGTCGGAGCATCTGTTCATGAGAGACAACGCCCTCATCGTTGTGCTGTACGGTCTCCTGAGGAAGGATGACCTGAAGATGCTGGCTGCAGAGTGCCTTCAGCTCATCGTCAATAGAAAGGTATGCCGCTGAGTGACTGAGATGCTCTGTGTAGTCGGATATCAATGGGGGGGGGGGGGGGGGGGAGAAGTTCTTAGGAAGTTCATTTTCCCATGGCTGTCAAAACTGCGTAGCCGTTGAGGTACCATACATTCGATGCCATATAAACATGAGAAAATACACATGAGCAGATACACAGTCATGAGCAAAACTGTAATGTCTCATACACTTGCCTCCAGAGCTGATGCTGACGTCGCTGTGAATTGTTCCCTGTGAATTCAAGACAAAATAGTTATGATGATGATGATGATGATGATGATGATGATAACATTGACCACAACCACCACCTTTGCCACCATCACCATCGTCATAGCAATAAAGATGATGATTTGTCAGTATATATAAACCACTGGGTATGATATAAATAGATCTAACTAAAATGATGTCACTGTATTGACGGAGCACCTGAAAGGTATGACTGCCTCTCCAATATCCATGCAACTAATAATGGCATGTTATTTACAAGTTGTAAAAATAATTCAAAAGATATGATTGAATGAAAGAAAATGTACACTAGCTACATTCTTAGATAGGATTAGCATACAAATGAAGACGTACAGACTGATAACCAAAGACGCTTAACTGAAAAGACAGGAAAGTGTGCACTAATCCTCTACAAAACAAATGGGCAGCGCACGGTCCTCAAGCGTATTACGCACATCACCTGAGACGCGCTGTCTTTGAAGTTGTTGTTGTTTTTTATCAAGCATCTTTGAGGGAGTGTAGCCTGAACTCTGTTTTTAGATCATGTTGTTGCCAAATTTTTACCTCCATGAAATATTCCTTATTACTTTGAAATCTCGTTTTTTAAGATAATCCCCTTAATAAAAAAAAAGCTACGACTATAATTTTTAAATCTTTTTAAGATAATAAAAAAACCACTACCTTTGGAAATGAATGATGTTCCTAGGTGTACTGAGTTTGTACTTGCCTCTCTCTCTTTTGTATCCTCATGTAGGGTTGCCATTTTTATCACGCGTCTTCCTATCTTGTTAACTCTAAAATATCTTTGCTGATAACTATATTGTAACTGAAGCATGTTTTGCATACCCCCTCAAAAAAAGCAACAAGAACAAACATACAAGCAAACAAACAAAAATAGCAAAGCATCTCATGTTTAGTTTATGAAAGACCCCATGTTGAAAGATGCAGAAAGATGCCAGCTTCAGCCTGGATACATCTGTAGAGCCAACGACGGCAATTGTGTAGTGATTCGCCTAGATTCAGTCTTTCAGCAAGAGATTATGATGCAGAAATGTTGACTGCCATTGATTGTGTACTCTACTAGGGCCGCATTAGTAAGTTGTTCATATTTATGAATGACAACTGATATCGCAGAATAGTATTTAGTGTTCATACAAATTTCCTTTGACCGTTGCATCATCTTTTCTTCTTCCTTTTGTTTTTCAGGGCAAGATTGAAGAGAGAAAGCCCCTCATGGTTCTTCTATGTGAAAGCGCCATGGTTGAACTCTTCAATGCAGCAAAGTGAGTATTAGTTTATTTTTTCAAACAGGGTAAAATAAAGTTCTGTCCTGGGTAGAAAAGGATTTGTTTATAAGTGGGTGCTTTGGTTTCTAGAAATGATATTGACAAAATTTGTGAAACCAGTGATGCAGCCCATCGCTAGACAGATATCACTGGAAACTCTTCTGCAAATGTACATAGTGTGTTTGAATCATCCACTTCATTTGAAGGTATACATTCCAGTCGGCAAGGCACCATCTGGAATTTGCCGTTTGATGATATCAAAGAATTGTGCCATGTAATGTATTTTGAATGTTTGTGTCTTTTCATTGCTCATTTCCTTGGCAGCAAAGCTTGCAATGCAGGCATTGATGAGATGAACCACCTTTTCATCAAAAAGCTCTGCCAAGTGATAACTGGCCTCGGTACTCAGATTTGTGCAGTGTGGGTATGTCTTTGCCTTCTGAGCATTCTCTTTAAAAATGTCTTAAGTAAGAGCTTGATTCTTATGAGAATGAAACTTGTGTCATCTTTTCACACCAGACCTGCAGTCCCTCACTTCTAATAGGTGCATAGATGGTTGTATCGATCCATCATACTTACGCTGCTTGCTGCTGCAGACCAGAAGTAAACAACTTTGAAATTGGAAACTAATGCAAGCAAGTTTTCCTGTTCTAAGCCAAATTCAGTGAACATTGATATTTTATAATTTCACAGATGACAGTATTTTTGCATATACGGTATCACCATTAAAATTAAAAAAAATGAAAATGTTTGTTGCATGTTCCTATTTTCATACTAGTTTAGTGGGCCCAATTTCTGCTGTTCAAAAATAGTTCCTTTGAAATATTTTTTTTTCTTTGCAATAAAATAGCACTGAAAACTGTTGAATGATATATCCTGATGAGAGATTGTATAAGACTTGTAATGTGAAAGAAATCTTGTAACCAAGTGAAACAGTGTAGTCATAAGGTTGCCCCCATTTCCATTACCATTAACAAATGTCCGTCAGTGTGACACTGAATGTATGAGAGAACCAGAATATGCCTACTTGTAATAATATATGTAAAGTCCTGTGAAGTGTGACATATGATTTTAAATCATCTCTTGTAGGCATCAGAGGGTGAGAAGTTTGAGCGGCCCCCGAGCCTGGCGTCGTTCCTGAAGACACTGTTTGCCTTCACGCAGCACGCCAGCATCCAAGTGTGCCACCTGACGCTGGCCAGCTGGACGGCGTTCCTGCGCCACGAGTACATGTCATGTGATCCAGCTGTCAAAGAGATAATCCCGAGCCTCAGCCAAACATTCACCACGACAATACAGAAGGTTTGCAGCCATCCTTATCCTCTCGCAAGACTCAAATGTTCATCTAGATTCATTGAATGCAGAAATAGTCAGAGCTGCCAACTAGTACTGATTTTCAGTAATTTCTACTGAAATTGGACAAGAATACTGAAGGTTACAAGCAAATTACTGATTTTAGAAATCATTGTCTGTGATAAATTCTATAACACTGTTAAGGATTACTGATTTTCACTCAAAAAAGGTGCAAATTACTGATTTTCAGCCATCATAATACTGAAAGGCTTTTACAAAAGTTGGCAGCTCTGAATAGTAGTAGTGTGAGGAAAATCATACAAATATATTCCATAGGTGTGACTTCTTTGCTGAAGTTTATTGAAGAAGTGCCATCATCTCTGGATAAGAAGCTATAACAATTAGTGATGTCACAGAAGTGGTATACATAGATAAAATATAATGAGAATTCCTCAGAATTTTAAAAGTACATTTTTCCTTTACTTGCTATTCACATCCTTTTTGGGTAATATCATTTGCCCTGCCTTCTTAAAGGGGTAAGTCAAGTGCTTCTTCAGTAATGATATGTGGAATTCTTTTTATACGTTTTGTTGGGTTTTTTTTACCATTTTGAGGCAATTGCCTCCCTACACTTGAAATAGATACAACATGCTTATCAGAGCAGCTCTGAATTCTTTCATGATCAGGGAGTAAAATTCATTGTTTTTGTATCAAGGAATATATTGATGAAGCTCTTGAAAAGGTTAAAGGGTGTGTACAGTTCTGGTTGAGATGAGGATTTAGCTTTTAATGTTTTGCAAGATATTCAGAAACCACTCTATGAGATGTCGAAGAGCATGCAATTCTAAGGGGTATCAAAAGTTGATTTGATGAAAATCAGTTTTGAAATGGCTGAGATATCCAAAGTCAAGGTGAAACAAAGAGATCCTAATAAAAGGTGTGGCCTGTCGTCTTTTATTATTATCACTTTTTTGGATATCTCAGCCATTGGAAAAACAATTTTCATCAAATAAACATTGAATCCTTCTTAAAATTACATGCTCTTTCATATTTCATTAGAGGTTTTTCATTATCTCACCTAGGAATGTTCAAAACATGAATCCCCACCTCAACCAGTACTATACAGTCCCTTTAACGTCACATCAGGTGCATTGTATCATTTAGTCAAATACCAGTCAACAATCAGACATAATCAGATGATACCATACAATTTGTTTATGTTCTCCCATTGGCAGAGGATTCTTGAGGATGTTCTCTTTGTTTCAGGATGTATGACCTTCTTCAGTTGAAATTCAAACCCTTTGTATCATTTTGTGTGTTCCCTCCCATGCAAAGCATCATCTATACAGTGCAGAATTTTCTCATGGATGTTTCCATTATATTATCAGATTGGATTCCCCTCCCAGTCGGACTCTCCTGCATGTGCCTACTCAAGGCTGGAGTTTGACTCAGACGATGAATTCTTCCAGTTCTTTGCAAGTAAGTGCTTATTTCAGGTATAATGTTACCTGGGTGAAAATCAAGAGGAGAGGGAATTTGAAAACTAAACAGTAATGGTGAATCAAGAATTACTTCAACAGCTAAAAGAAACAAATGAAAATGATGAAATGTTAATGTTAATTGTCTATTTTACACATTGCGACATTGGTTTTCGTGAATTATGGAAGCAAGTGATGAGTATTATGTATCATTTCCTCACAACACATGCTTTGAGACTCCAAATTCTGTATAGAATTTTTATAATTGGCATATGTATGACATGTGAGAGATTGAATTCATCATGCTAACAGGTGACATACTCTTTGTGTATTATCAGCCCGTTGAGGACGAGTCCGGAGTATCCTCACTAGACAGGTGTCTATGGGAAATGCGAGTTGTAGCAAAATCAGTCCGTCCTCAACGGGTTAAGCAGAGTGACATGTAGATGGATTAGCAAAGCTCTTCAACTTTTGAGATGTGAATGATGGTGTGAGAACCACCCCTAGCCATCGTTTAATGGTTATCTAGCTTTATATATGTGCAACTGAAGGAGTTGTGAATATCATAAGGGAGTGCTGTAACAGCATCCTGTTGATTGACTTTGAAGATCATCGGCATCATCAGCTGGAAATCATGCGACTAGCTACGGCTATCTGTCCAGAGACGGCATTCAGCATAGCATCTCACTGGCTGCAGGAGATGCTGTCGGCTCCCTTACAGAAAGAGGGAGGTAAGGCCACTTAGCTCTGTAGAGAGGGTGATTTCTTATTCTGATTATTTAACTGCTTAAATTGCATGCTTCGTGACATTCTTGGACACAAATTGATCTACAGCTACTTGTTATGAAATTGGACTGACATAATTTTAATTTGTATGTAAAAGAGATGTTTAAACAGTGGTTCTCTTCAATTTTTGTGCATGACGTGCCAAGGAACTGTCTATAGTAATCTTAATTTTCAGAACGATAAGCAGTATTTGAATGATTTTTGTTTTAAATTAATGATTATTATCATATTTCTATTCATTCCTTTTGCAAATGTTGAGTTTATTACAGTCATCATATTCTTTGCTTAACTTTGATATTGCTTGTCAAGTGATTCTTACAATTCCCATCACTAGACAGTACAATAGCCATCTACTGGCATGAGTGGTAGCTTCCTCTCTGACACTTTCTATTCAAGTTATGTAGTACTATATGTTCGTACAAAGAAGATAAATATTTTCCAATTCATTTATTGTTCTGCATGCTGATTTGACATGCTCTGCCTTTGACCTACATTATGTAAGAGCTGGAAATGTTTTATTCAATTTGGCAGACAAAGAGCTGTGCACTCCCCACAGCCCATCGTACATAAAATGGGACGCCCTCACTGGCTACTTAGACAGTGTCATGACAACTCTTATTAGGCGCGACGAGCTTCCAGTCCAGCCAGCCATAGAGCTGCTTCAGGCCACACTCAACTCAAAGATTCAGGTAATCACATGGTAGAAAGTAACTTCCATCCATTGTATCATGTTTATTCAACTCAAGAAATTAAATCAGTACGTGTTTGATTAACGTGGACTACTTTCTGTGGCTATATTTCATGATTTGCATTTCATAAAATTGTTTGAACCGTGGTAAAATGGTAACAAAAATTAAAAATAGATTGCAATCATATGAAATGTACATGACTTTCTGTTCAGTTAAATGTGTAATTGGTGATTTCAGAAAAAGGCCAAAAAAGGAATTACTATTTCTTAATATCACCCATCCCCCAAAAATATGAAGACACATCCATTATCCATTTTTTCACTGGAATTCGTTGTGTGTATCTTATCCATCTCTTTTTTCCTTTCTTTCTGCCATCATTTCAGGATCCGATGATTTTGTCGTGCCAGTTGACCTGTATCTCTGTTCTCTTTCCTGTCTTGCACCATGCCAAGCAGTACGTGGAGGGAGTCCTGGCTAAGGTAACGCACAAGGACTCTGGTCTCCTTGCTACTAATACTGTCACAGATATCAGTTACTTGTACTTTCAAAACTTTGTTTCTTATAGCGCTGCTTATACTGCCCATCCTATTGTTATCTCTCAATTATCAGGGATTTTTGGTGTTCCCAGATTTATGCCAAGTAATATAACTTGTGTCGGTACCTTAGGTCAATACAGTCTTATTTGATATGTAAACATTCCCATAATTATAGACGCATAATTGTTGTATTCCATTTTTTTTTTTCATTTGTTAAGACTTAACTTGTGCTAGTGAAATGATTGATTGTGTTTTCTTTTCTTTTATTTCCTTTTTTTTTTTCTGGGGGTTTTGTGGTGGCCCATAAAGTGAATCTTCTGACATCACAGCAATATTGAAAAGCTGAACATAACATTAAAAAAAAAAATGTCAGTTCACAAAAAAAAAACCAAAAAAACAAATGCAAATCTCTTGAGGACATTTTTTTTTTTCTGAATGTGCTTCTGCAGGCTTTGCATTGCGCTGCTTATTGCCTGGAAGAACAGATATTTTAGGTCTGCCCCATAAGGTGTCGGAGGCATTATTGTTTATCCCACAGTCACATAGACACTGTAGTTGCCCCATCAAATAATACATTTGTGAAGTTCACTTTTCTGGCCCATGGTGTCCATGTTGGTACTGTCAAATTCTGAAGTTCTTTATACGGTTTGAGTCATGCGTCCTGTGACAAATACATGTAATTTCACTGTTTTCTTAATTTCCTTTGCAGCTATTCATTGCAGCGGTATATTCTCTACCTGGTCTGACCAAGGTATTGTATTGGCATTTCTGTACACATGACATTTTTTTATATTTTAATTTCTGCCCTGAGTCAAGACTACCCAAAGCAATCTCAATTTACCCCACTAATTTGAGGTTACTTGGAAAACTTATTTAGAATTTTCTTGATGAGAGAAGATAAAAGAAAAAAAGGCACATATACATAGATGTTATTGTTTAAAGTTTCTGATGATAATTCCTCTTCACTGGTTTCAAATTATTTAAAGATATATCGCAGTTTTAGCAACTGGGTGATTTCTTCAAAGGCCTCCAGAGCTTCCAGGATGTCATTTGCATAGAGGAAAGACACTGAGGGGAAAATGTATAACTTACCATAGTCATATGCTTTGGAAGTTTAAAAATTTGAAAGTTGCTTTTGCTACTGGTTCTCACTAATTGGCTACATTAATGGAATATATTTAGATAGTAAAAGAAATGTGTTCTGTGTGTCCTATCCTGGATGGGAAAGGTCTTAGTTAGCACAGGGGCTAATGCTGGCTCGTTGTTGGTGTTTTTTCAGAAGACTAGGACACGGTCAGTACAGAACGTCCGGAGACATGCCTGCTCCGCCTTGGTCAAGATGTGCCGTGACCACCAGGACCTCATGTTGGTAAGTTCAGACAAGCTCCAGTCCTTGTTCAATACACAGGCAAAATTTGTGCTTGTGTACAGAAGGGAGATTTCACCTTTATTACAATGTAGAGTGTTGCATTGTCTTTGTGTTAAATGAAAGATGAAAAGGTAAAAAAAAAGAAAGATTAAAAACAAAGAGTTTATATAGAAGTATAACTACTGATCATTTTAGACAGATTGTTGTGTAAGACATGCAGGAATTGCTATCATAATAAAGTGCTCTACAGCATAGTTTCAGTACCCATAAAGGCCTGTTCCCAGGTTTGTGCTCTGTGTATTAAAGTTGGTACATGACATTTGCTCCTGCAACAATTGCTCCAGTTTTATTTTCTCCAAGGTTGTAGGGTTAGGGGTAGGGATGTGATAGGGTTTTAGGTTTAGTTTGATGTGAGGATTAGGATTAGGGTTAGGGATATGTTTGTTGGTAGGTTTTAGGTTTAGTTTGATGTGAGGATTAGGGTTAGGGTTATGTTTGTAGGTAGATTTCATATTTGGCTAATTAAAAGCGTGCAGATATTTTATGGTACCAATTTTTTGCAGAAGCAAATGTCATTGAACCGTACAAGTAATTCATATACCCCCTTTGCTGAGAGTGCTGGTATTAGTATAAGATGTCACACAGAGGTCAGAGGTCACATTCTGGGAATACCCTTCCCTGTCGAACACTGTCCCATCCAATGTTTTGTTGGTTTGTGACAGTGTCTTTGTGAACCTCACCGGCCGTAGAGTAAGATCACACAGAGGTCCATAGTACCGGTGGAGTGTTGTGACTGGTATGGTCTCTTATACACACACTGGCCTCCAGAACCTCATACAAGTGTCTAGATATTGAAGGATAATGGCCCCACAAAGAAAGATGTCATAAATTATAGGGAAAGACTACCCTGAAAATTAGGTAGTGTGAGTAGAAACAGAAAAATGAGTGGATCAGGAAGAGTTTAAGCAAAGTCTGATCTGAATGAAGAAAGTTATATATTTTTTTTTAACGTTGTGATTGATATACACAAATTGGCAACTCTGTGATGTAGCATGTGAGCTCTCCTTCTATTGTCTTGTGCAAAAAAATTCAGAAAAATCTCCTATTTTTTATTATTGATGAAGGAATATTCTATTTTTATATTGCATGCAGAGTTTGTAAAAAAAATATGTACAATGATTATATTTGGAAATAAGTACAATAGAAAATTTACTTGATCGGAAAACAAAAATAGGATGGTATAGTCAGCATATTAGGAGTGATTTTGCGTGTGACATAAAACAGAACTACCAATTTGTGTTTGATTGATCACTACTTCAAAAATCATAACTTTCTCAATTTTTTCTGCTTCTATTCACACAAACTAATTTTCAAAGTGGATCCACTTTAGAGCAGTCACTTTGAGGCGCAATATGGATGACTTGCGCCTAAATTGTGCTTTAGGAAGCACTGTCCCAGGCGTCACTCTAGTGTTGCAATATCAGGTGACTACTACGTGTACATGTAGAGCCCAGATGCCATGCAACTGGGTCACTTGCTCAAATCGTGGAATACTTGTATTTTTCTGTATGAGAGATTTGCTCTCATTTCAAGCACTGTTTTTACAAATTGATTTATTTGAGAAGTCACACGTTGTTCTAAATGTTTGTCTTATAGTTTTTTGTTTTTCATTTTGTGATTATAATGATGATAATGAAGACCGCGAACCACAAAATTATTAAGCTCGCAGAAATGTCCCATCAACTGCAATTTGTGACAATATTGGCATGTACAGTGCTCTTTACTAGCAAGTTTCCCATTCTTATTACTTTGTCATTATATTCTTATGGCAGTATTAAAATTTCAGTTTCCCTTGGCAAACCGATTATCTAATTGTCTTCATTGATTTGCAGCCCCACTTTGAGAAGATCTACAGCCAAGTGCAGACCCTAAGCTCTGACCCCGATCAGCTGACCCAACTGGAGAGGGTGACACTCAATGAAGCAGTCATCCTACTCAACAACGGCCTTCACAACTTTGAACGACAGAGCGCCCTCATTGCTGAAATAATGCAGCCTATCACCAAAGTGTGGCAGTCGCAAACAATATCTGAGTACGCTTATGTATTTTCTTGAAAGAGAAATGTACCTATGGGAGAAACTAGCATTCTTTTGAAAACAGTGACACAGAAGCAACAGATCAGTTTAAAAAAATTTCGGAAAATAATGCAATTATTTCAGTGTTGTGATGTCATATAACCGTGGCATTTGTTGCATATAGTGGAATAGTTGGGATTATGAGACAGAGGCATTCATTTACATTGTCAGTCATGTCAGGTTTCCGATTTTGCTGGAGGCTCCCTAAAAGCATACATTATACTTATCATATGTTTGCAATTTTTGAAAAACAATTTGTTTCTTTTTTTTTGGAAGTGTTTCCTGTTTAATTTCTCTGGATCTTTTAAATGTGCAGTATGTGCAATATCATAGGGATTCAGATTGACTGCCACATGAATGTTTGTTGTGCAATCCCAACCTCTGACCTGTGTAGATATGAATTGTCATTTCAAAAACTCCCTTCATGTTCCTTGGTTATTTGCCAGCTTATGCCAAATATCTTAATTTATTATGATATTTGTAAAATTAATTTGATAGTAAAGGTTTTCCAGTGCATGATCATTGATGCCATCAAAAGATGAAGTTCTGTGAAAATTCAGGGGACTGGTTAATAGATGAATGGAATACAAAGTTTTGTCATATTGGGAGTAGATACTGAGGTTATTTTTTCATGTGGTATTCACACTCGATGCACATTATAGTTTAAAAGGAGAGCAGGTGATCATACATAATTCCATATATACGTATGTGTGTTCTCAAACATAAGCAATATTGTAATCATTGTTTTTGTCATCTCCTCCTCTCCCTTCTCCCCCTCCTCTCTTCTCCTCCCCCCCCCCCCCCCCCCCTCCCCTCCCCCTCCTCCCTCCCTCCTTCTTCGTGTATGTGTGTATTTGGGTTTTGTACTGCTTGGCTTGAGGTAGAATGGTCCAGTCACCGGACATGTTCATCCACCACATTGGCCTTGCTCAGCCCAGCAGTGTCCAGCCCAGCCAGGAGGACACCCACAACAGGAATAGGGCACAAGTCTTCAACTGTCTCTCTACCAGCCTTGCTGTTATCAAGAGGAGCTGCTGGCCGAGTGACCCGGAGGTACGTCCCTTCTGATGTCCACACATTGGTCATTTGGGTCATGCTTCCTTGGTCATACAGCTTCTATAGTTTTAGAAATGAAATAGATGAGTACACAGGCATTGATTTCTAGCAGCATGTAAGGGGGGGGGGGATTCAAAAGACCGTTGAAGATCAAACAAGAGCACCCTTATTGTATGAGAAAGCTTCATTTGTAAATGAACAACCATATAAACAAACAAACATGAATTTGAATTACTAAATTTTCTCCAGTAATTCAAACCTGAAGTAAGTATCCAAGAGCAAATCTTAAGGAAGCATTATCCTTTGCTCTCTTGTGTGTGAAGTAGATTGGTCACTATCATGATGTGCAAATTAATGTGTCACGTAATATGGGATGGAATGCCGAGGAAATTTCCAGCATATTCATGTAAGTTGCTAGCCATGTGGAATGATAAGTGCATGTAAATTTAAAAAAAAATAAATAAATAAAAGTACTAGGTTGTGTCCTGAGCAAGAAGAAGACAGATGAATAGATAAAGAGATACCAAAATGTGTGCAATTAAAGCCAGGCTAGGTGAAAGAGGCCAACTGGTAAATGCACCATTGATTACATCTTAGATGGCTGAAACCATCACTCGGCATTGTCATAGTTGTAGAGTCTGATGTCAAAGGCCTTATACTTGGCTATGTTTCTTTATTAGGTCGCTGAAGCTGGAGGCTTTGTCAGTGGTCACCTACCCAACGGGACCTGCATCTACAAAAATCCCTGCACGCCACACATTGTACCTCTCTTGCCAAACCTATTCACCTTAGCCAGGTAGGATCAGTTTGTCATGTCATAAAGTGTCAAGTCTGGTACGAGTATAATTATGTTAATGAGAACAACTTTGCAAGCCCTGTGTAGTACCACTACAATGTGAATTTCATGCATAGTCTGTTGTGTTTTGCTCACAGTATTTGGACTAGAAACGATTTACATTAATGAACTCTTCTGTAGTTTGTAAAACCAAGCATTTAGTGATTTGAATTATTTGTCCATTAATTTTGTGCAGTTGTGCAGTATTTAGAAAACATGGTGAATATGTAATGTATTTATCACTTTATCAGCACAGCCATAAAGTGATTTTGTTCTGACTCTCTGCTGTATTTTTATCTTTAATATTTATCAGTCAGCAGTTATTGTTCAATTCGTCGTTACAGAGATGAAGAGATAGGTATATAAATTGATAGACTGACTGATAGATAAGATAAAAACAAAAAACAAAATGCTTGGGGAGAGCTATTTCAGGTTTATAGAACTTGACAGCAATTACATCGATGAATCTTAATATGATAGCTTCAATATCAACAACCTTGTGATCTGCTTTTGCTCTTAACCTGTCAAGGACGGGCTGATTTTGCTACAACACATATTTCCCATAGACACTTGCCAGAGTATGCTCAGGACTCGTCCTCAATGGGTTTTAAGGTAGTCCACAGTGCGTGATGAGGTATCATTGTATATGATATAACACCATGTAATACCATTCCACAATGAAGAGATAATGTGTGCAACCTGCTCCTGTATTTCATGTTTTCATCTGCTCTGTCATAGAACTCTGAATGGTATATGGGCACCAGAAATCAGAGCGAAAGTCTGCCCAGAGTACACAAAATCGTACGACATGACGGACAATGAAAGAAACACCATTCTAGGTAGGTGCCTCTCAATATGAGATGCTACTTGCATGTGGGTGAAATTAGAGGTGTCTATGTGGTCATGTTTGGAATAGATCAATGTGATGCATATTGAGAAAAAGACCGAAGTGTTTTGTCTTGAGTCTTATTGTGAAAGAAACTTGAGAAAACAACATTTTATGGAAACGTGGACAGCTACGATCAAGAGGCGCAAGTTGCCATTATGTGTAGATGAAGGAATGTTTACATCAATCAAGCAAGCAGTCAGTCTTCATTACCATGCCTGCTGACAGTACTGTTTGCCTTCTTTTTGTTTTAACGTGTAGAAAGTTGTTTACTTATTTTGTGTTAATACTGTAGGGTAATATATGCATAAGGAAGACTCCTTTGAAAGTTGTGTTGTTGAATGCTTGTGGTACTTAATGTGTGGATTTTATACGAGTAGTTTTAGATCACTTGTGTCCCTGTGAATTATCTTTACAGCATGAATGAGAAAGGAATAATCATGTTATAGATATTATGGTTTAAATGACTGAAAAGTGTATGTGAAACCACTTCATAGGGCTTGAAACTGAGATTGCGCTGTGCCATGGTTCCTGAATCCTGTGCTATGTTGCTGATTTTCAGTTTGCATTAATTAAAAATTAATTACTTTGTTAACTTGAAATGCAACTGAAATTATGCATGAGACTTCTTTATTGCTCTCCAGGTTTTCCCCCACTTCCACTTTATTTATTTATCTATTTTTTGTGCAAAGGAAGAGATGGAAACTTTGTCAATGAAGATAACATACTTGTACTCAATCTATGCCTTCCTTTCATTTTTCTCTAATTTCGTGCAGGAGTGTATGTCAACAGCTTAGATATTCATGACATGCCGTCAAACAAACCAGTCATGGAGAAAGTTCAGACCTTCCTCAATGTCATCTATGAGAACATGTGAGTGTATATACTGTATTAAAAGCACTGACATTTTCATGACTTTTGTGAATATGCTTTCCATCGTGACAATACATTGTAACTTGTGAAAGTATTGACAAAAATGAAAACAAAAATGTACCCGCGTGCATTGTCCCAGGTCAGCACACTTGTGTTGCAGTATCCAACGACTACTAGTAGTAGAGCCCAATACCATGCTATTGGCTCTCCTGCTCAAATTCTTGGAATAATACTTTCCATTTTTTTTTTTCTGAGAGATGTGATCTAATTTCAAGCAATGCTTTGACAAATTGGTTTGTTTTGGAAGTCACACTTTCATCTAACATTTGTGTTTTGTTGTTTTTTTTTTTGTTACCTTGATAATGAGAAGATCACAAAGTGCAAGATTAACAACTCATGAAGATGTATTTCTGATCAACTGCCATTTGCAAAAATGTCTGGACACAAAAGTATCAGCATATACAGTATTAGATTTTTATTTAAAGTAAATAATATCTAAAAATACATTGAGCTATGTCACAGAATTACTCTTTAATAATGATGTACATTAAAGCTGGTATCTCACTGAGCGGCGAACGTTTGCGAACGTAGCGAATTTGAGATTCGCCAACTTTTCTGACGAATGTTTGCAAAAAATCAAGGTTCTCTTCTGCCATTAGCGACAGTTAGCGACTTTTAGCGATGTTTAGCGACAATTAGCAACACTTCAGCGAATGTTTGCGAAAGTGTTTGCGAAACACAGGTGGCGACTATTAGCGACTGTTAGCAAATGTTAGCGACAGTTTTGCGAATATTAGCAACAGTTTGCAAATCCTTTGCGACAATTTGCGAATATTCTGGGACCTAGAAAAGTACAAGGCAATTGTGTATGTGAGACCTATAAAACGAACGTACAACCTTCCACTGAATTAAGATCTCTTGTGACAACCGTTCAAAATGGATTTCCAGTATATGGAAATAAATTTCGTTGCCAAGAAGAGGTTCAACGTGCTGCTATCCTCGAAGAGCTGCTTTGCCAGGCTGGTGCTATACAGCTATTGTGCAGCATAAGAGAAAGAAGATACAGAAAAACAAGAAAGGAAAAAGAAAAGAAAGACTGTTTGGTTCAAAGAGTGGTTGTTGCAATGGACAGACTTTGGTCAATATGAAAAGCTTATGCAGCAATTACATGATGAAGATGTGAAGAGCTTCAAGAACTTCCTTAGAGTGGAACCTTGCCTGTTTCAGGTGCTTTTATATAGGAACCACTTGGTCACTTGTTTGCTAGCAGTGGCGAATCAAATAAAAATGTTAGCGACACCGTATTACGACCGTTTGCGAATTCTTACTAGTGTTTTGTGAATGTTTGCAACTGTTAACGAAAATACAAATTCGCAAAGGTTCGCAAAGAAATTTTGAACATGTTCAAAATTTCTTTGCGACAAGAAAAACTGTTTGCGACAATAAAAACCGTTTGCGAACTTTCTTGCAACTGTTAACGAACCTTTTGCAACCCTTTACGAACCCTGGCGAAATCCCGAATTCGCTACGTTCGCAAACGTTCGCCGCTCAGTGAGATACCCCCTGTATTGTGGGTTGATGGTAAACCTCCAAGCCTAAACTTGTATTGTGTTAAAACGTCGCATCGGCTGCTACTAACACCCAGTGGAAGGATTTCTGACAATGACCAAACAATTTTTTTTTTTTAAATGAAATGCTTTTGGTTTGCATGGAATATTGTATGTAAGCTATATGTCCCAGGTTTTCCATGTTGCTTCTCTGACATAGGCACAATGAAGGCATTCTGTAGACGTGTATTATTAAACATTTAGACAGGCATTGTCGGTATCATCATCAAATTGCTCATCATAGATATTCTGTGGGAAGCATTCAAAGAGACCTGTGGATGATAGTTACATAAATTGTCATGATTAGTAAAGGCATTTCATTATATCTGAAAAAAAAAAAGAGTGTACCTATTTTCCCAGTTTTAGGAGTTTACAAATGAACTAGATATTTCTTGTGTTCACTCTTCCTGTTCTCTCTTTTTTGTGTATCCACAGATGTCACCTCTTTGCAGACTCCTTTCAGAGGCTTGGTTATGAGTTTTACGCCACGGAGGGTCTTTCGGATCAACTCCTCGGCTCGATATTTGCCAACCTTCATCACTTGCCAGACTACAGAATCAGGCACATCATTCATATCCTTTCATCATGCACATATAATGTGTTTAGTGTCTGCTTTTATGCGCCTTCCCAAGCTTGGATGATCATCAAATGCACTAGCTGTTAAATAAATTGTTTACAACAGTGAAATACAAACATGTTCTTACTTTGATTATCAGCAGGGATGTGAGAGTCCAGAGTTTAATCCAATTACAGATTATATTTACTCTGCCCAAATCTATTTTTCAGACTTTTTGGCATTTCAAATGTATTGAAATATTCACATTTTAATGCACTCTAGACTTTTTTCCCCGTAAGTTTCAGAATTTTTTCTGCAAGTTCTCTTACTCTATTGAAATAGACTGGAATGATCCTAACATTCAGCGATAACTAAATGCTATTTTTATTTATTTATTTCTAGAAAATTGTCAAGGGTTTATCGCTGTCACATCAGGTGCATGATTTTACAGTTGGAGTATTTCAGAGGAGGATGGATGTGAATGCAATCCATAAAGTGCCATCCTCGTCAGACAGGTGATTTCCTTAACCCCCTTCCTCTCATCATCCACGTGTGGTAGCCAAGTCCCTGGTCCAGTTCTGCCCCAGCCAGTGCTGGCAGTCTGTCTTGGTCCCAGCCATGTCTGGCCTGAATGCACACATGGTGAATCGCCTCAAACACCAGTGGGCCGCCGTCATACAGAAGAGGCAGAGCAGGTAGGGACACTTGTGCCAGACAATGTCGGGAGTAGTATGGGAGCTGTGGAGGAGGGGGTGAGGGGTGCACTTGGTGACTCTTTAGGATTAAGGTTGGATGTCTGGTGCCTGTAAATGGGGCTGCAAGCACTGCCAGAGCAGGACAAGTCTTGCAATATTTTCGAGGGAAAACCAGCAATTTCATTAATTATATCATGCACGGAAAAGACAAATGCCTTAGTTATTTCAGTGAAAAGGTTTTTTCCGGCATTTGAGTGTGTGTCTATGTGTTACAAATCATGAAAATGGATTTTAGGAGAAATCAAATTATGTGTTTTATCAAATCCATGGAAAGTAACAAGTTAGTATTGTTTGTATATTTGTAGTGCACAGTGTAAAACACGAGTCCTCATGATGCTTTTGAGAAACACATACAATGGACCTTTATCAAGGAGAAAAATGAGTGTTCAAATGTCAATTCAGATTTTTTTTTTTTTTTTTGCTATTCACAAATATACAAAAAGTTTCAATAACTCTAAGACGCCATACAACTATTCGAGCATGCTTGGTACTGGTCTTGAGTTGATACAAGAGCATAATCAATGATGTACTTCATTTTCCCAACCATGGCATGATGATGAAACAGTAATGTGTCTGCAGTTCCAAGGTGATGGGAGAAAATTCTAGTCTGTAACCATCTCCTTCCAGTCATTCAATCTTTCATGATGCTTCCTCCTTCATCCTCTCTCCTTCCCTACCCATGATGATGTCATCCACCTGTGAAGCAGCGAGGGAGACGAGCGGGAGGAGGAGCTTGAGGCGCAGGAGGTCCTCGAGGAGCACTTGACGAGAGCCGTCACCAGGGAACACATGGAGCTGATCGGTGAGACCTGGAGGGCTTTTATCGACCAACCTCAGAAAGATCAAGTTTGCCTTCATGAGTTTGCCTCGTTCAGATGTAAAAATCTCCATAGGTCAACCCTGTGCAAGCAACATTTGACTATGTCTTTGCCAAATTTGAAACTTACATTCTGCACCAGCCTGGCTGCTTCACCAACTGATGAAAATATCGTCCATTTACTGTCCATTATTCTCTTATGAGATGTGCTTGATGACATCAAGGATTTTTTTTTATAGTGTGTAGTAGACCTTTAAAGCACTTTCTTTCTTGTGAGATTGGAATGTATTGACAGAATATTTGCATGTGATGGAATAGGTAGGTATGTGACTTTATTTGTAAAAACTGTTCTAAAAGCTAAACTACATGTGCATAAAGGGTTCGTATCATTTTGGCTGAGACCTAACTTCAGGTTTCCAACATATTTGGGTGGGATAATGAGAAACCACATGTGAAATATGAAAGAGCATGCAATTCCAAGAGGAATTCAACATTGGTTTTGAAATGGCTGAGATGCACAAAATAGAGCAATCCTAATAAAAGGTGGAACCCACCTTTTATTATGATCGCTGTATTTTACCTTGTTTTTGGATGTCTCAGCCATTCCAAAACCAATTTTCATCTAATAAACTTTGAATTCATCTTAAAATGGTATGCTCTGTACTATTTCATAAGTTGTTTCTTGGTATCTCACAAAAAGTTAAAAGCCTAATCCTTGCCTCCACCAATACTGTACCATCCCTTTAAACTAGGATAAAGTGACGGCTGTTACTCTCCACTGACCTTTAAGCAATTTTCAAGTTTTTCATGAGACCAAAATGTGCATAGATCAAACATGCACTGAAACTACCAGGCCAACAGAATCAGTACCAGCACATAAATGACATGTGTTGAAATATTGCAACCATAGGATCGTACACATGTTATATATTCCTTGTATTCAACGTCTCCTTTTGACCCGAAAGGCCTCCTGTGCTGGAAGAAGACACATGCATCTGCTGGAAGTGGTGGCGTTGCTACGGCGATTGAGGGAGGAGGAGGTGGTGGCGGTGGTGAGGGGGGTGAGGATGACATGGAGATGGATGGGATGGACCAGGCAGAGGGAGATCCAGGGGCAGCGCAGACTCCCAACAAGCCAGACATGGACAACATCAGTGATATGGGCAAGGTCATGCTCCAACATGAGGTGAGTGAAGACTACCATCTTTCACTCTGAGGTTCTTCCATTTGGAATATTTTTTTTTTCTTTTGGGCCGAGCACCCAATCTTTTACCAGCTCTTGATTGTCACATACAGTGATAATCCTATCGAGAATGGGTTTTTTTCCATCATAGACCACACATGTATTTCACATATTATGCTCGTCTGTCTTTCATTCATAGGTGTTCATTGAGAGTCTCCAATAGGTGTTCACTGAGAGACTTGCAGAATCCTTTTTTAAACAAAAGTTCTTCTACATCACCTTGATGTGGGCAAAAGTGAAGTAGTCCTCACAACATTTTACACAAATGACATCCAAGTACAAATCCCAGATCTACATTTGTGTATCACCTGCTGTAAGATGCACTTTACTGGTAGTTCTTGCTGCCTTTGTTGACTGCTGTTGTATGATAGTCTACGCATAATTTAGTATAAGCCAATAGGGTACTCCTGGCAAAAAAAAAAAGAAAATGGTATATGAATACATACTTATGAATGCAGTAAAATTTGTCGATTCGCAATCAGATACTCCGATTAAGTGGGTAAAAACTGCTCTCACTGACCCTATGCCATATAACTAAGAGATATGTAGTTTGTATCATTGCCTCTATAGGCCATCTCCATCCAATTATCAATTAAATGTATGACAATTATCAGCATGCTTGAAAGATCTTTTACTCTGCAGGCTTTGTACACAATTTAGCCATCATGGCGCTGAGATTGACAAATTGTGCTAATACATTGGTATCATTGATTTCCCTTTTTTACATATTTCCTTTGATTTCCTCTTCTTCTTCCAGAGACTGTGTGAGAGTCTAGTGATGTGTGTGTACTCTGCCATGTCTTGGCCAGACACTGGTGTGTGCATCAAGGCTTGTCGACTCTCATGGCTGGTGCTACAACAGGTGTGTGTGCATTCCGTGATTATAATCCCTCTTTAGAACCGTATGAACACTAACTTCGTCAGCCCATCATAGCATTAAGACAGTTCTGGCTTTCTTAGCTGGCATTAAGTGGTCATTCAACAACATACAAGTGAACTTCATGTGTGTAATGAAATAAGATTGGCTTATGAAGAGGCAGTTATCAAAATAATTATTTGATGTGCATATGTATCAAAGCATTCATTTTGTACCCAGCATGTTTGAATTTTGTAAAATGTACTTTCAGACTTTGATGTGATACACTCAGACAAACCTACAATTATCCATGGATGTGTACAACTTTCCTTTTGTACTGATTGCCTGTAACTCAATTGCTTTGTGCTTCCACTTCATTTTTGGGTAATGCCAGATTGCAGTTTGATGCAGCCCACATATACCTGCGCCCAGTAATAAACAAAACCCAACAAAACCACTCCCTGTAGTAAGGTTACCTAGTTTCCTGATTTTCTGATGTCGCGATTCAATGTATGTATGCAGTAAGTGGTTGTCATGCTGTGATGTTCAATGTTCAAATTGAGTACTGAGTGTGGTGTGTTTTATTTTCAGCTGGCGTTGCGCCCTCTACTGCCCGAGGCAGCGGCCTTCCTCTACACCTCCATCCTACAGGGGCTGCAAGTTCATGGAGAGCATGACACGTGTCTGGCAGAGCTTGTCCTAAGAGCTCTCCAGCACTATGAGCTACTTGTGAGTCCTTGCATTGTTGTTGTTGTCTTTTTTTTAAAATCAGGTCTATGACAATTTTTGTTGTTGCTGTAACAGTTATGTGTTGTTTCTAGTTTCTGACCTTCTTATGTTGATTTGGTTCCCATTTTATAATCTTGCTAAAAGGATCAAACATTATAACATATCCCTGGATGTCCACGTACATGTGTGGATGCTAGTGTGTAAGTGTGTAACTTTGTATTTGTAATCTACTTTGTTCCCATTGGTGAGAATGAAAAGCAAATGACACTATGCATCGATGCATCAAGCATGAATTCCTTAGTGTGATGCCATGTAATCTGTCCTATCTTCATCCCAAGTGATATAAGAATGTATGCCCTTGGGCCCAAGGTGAATTACTTTTTGCCTTTATTTGTATTGTTCAATTTCCCTTTACTTGTGTAGTCAAAATTGAGGTCCTGTTCATATTTTTTTCCCCTCAAAATTTGTATTTGACTTTTTTTGGATAGATACAGGTATGTCAAGAATGTATTAGATTAAATAAGGGGGAAAAAAAATCTTTTTCCTTCTTCAGTATTTCTATGTGCATACATCAGCTCACACATCAAGGAACTCTCTTTGAGATCTTTGGCCAGAGGATCACATTCTGGGAATCCCCTTCCCTGTCTAACACTCTCCCATCCAATGTTTTGTTGGTTTGTGACAATGTCTCTGTGAACCTCAGCGGCCATAGAGTAAGATCACACAGAGGTCCATAGTACCGGTGGAGTGTTGTGACTGGTATGGTCTCTTATACACACACTGGCCTCCAGAACCTCATACATGTGTCTAGATAGGAAGATCTGTAATTTTAATGAAAGCAGTCATTTTGAAGCAGGGTATTTGGTGAAAGAGTCTAACATCAATATTTTACTTATTGTCGTATGCAGCTTTATATCTTGGACACTTAAGAAACATGTCTCTTTTGAACCTTTATTTGTTTTTAACTCCCCCAAATGCAAATTTTCATTTATGCCGAGTAGAATTGTAAGAGTGTGTGTGTTAGGGAAGGGGGGGGGGGGGGGTTGAAGGGGGAAGGTTGTCTTTGAGCTAAGTAGAAAGAGTGATGTTTCATAGACACAGACATGGAGGAGTGCTGCATAACTGATATCATAGCAGCATGAAGAAGGAGGCTATGTTTGGAAACCCATTGGAAACCACTTTTGTGAGTTATGGATATTCAATATTTCAAATTATGACCAAGGTCTGATTGTAATATCAGTGTGCCTGGCTTTTAAGTGTGGTGTTTGCTGCACATGACTGTTTTCATTCAGTATACATTTATCCAACTAAGTTGTCCTGTAAATTTTGCTGTCGTCTGCTGACACAGGGAATGCTACAGTACCACTGACTGGTAGGGTCCGGTTGTGTTGCCCAAGTATGTGTATTAGACAAGAGAATATTGACTAATAATAAGGACCAAATTTGCTATGTGAAAGAGATTAGCCTTAGAAAAATAACAAAGCTTGGATTTAGATTACTTGTTTATAATTTCTGTCCTGTTTGCTTCTAACGATCAGAGAGAAAAGTATCCGGTGCTGACGGAGATGATGAAGAATCTGCCAGAGTGCAGCGAGCAAGCCATGCAGCAGTTCCACCAGAGAGTGCTAGGCAACAAGGCCATGTCGGAGAAGAAGAAGAAGGACGCCTTCAAGAAGCTCCTCATTGGAGTCATCGGGGTGAGATGCGGGCAAACATTCCTCACAACTACTATATTGCGTACTTTTTAAAAGTCTCATTTTTCACCTTAGCCTATTTTAATTCGTCACGTGATAAGAACTGAACCAAAGAGTTAGGTTGAAAAAGGTCAGGGGGGAGATACCACAAAGACTTTGATATTTGAGTGTGTGAGTTCTGTATGCAGCGGCAAAAACTCCATATGATGTTTCTCCAGAATTATGCAATTGAATCTGTGTGCAGGGTGAGCGATAGAATACAATATTCCCATTTTCCATGCAGAGGACAATTTCTTGCCTGGCAGTAGTTACTTTCATTACACTTTAGGTATTCTAATTGAATGGACAGCATCCTTTATTGTACGTTTTATAGATATCAGTCATAAAAATTACCCCCCACCCCCCCCCCCAAAAAAACAAAACAAAACAAACAAACAAACAAACAACAACAAACAAACAACTAAAGGCTTTTTCCTTTTCTTGTGTTTTGCAACAGCAACACGTGAGCCAAAAGTTCAAGAGGAATGAGGTGATTAAAGATCTCCCCGCCATCTACAAGCCCAGGAGGTACAAGCCATCACCCATCGATGAAGAAGGGGAAGATGCAGGCTTGGTCATGCTTTTCCGCCACAGCGATGATTTATGACGAGTGCTACAAGATGGAGGACTGTAGCCTCTTCATCTGCAACTCCTAGGAAATATAAGTTATCATGGGTAGTGGCCCCCTCTGACAGGCCAGTTTGTCTGAAGATGCCACAGTTGGGTGAGTGCCAGAAGGGCATAGACGTGATAAAATATTTGAAATCAGCACCCTTCTGGCTCTCAACCTATGTGACTCATATGATGAGTCAAATTTTGAAAATCAATTTTTATGTGCAGCTTATGTTTTGCAGAACAGAATGACAGTTTTTCTTGAATTTCCTTAATTTTTTTTTTTGAATGCTGAAGGGATAAGCATCAAGCATCACATGTTTAATGAGATGTTTATCACAGGAACCATCATTTTGTACTACAGGGTGCCATTTCAGTATGAGACCCTTTCCCCCTTAAATGTTCTCGGATGAGGACTATTCTTGTTGAAGTACTTTTCCTTGGTCTTTAACCCTTTATGTCAGAATTAAAGATGTGATATCATACGGTGCTTCATATCAAGTGGCAAATCACTGGCTTGCTGAGTATGCTTTACATTGATGCATGACTGTCCTGTATGCTACACAAGATTCTTTGCCCATTTGAGTCACTGATGATTTAGAATACTACTTGTGGCAAAGGCAAGACAACTCTTTTTAAGCGAGAGGTCATGAATATTTCCCAGATAATGCATGCAAATTCCATTAAGATATCTTTAAGCGTCTTACATCTGAAGTATTTGATAGAGAGAATTGAAAGGTTCTGCTATGTATGGTATCTGCATGAGTTACAACTGGCTGAGGTGATTTTATGCAGTCACCACCCTGCAGACACTGAGTTAATTTTACTTGGCCTAAGTGCAAAAAGAAAAAAAAAGAAAAGAAAAAGAAAAAAGAGAAAATTAATAGAACTTGTGTGCATGTGATTTGTTGCCAGAAGAATAAATCTTTCATCGGCTTGTGCTCGTAGCTCACAGGGTACTGTTAGGAGAATCTATGTATTCAAGTTATGTTGATTGCAATTGTAAGTGTGAACAACAACAACAACAACAAAAATCACAAATTTCTGATTTTATGTCATTGCGGGTAATGTATTTATCACCAGCATCATTTCTTGTGTGGTCACACGAAAGAGTAAGCTTTACAATGGAGAACAGTCTGTGTACAAACAGCTCATTTCAGTGATGTGGGCTCACATGCCTAACGGTAACAGTAAAATAATTAATTTTGTGAGCCCTAGGCCATGTGTGTTGTGTGTTGAAAGACAAATTTAATTGCCAAAATAGGAATGTCATGAATCAAATTCATGTTGGAATAGTCAAATCTATACCTGATGAAGAAATAATTGATTTACTGTGATCATTGTATGAGAACATTTGTGCAGTGTCTGCTTATTTTTCTCTGATTTGAGGAGATGTTGCATATTGAGCTATGAGTTAACTTCAGTTTGTCTCCCTCTGACAAATGAAATTTCTAAGATCACAACAGCTGATTTACATTTCTAAAAAACATGTATAAAAAAAAGGAACCAGCGAGAATTGAATCTGTCATCTACTGCTTTCTGGGCAGCGACACTACTACCAAGCTATCCCTGGTTGCTGGCAATGACATGATGTCACTGCCAGCAACCAAGGGTAGCTTGGTGTTAGTGTCGCTGCCAGGAAAGCAGTAGATGACAGGTTCAATTCACGCTGGTTCCTTTTTTCTAACATGTTTGTTAAAATTGTAAATCATCAGTTGTAATCTTACAAATTTCATTTGTCAGAGGGAGACAAATCAAAGAAAACTCATACCTCAACCTTCACCCTTCTGCTTGATATCTTGCTTTCATGTTGCATATCTAGAAGATATGAACAAAGGTTTTTAAATCAGTGTGAATAGTGCAATCGTCCTGTTCGTTGCATGGCAACTGTGTTTTGAAAATATGGAATACATGTACCATTCATCATTGTATTGATGTGCCATGCTTCTTTCCAATGAACTCAAAGTGTAACATTTGTAAATGCTGCCTTGTGTTGGTTCATGCTATTGAAGTTTTGGATTTGGGTACACATCCCTGTACTGGAGTCTTCTACAGCTTTGGGCTGTTGCTACACAGTCCAAAGGATAGTTTGTGATTGTTCATTGTAATTATTTGTACTTCGCAAATCAATCAGAGATGAAATACAATCATCCACTCTATACAGTACTCTCTGGATGAGTCAGTATTATTTAAACATTCTACCGTTTATGACATCAAGTCTGTATGTGATTTGTGTGGCAGAATATCTCAATGAAATGGAGTTTCGAAGAAACACAAGTGTGAAATCTAAAGATTACAAGGTATCCTTTCAACTACAGCTGAATTTTGTTTATTTGGTTTATCGCTTGTCTTTGTAAGTGCATTCGTTTTGTAATTTTTCTTTTATTTTCCTGTGTGATATTGTCATGTGGAATGTCCTTATGTTGACTGTACATGAATTGTGTATAATAAAGATACACTGAAATAAGCCAGCTCTGTTTTTAAATTCATTGGCATCTGAACTTTTCACATCAACAGCAGCTCTTATAGAATGCCACATAATGACGGGCAAGTGAACTGTGATGACACTTGCCTACTGGGGCAACAGTCAATTTTATTGGAATGCACCATGCTCACATACTGTAAAAGTGGATATTTTTGCGTGAGTAATTTTTTGTGTTTGGCCAGGTAAGATAAGTTTGGTGTGTTTTTAATTCCTTGGAGTCAAGACATCAACTTCTGGAACATATAGCAAGCACATATATTCACATGCTTTCATTTTGCTGCTAGTTTCTGGTTGCGCGAAAATGTCCGCTTTTACAGTAGGCCTATGGAGAAAAAAAAAGAAATGAGAGGAGGTCTGGCCTTGAGGATATACAGATACAAGGACATGTATTGATTGTAGCAACTGTTTACAAAGAGCAGTTGACTTAAGAAATCTAACAGAACACTGTCCTACTATAGTGTGGTCTTTTGCTTTTGAGTAGGCCAGTACGACTTCTGAATTCTTGTACAGTTGAACCTTGTTATAACAAGGTGGGACATAGCGAGATACCTGAGATAAATAATTGAATTACCCTGTAATAATTCAGGTCCCGTTCCTCTTATGTGCTGTTTTTATTCCTGATATAACAAGATGCCCTATAAATCAAGGAAATCCAAAGCATCTGGTTATAACAAGGTTCCCCTGTAGTACCCCAGATGCTGATAATAACCACACATGTTCACACATCAACTGGTCAAAGAATATCAAGCAGACATGCTCACATACCTTTGAAATATCTTTTGTCATTTATTATACATTTTACACTATTTACACATTTAAGTGACACTGATAGTTCGACACACTCCTGGTTTGAATCCCTGTTGTCTACTACCAATCTGCCAAATTACAAGGTGATAAGTGTTGTTACAATGTAATTGGTCCTGGGAAAACGACAGGTGCCATGTGAAATTTATCGTCACAGGCACACAGCATCTTTCTGCAAAGCACACATGTACCAAACCATCTACGACATTAAAGAACCAAGCAACATTTTTTTCACAATTGATTAGTCAGCAGTCCTTAAATAGCTGTTCATCAGAAAGGTGGCTGATAAAGGGTGGACTATTTTTTTATTGTCAAAATACATCACACCGGAACATAATCATCAAATAGCTATACAGCGTGTTTCAGCTACAGAGCGTGTCCTAGAAAAAAAAACGAAACTGAGTTTTACTGCAATTCTTTGCAATCATAATCAGAGATTTACTTCATGAGATGTATATGAATGGAAAGATACACTTCTCATCTTTCATTTGATACAAACTCACTTCATAATACATGCATGACTGAGTTAGAACAATGGACAGTGGTGCTACCAAATTTTCATTTGCACACAGAAATGGGGACTTGGAGTAAGGAGAAGCACATGGCATCTCTGTACTATCAAATTCCTTCATCTCACACAAGGGGAAAAAGTGGCATGATATCACTATAAACCAAGAAATTGTTGGGGAAAAAGAAAAATTATGAATACATGTAAATTTTGCACACAAGGAGATATATGCTGTATCTCTACTGCACTAGCCAGATGAGAAGGTCCATGCAAGTCACATGACGATTTAACAAACACAGGTATTGCTTCTCTTGGGGATTTAAGACCAATATATCTACTTGTTCAGTAACATTAGATATACCATCTGAAATGATGGTTCTCAGCCTCTAATGTGTAACATGTAATACAGCCCTTCTAAATATACTCCTGACATATTCATATATACAGACAATCTTGCTTAAGTGGACCTTGCATAAGTCAAATAATCACCTAAGCCCGAGGTCTTTTCAAGTCCTCTTCCCTTTATATTCTATTGATTTTTAACCCCTCATAGGTCAAATTTTTCTCTAAGTCGAAGCTATTTCTTCAGTCCAAATAGATTCGACTTTAATAGGCAAGTTTGACTGTATCTCTGATTGTCAATTCCATTTTTTGTACCAGAAATTATTGAACTTTTTGCATACTGGCTGGGACCTAAAATTCTTTTCACTTTGTTACAATTAATTTGCCTGCCAACTGGCCAAGAGCTCTAGAATGTTACACAAAGTGAATTTTGTAACCAGATATTTAGGAGAAACAATGAAATACATTTGACAATGTGATTTCAATTTATTTGCCGCTGTGTTGCCGATTCTGTCATCATGTCATCCACTTCTTCTGATATGTGTTCATAATCAAATTCTTTGCAGGGCTTCACATGGGTACCCACTCTGCCAAATACACTAGTGCCACCACGTGAACATGCTCTGTAGAGTAACAGCTTTTCATGATAGCAACTGCAACATACTGGTAGTGATGCGAATGTTGGCATGACTACATACAGTATGACACCATGGCCCCGTTTTATCAAAGGATATAATCTATTGTAAATTCCCTTACCACACAGGCTGCCATAGACTTATGATAGAAATCAACTATATAATCAATTACAACTCTTCATAAGACAGGGCCCATATAGCACAGCTGCACTTGTGTTTCTGTCCACCAGTGCTGCAGTGACATTCATGATACCATCATCTTCGATCTTGTTACTCCCTCTCTACATTTACATTGCTGTCAAAATGATGTAGATGTGCTACTGAGACCCGGGGTCCATTTCATGAAAGTCTTATGAGATATTCACTTGTAAGACACAACACTTATGAGAGACTTCATGAAATGGAGTTGAAAGTCTCATATAGCTACATATGAGCGACTTTGGCCATTCTGAGATTTATGTAAAGACTTTTATGTGATGACTTCACAAGCACTTTACAACAAATGCAAATTACAAAGATTGCAGTTACTGCCAAAGCAGCTGGCCAGGGCAACAAGCAATTAACTACAGATGATGACCTCCAATGTCTTCGCCATGGTAGCTAAAGCGTCAAAATAAGGGAAATCTTGTTATAACGAGCTCGCTTACAACGAGGTACCGCTTTTAGCAAGGCGAATTCAGCAGTCTCAATTTTCCAATACTGTACTTAGCTGGTCTATGTTTCTATTCCGTTTAAATTAAGGTACCGACTGTAACGAGGTGAAATCAGCAGTCCCAGCGACCTCGTTATGACAGGTTTCCCTAGAAATTCCTCCCAACTCTAAAAGAACCGCACACTTCTCTATGAAAAGGGCCCCTGGGATGCTGCTGTTGCTGCCATAGTGGGTTCCCTGCTGCTGTGATCATAACCTGAGTGTCCCGTCCCCCATAGGACCCCCAGTCTTGTTCTCCTTGGCTCTCCTCTCTGCCTGCCGCCTGTACCTCTCAAGCTCCTGGGTTAAAAAAGTGAAAGAGACATGCAGGAAAGAGCCACATAAGACCACACAGACTTCCAAACATGGAATATCGTATATGCCATACATCTGTATATTTGGGGAGACTAATTTGAATAAGGACTTCCCGACATTTTTTATGAGCACCTAAATTTGTGATTGTGGAGTACAGGAATGGACGGAGAAATGCACACAATGTGCACATTGAATTCATGCCAGGATCAGAGTTGATATTTTTGCATGCTATTAGATTCAAGAGCAGCAACCAACTGCTGATAATTCACAAAAACTAAAACCTCACAAAATTTATGGGGTATTCAATATTGGTGTAAAAAGAGCTGGTATAACAAGAGCACAAATTCTCTTTCTCTGGTCTCTTTTGTACAGGTCTGTTGCTTGGTGGGATTCCTCTTGGGTTTCACTGTAAGTGGTGTGGGAGGTTTCAAGATACAATGATTAATGAAGAAATAACTTTATTGCACTCAGAAGAAGGAAGGCAAGGCGGGTCAACCGATTGTGTGCTGCAATCTGATTATTGCGTAGATTTATGGCTAGGATTTCCTTCTTGCAAAGATTCCACCTACCTTATTCTTCTGTTCCCTCATGTTATCCACAGCTGCTTCTGCATACTGAGGGTCCTTGGATGGGTCCTCCACTATAGCCTTGATAGTGCTCTGTGAATTCAACGGTTTTGTACACGGGGATCATACCATCTACAGCGACATACACAATACCTTTCTAAGAATGAAGATAGAGTGAATTTTCAAACTACCATTTAAAGATTCTTGACTACTCATAGACTCATTTGCATACACATGAAGTAGGGCATCTTAATGTTTGCTTGAGTGATTAGCATTTATCTATGACAAATTAAAGATTCATTCATTTATTTTCACAATGAATGGTGTGTACCGGGTAGTAAATTCAAGTTGAGGATGATTGGCCATAAAAAGATATGAAATGCTTCAGTATCTTAAAGTGTATCTTTGGCCAAAAAATTATTTTGGATATGTGAAAGAGACATATTTCAGTAATCCATTGCACCATCCTTCAGAGAAAATGGGTCATTAATTACTGAAATAATGCATCTCAAAGTTTCTAAACACACTGTGTCTGGGAGATTCAGGAACCGCTGTGGTTCCGTGACCTACTACAAGTACAAACAATAGGGTTTGCTGTAGTCTTGCCCCCCAGGCCCATTGTGTTTAGAAACTTTCCGATGCATTATTTCACTAATTAATGACCCCTTTTCTCTGAAAGTTGGTGTAATGGACTACTGAAATGTGTCTCTTTCACATATCAAAAATAACTTTTGGGGCAAAGATACACTTTAACATCCAAATTGGCTATCAATCATGTTTACTCAACTGTCAAACTGCAAAATTAGCCTGACTTTCTCCTCCACTTTGATAAAAGGCATTAAATGACTTGACACTAAATGGCTTCCGCACTCAACAGTCCAAAAAGTCAGGTTAATCTAATCGATCAGCTGGTTCTCAACAGAATACATGCCACGAGGCTATTAAATGATCCTGTACATAGAATGTTCAAAGACTCACCTTCTGAGGGAAATATGAGGTGAATGCATGCTTCCACAAATCCAGAGGGGTCCTTGCATTGGACTTTCCAAGATCGTCATCTGCCACTGGTGGTAAGCCTGATATTGAGAAGTCAAACAAAACATAGAAATCCTTTTATCTCTCTCTCTCTCTCTCTTTCTCTCAATCCCCATTCTGAATATCTCGCATATATGTTGGAGAAAAGCCCAAATGTAAGAAACAAATCTTATCGCAACATTCAACACTTTGCATTTAGCATTGAGATGGAACTCATCTCTTTAAACATGCTCACAATCCCCCCCCCTAAAAAAAGGTGGTTTTTGTTTTGTTTTGTTTTTAACACACCTATGTGGTATCTCTGTACCTCCAAGACAACATCTCTCATACCCACAGTTTGTATACAAGAGGCTGTAAAATAGACTCCGCCAATAGATGAGGTTCCAATGGCATCATCAAGCCATGCTGACGGGCAAAAATGTATGGGGGCCCCATATACGTGTGGGCAAGCCTGTCAACGTTACATCCCATGTCTCATCATCGCAGGATTCTATCAGGCCAGCCAGGCAGGCCGGTATGCATGCAGTATGCGTATCACGCCCCATAGCTATGCGCTTAATACACATATGATTTGTTTTTGTTCCTCGGGCAACACATTTTTTGACATCACAGAACCTAGTCTATCAACATAGCTTTACATGTGGATTCAATACATCACACATTTAAATTGTGGAAATTCAAACTACATAGTTCAAGGGAGTAGTGACAAACCTATTTGTTCCATGGAATCCATTCCAAATGGCACAGACAGAGGTTTATTGGGGTCCACAGACATACTCTTCAAGCTGGAAAATGCAACAGAGAGAACCAAGGCATAACCAATACAGATGATGACTGACCCCAAAGACAAGCTCACAAAAGAATAACATTTACTCTGGCAAGAAAACATTCGGTGAAAAAATATATTGCTTTAGCATCAGGTAATGATACATATGGTATCCATCTTGTCTCAACAGATATTATAGTGCTTTAACAAAGTGGTAGAAATCAATTGAGCCAAACATAGTAATGAATAAGTAGGATAGTTTCATATACAATGGTAAAGGGAGAGGTAAACCTTGTCCATCAAAACATAGTTTGCTATCTTGTAAATCTTGCCTGGTATCATAACTATCAGACTGAGCCAATGCTACTTTGGTCCAATCGGATAAACCCAAAGAGATACTCTCCTATATTATATTGTTAGTTGTATCATTATATTCATTCTCAGGAGCCATAATACTGCATGTGCATACTGCATTATGAAATGGGTTCAAGATGTAGCCAATCAGATGCACTAAATTTAGTCATGTGTGCTCAATTTATTTCTTTTCGCTAATGCATGGGAGTACGAAAAATGTGTGCAGCAAAACAGCATACCACAGTAAAACTGCACTGTGTGTTAAATCCTATGGCAGAGCACTGACTGCTCTGTGCAGCTGTTAGCTCAATGTACTGTGGCACAAACCCAAATGATAGCTTTGATTTTCTCACATGTCAGGACAGCCAACCGAACAGCGGCTCCATTTTATTGCAATTGAAAGTTTTACCAGCAGATATCATATTCATAGACCCATTTTATAGGGCAGATAATGCACAGGTTTAAGTTATGAGCAGGTGATTACTGGAGTTCATACGACTTGCAACGTTTTACTCCTCTCACCTCAGAGTTGTTCCAAATGCTAGATGGCTGACCAGGTTCTTTGTCCTTGACATGAGATTGTCTGTCTTGTTGCTGCAAAACTGAACCATGCAAAGATGACTGCCATCAAGATACCATGATAGAAACTGCCAAGAAAGCTATATTGACACTGCAGGTGAATATTTAATGCTGTGACAATGGTACTTATCCTATAATCCCTTTTTAGGTGGGATTCTTCATTCTGGTGTTATGCATTCCAAGGCATAGGTATGAGCATGGGGGATAGGTTAATTTTTCTCCTTTTTTGTCACGAATGTGATGTTCTGTAAAAATATTGAACATTGGGCATTTATCAAATTGGCTTGATCATCTTTTTTCCCTCTTCTTCATTCTTTTAACACTGACTTGCACTCAAAACTCATTTCACTCTTTGCATTATAAAGGATGAATTTTTCTCACTATTCTAAAAACTCATTAATACACTGACTTCCGGCATGATTATTCACATTAATCAATATTTGGTCAAAGCACAATACAAAATGCAAGTTAGAATGGTAGTGCACGCTCTGGAAATACATTTTGTTGACATAATGTTCTATCACAAATTCTTTAACAAGAAAAAGACATCAGACTCTTCTTATACACAAATGGAAAATGTTACCTGCAAAGCTGCTCCATAATTATGTGCGATGAATCTCAGTGTTTTGGCAATGACCTTCCTCTTTTCTGGATCAAAGTCCTTGCAAAAGACAAAACACAAAGAGAGAACTGCATTTTAAACCCGAGGGATTGATCACTTCTTAGTCTGCAGAGCCTTATTCCAGGTGTCCAGTTGAGTTTGACATTTGGAATTGTTTGTATGCAAGTACAGTTCACTGGTGTTGAACTGCAAAAATATAAGGCTTGTCACTGCATCAAGGATACCTAAATATGTAAGATAACAGTTCTGGCAATACAGAAACTTAAATGTACACTAGGTTAAACTGTAACTGGGAAATGCTAACCTTTCTGTAATCTAGTGATGCGTTAAATGAATCCTGGAGAAAACTGTACCATGCACTTTAGCACTGCTGATGACAAATTCACTCTCTAATGGCGTATTCAAAAGTGACACTTTAACACCCCAAAAGTTCTGAAGAAATGTATCAGGTTTAACCTTGATTAAGAGACAATATGCTAGTTATTTAGTAGAAAATACACATATAAATAGTGCTACAAATTGAGACCAACCATATTGAGATGGGACATTCTTTTATATCAAATGGGTTAGTCAAATACCGGTTAGTGATTGGCTAAACAGAGTCACGTGATGGAGGTACATTCGTTATGTTCGCCCAGGGCGAACATTCTTGGTAATATTCTCCCATGGGAGAACATTTTCACGTAACAAATGACAGAAGGCGTAGTACCCGGCCACCCACGCGCGCACAGTGAATTTGGCTCTGCGCAAGCGAGTGATCGAGTGCGTTGTGCTCTGCATGCATGCTGGTGGTTGCAAAGATTGTACACTCTAACTACAGCAGCCCAGTCGCTGTGTAGCGCACTGTGTATTAACAGCGTCTGGGTGGTGTTTCATAAAGCTGTTCGTAAAGTTACAAACGACTTACGAACAACTGGTGATCAGTTCTTGTGCTGAAGTATGGAAATTCTGATAAGTATAGCTCATCAGAACTGATCACCAGTCGTTCGGAAGTCGTTCGTAACTTTACGAACAGCTTTATGAAACAGGGCTCTGGTCGGGCTACGCTAGCTACGCGTAAGTACACTGAATCTCTACAATCTTTGGTGGTTGACGTTGACGTATTTGACTAACCCATATAATATAACAGATGATGACTTTTGTTGTCGCGAACATGTACCAAACGTTCCACCCTCAGGGTTTGAAATGCTATTTCGGGAGGATATAAGTCCCTCAATAGCATTTCAAACCCTTCGGGTGGAACATTCGGTATGTTCCCTCCCCCGCCAGTCATCATCTATATAATAAGTTTTTAACTGGAAAATTTGGTTCTTTTCTGGGAAATGATACATCTGTATATAATCATTTGATTCATTCATTCAAGCATATGGCACACTGTGACTGGTTGATACCGTTTGCTGATTATTGCTAGTCACCTGGGGCGAACCACGAGGGGTCGGTATCAAATCATTTGACGACTATCAGCATCAAAGTTTGCGAAGAGTTCACTTATGATCCCTTCTACCCAAAAATGCACGAATGCAAAAGTAAAAGAAGAGTATTTTTATTAGACTACAACAGGGGATATATCTTCAAGATCTTACCTGATAGACATCATACTTTGAGCCAATAATGACCAATGGGAGTGGGAATGGATCGATCATGTCTCTGTCCTACAAAATCAGAATATAAGGTGGAAACAAGAAAGTCAACATGAGGGCTTGTAACGGACATCATTTTTACCAAGACAAATCTGTTAAGACATACAGTAAAGTGTAAACCGGTTGCTCATTTGCAGAATTGAATAGCAGCAGTTTTATACATCAGAGTCTGCCTTTTGAAAACTAACACCAAATTTGAGATGCTAATTGTAAAACTTGCAAATAGTTTTGAGAAATAATAATACTCCTTGACTGAAGTCACTAAATCACATCAAGGTGCCAATGTTTCACTTCAAAACGTTTTGCCTAAATCTAGTGAAAGGCATAGTCTCATGTAACATCATTTACAGCTAATATAATTATATTTCTGAACAGAATAAAAAAAGGACAAGAGATAGTTACAGAATAGACAGGGAGATAAAAATTGACAAGCAAATAAAAAAGACATAAGATTATGGGCAGGTCGTAGGATAAATGACTAAGTGTACTGGTAAAAGTGCAGACATACTACAAGACTTAGAAAAACGGCCATTAAGAAGAGAGAGATATGAAATGAAGGAGATGGACAGATGGATATATGCACACTACACAGACATAAAGTGAGCTACATGTTACTACATGGATAGACAAACAAGTACAATGCGTGTAACTTGACTGACAGATGGATTAAGAGGACAAGCAGACTGATAGAATAATAGATATAAATAGATAGATAGATAGATAGATAGATAGATAGATAGATAGATAGATAGATAGATAGATAGACAGGCAGACTGCTGACAAGTGGAGAGATAGGAAGATTAACCAACAAGGAGTATGAGCAGATAGAGAGAGAGAGAGAGCAACAGATATTATACAATTTGTAGACAGATGGAGAGAAAGAGAGATGGGGAATAGCTAATTTGATATACCTCACTCACAGATTGTAGGCCTCTGATTGGTCAAAGGCACACTCATGGAAACCACTAGCTGACTGCCAGGCAATGTAGTGAAAACTAGTGACTAGGCACAAAGTTCCGCATACATCTTACCCAGGAAGCTGACAAAGACATGCTTTAAGTGTATCTTGTGTGCGCATCTATATGTGCGCATTGTGAAAAATTATATCTTTACGTAATTTCTCTGACTGGCAGCACGAAAACTTCATCTCAGTGGCTTGAAATAGCATAAATACCGTAGATTAAGAAGCAGGATGTGGTATATAAAACAGATATCACATGCTTCTTTTCAGGTCATAGTTAAAACCATTATCGTGCCCTCAGTGATTTTCAATAGTGCTATGCCCCAAGATAAAGTCTCGGGGTATAGCACAGTTAAAAAATCATCGAAGGCAAATAGTTTTAACTATCCCCTTTCAAGCAGTCAATATTTGTATAATACTCACTGGATGGGTTTCACCGATCCTCTTCCATGCTTTCTCCTTGATTTGTTCCTGGATCTTGGGATTTTCCCTTATGAGCTGGGAGATGACCTGCTCCACACGGTCCAGGGCCCCCTTCATTAGGGTCTCCATTGTGTGCCACACCTCGTACGGCTGGGACAGGTCCAGGACCAGCATCAAGGAAGTAGACCTGGATCAAAAGATTATGGTAGTGATGAAAACGATGATGACGATGATGACGATGATGACGATGATGACGATGATGACGACGACGATGATGATGATGATGAAGATGACGATGATGATAATAATAACAAATTCAATCATAAACATTTCATATCTCTTGTAGTGATATTGAGATATTCACAGGCCATAGCTAACCTTTCTTTCTAGCTAGCACTGTCCAGATTAGTGTACACTTGTGGCTCAATGTGGGATCATCATTACAGGATAATTGTTTTGCATGAAAGTCATACATTACAAAAAAAGAAGTATCAATACTAGCACAAGAGTGAGTTTATTTTAAAAAAAGTAATGAAAATCAGCAAATCCCTTTCTCTTTTATTCCATTTCCTTTTTTCTTTACACCTGCAGTCGTTCACTCAGTTTTCTGCCAATTATATCAATGTACAATGGTTACTTACGCCAGCCAACAGCTAAACACTTGAATATCACGTTTAACCAAACCAAGCTATGAACCTAATGTTGATAAGAATACAATTTATGCCACTGTCTTGGCTATGCCATTACTTTTTACAAGTTTTTATTGATGTGAGTACCAAGTTGTAAAAAATGGATCCTGGCACTCACATGAGATTACTTTCCGAAAGAGGAATCTCAGTCAGTTGAGAGAGGAAGGTCCCTCCGCCAAGCTCCCAGATGTGACAAACATCCTTTACCTGGTGTAGCAAGACAGCATCAAGGAACAAAACATAGTATGAGAAACTGACCAGAGTAAAAGAAAATCAGTGTTCTGGTAACTGCTGCGCTGGAGTATTTTGCCTACGATGCTTGGTATCTTCTGTGTCACCTTCATCACGCACGGAATGAGGCAAATCTCTTACACTTTACAAATTTCATCTAGCAAATAATTCCTCATACAAATTTGTTCCGAAGTATATATGCAAGATGATGTACATTTTGTCAAGTACAAACAAATAATGCATAATGAAAACCCCCACATCAAAAGGGGCGGATCCAGGAATTCCGTAAAAGGGGGGGGGGGGGGGTGGCACCTTAACAAAATTAAAGGGGGGCACATGCACCCCCCTCCATTTTTTCTTTTTATTTCTTTTGTTTTAACAAGAAATAAAGGGAGGAGGTACACCCGGTGTGCCCCCGCCTGGATCCGCCACTGATCAATATCAATGTTTTAAAACAAGCATCACAACAGCATTCTATACTGCCTTAATATTGTACTGGACTATTTGCTCTGCATTTTTCCCTACATGTGGCTATAGTCATACTCCAACCTTGTATCAAGCTCAACATAGTCTGGTGAGTGTGATTTCAGTTATCCCACAAACAGATATGAGAACAGATGAACATCCCTTTAATGGTTAGTCGGCGTACTAGTATGATAGATGATGGATGGACAAATAAATAATAGAAAACAAACCAAGAAAAATATGTCTCTGCAATATCCACACTGAAGAGGCACAAACTCATGATATGTTTAAGACAAAACCCTTGACTTGCTACAGATCGTACTTACCAAATCCTCTTCGTTCAATGATAAATCTATGATATGAAGAGTTTGTTTGCAAAAACCAATAAGTCTATTTTGAAGATTTTGAAGTACGGTCTCTGTCATAGAGTACAAAATAATACCTTTTAAATGATATATTGGTCTTTACATATAAAGGTACATTTTTGAAGTTATAGTCAAAAGAAGCAAAAATTTTCTTATTATTCTCTTTATTTTTCTTGACCTTTAATCGCAAATATCTCCATTTGGCAAATATGGACTTATCGGTTTTTGCGAACAAACTCTTCATATGTTGTTAGCTGTACAAGTAAAATTAATAGCTTTGGTGGAAAGAAATGAGAGCACAGAAGACATGCATGGACACAAAGCAATTCCATGCAGTGTTATATCATGCAATGGCAACTACTCTAGTTATGTAAACAAATATGACTTTCATACATATCTTATTTACATGAAATGTCTCAATGAAATATTCTACTATATTTTCAATTTCCCATAAAAAGCATATTAACAAAAGAAACAAATCATTCATACATTCTAGGAAAATATTGTCTCTTTACTGATAATGTTCACCTATTCATTCCATGGTAATTTTTCTTTTTTATTTTTAGAAGAAGTTTTACTAACACTACTGTCAATTTCCACATAGTATTCTTTTACACTAGTCAGCAATGTTTGCAGTCTTTTAGGATCCTTCAAAAAGAAAGGGGGGAGGCTTGGCTGATAGTTGTCCTCTAATCAATAGGAGTCACTACTTGATTCAGCATAAGAGTTGACTATACATGCCAACAAAATGTGTCCTGCATTGCCAAGACTGCTGAATGTTTTTCGCCTATGAACTGCAGATCTGAACAAGAGAGTCAGCAACATAGGAGTCAAAAGTTTGCAGTGTGCTAAATCTAATCCAGAAACCAAATTTTGTCTGAAGTAACTCTATGACTTAAGAGGTGTTGACCATTTTGTGAATTAGAGAAAAAAAAATGACAAGTGCCTGAAAATATGACTGAAATTATAAAAAGAGTGCAAAGAGTCAAAATAACAGGAATAAAATTCAAATAGATATGAAAGCTCTAATTACATCATCCAGGGATATCCCAGATATTGCTTTATTATTGTTATTTTTTATAATGCGCTGAAAATCAAGCATATATGAAAAAATGAAAAGACAAAGTGTAGAGTCACTTTTGTACATGCATGATGCCTACAGAAAACATGCATTGCTACCATGCAAGTAAAGATTTGGGGATCATTCACTCCTAAGCATGCAAAATCCGCAGTGAACCAATTCATGAATTTGATGTAAAGCAGCAAAGCACTACAGCACACTCGGCATGCAAAAACAAAAATAGAATCAATTTTGTTACCGCATTATATTGTAATGACTTCCATGGGTTGATAAAGGGGTAAGCCAAGCACAGTCAATGCATAATAGGAACAACAGTAAAAATGGGTGACAATCAAATGAAAAAATGTGGTTAGTATTTCAAAGGGATCAAACATTTTAAATGCTTGAAACTTAAAACAGTGCATAAGCAAAGGAGTTGAGCTATCTTCTTTACATCACATTTTATTCATTATTCATCTACTGACAAAGGCAATGGATTTATTACCAGTCAAAACTAGCATCACATTGCATGATGATGAACTAGGGGACATACACATCCAATTAGATGATGGCTGATGAAGCAAGCTGATGAAAACAAGCAGCTTGAATAGAAACTACATAGCACATACACTTTAACATATTTACTAAAACATATATATATATATATATATATATATATATGTGTGTGTATATATAAACATATAGATATATAAACATATCACTTCCTAATGTTCATCTTACAGTCAACAAAGCATAACCAGATATTGATGACTGTATTGCCTTGGTATGGGCTTTTAAAAGGTTCATGCAAAATCAATATATAAATATCAATGATAGGATAGGCAGTTAAAAAAAAGGGGGAAAAATCAAAACACAGGAGGATGCATTGCTTTGTAAAATTTTGTGCAAATCTGTGCAAAGCATTTTTTTTCTTCTTTTTTTTTGTGAGAGCAAATACATTGAATCACTTCATATTGAAATTATAAACCTGAATTGATAGGTACTTGATTCTATGTTCTTGCCACAAAACATGCCAATAAACAGTGCATTATAAAAGTTTTGTTAATAAAACTTCGATAGTATAGTACGGTTGTCAAGTGTTCATTGTGTCTGAAGTAGAAAGGAAACTCGATGAGAGGCTGGATTGGTGAGTGCAAGTCAGATAATTTGAATGCTAACATGTGCCTAGGATGGTGAAAAAAACAAAAAACAAACAAGAGGAAATACAGACAAATAAGCTAGTACCATTTGGTGTCCACGAGCCCTGCGACCAAATGTATACTCCAATGCAATGGTGGGCTTTGGCGTTTCATCCTTCTCCAGGAAGCGCAATATGATTGACGTCTTTCCCTTCAGGGCAAAGGTCATATGAGAGACAGACAGACAGAGACAGAGGATATTGGCAACGTTTACAGAGTATACTAGTACTCTAGCATCTGTTATCTAAGAGTTGTCATACCTTTAGTGCAAAAAGAGATATTTGATTTGATTCGATTTAGCTATTTTCTGTATTGCATTGCTTTATATCATTAATTGCTTATACACAGTATTATCAATCATCACAATAGCAAAACCTATTTAACCCTGCATACCTTTCTGCCTCCTAGAAAAGTCACTGTCAGGAATCTGATTTGCATAGCTACTTATATTGCAGAACTACAATTCAGACTTTATTACACAGCATGACCAGTATAGGTGTGATGGCACAAATGATACCGTGGCATTTTTTAATACACTCGTTGATCCGAAGTGTTTACAGTAAAAGATGTCATCATGCACACTTATTCATGCAGTATAACTAGATTTATTTATCCCAAATACTTACAATCTTACAACATAAAGAAAAGAATATCTCAACTTTTATCTTGTGCTTTGACAAAATTGTAAACATAACTTGAGCAAATCAGACAGGATCAATCTGTATTGTGCTAGAAGGTCTGCGTGAACAACCTGAAAACAATATCATTATTGTGTGATTTCTGGTTTTCCACTTACTGCATTTTTGCTCCCAATAAACAGTATGTGATTCTCTGCACCTTTTCCATCAGTGCCTGGAAGAAATGAAGATAATTTGTTGCATATAAAAAACAAATACTACAGGCAGTGAGAAAAGAAATTGGAGACCAGTTGTTATTCTTTACAAGTCAAATCTCTTTGACTTTAAATTTTATCGAAATGATATGCATTGATATTTATAGGCTCACCAAAACCATGCACTTCTTGTACCATGCATTTTCTGTACCAAAAGTCAAACACTCATACGGTGATCATGAATTTTCTGTTGTAGGTCCAAAACTTTGGAACGATCCCCCCCCCCCCTTCCCAAGATTCTGCCAAATTTTCGCCAGACAAATTAAGTCAAAACTTAAAACATACTATATTCAACCTGTAATTACTTAAGTGCCATACTTGTATTTCTAATTTCTGCTTGATACCTCCTCCATTCCAGTGCATCATGTCACATTGCGTAGATGATTGTTTGTATCAAAGTGCCATGACCGTCTACAGGCGGACCAGTGCACTATAAAAGCAGCTACACGTACCACTAGTACCATCCTTATAATTGCAAAATACAATTGTCGCTGCTTAACTTACCAACAGTGGTGATGTTTTGTTGTTATATAATCCACTTACAGTATTGACAAGATATGAAAAACTAAAGACACAGTACACATCATTATATCAAAATTTTTGTAAACTTGCATATTCAAACTCTTAAAGAACTATAATCACACTTTACAAATTGAATGTATTGGTCGGGATCCACTTCCCCTTTCTCAAAAACATAAAATGCAGAGCTACAATTTGTACCACTCTAAATGGGTGGTATATACTGGTACAGGCCTTCTGGAAAAGGAAAGCGATACTATTAAAGACAAGGTGGAATACTTGCTTGCGCTTTACTTAATGTACTTTTAAGGTAGCAAAAGCAACAGTGCCTGCCTTTCAGCATAGTTTTTTTCTGCATCATCAAACACATGAACACTTTGACCTACCTTGCTCCTTTGCTTCAGTGGCATTCTTTTCTGCTTCTATAATGGCAAAGTCCCATATTGTCTTTTCGCTTCTGTGATAAGAAAGAAAGAAAAAAGAATGATATTGCTTACTCATGTATCTTACTTGTACATCAACCACAATTCAACATTTTTTTGACAGGCTTCCTTATGTCCCTCCCCCACTTATTTTGCCATACCACCCTATGCTGACCTACACTTGCTTGTTAGCTTATGCATGGATGAACGCTGTCCCCACCAATAGCAAAATGTGTGTGCACGCACTCATCCATCAGTAAGCCATGAAGGGTAGGGTAGTTAACTCTGTATGTGCCACGTTCGCACCTCCAACTCAGTCGACGGCGTGCCAACTTCGCATATTCTGCTCAAAAGCACAAAGCCGTCCAAACGGACCGATAAATCGCCAAATGCCACAGTACGATGAAAGCGTTTCTCGTGATTCCATTTCTGCCACAGGTAGCTTGATTTTATGTGGTGATTGGCTATCAAGTGATGTTCCCTACTGGATTTGCGAGTAAATTCTAAGTTTCTGGCACTGTTTTGCGTGCAAAAGTAATGCCTCTACACACTGGCGTAGCCAGGGGGGGCGATGGGGGCGGTCGCCCCCCCTAAGATTTGGACCGGGGATTTGGGAGGCGGAAAAAAAAAATGCGTGTATACTGTATGCATGCACATGAAGCGGGTCTCCTTTGCAACCTTTCATGAAATAAGATATTTTTTTGAATATTTCACTCAAAGTGTGCACCAGATCGTTGAATTTCAATTCAAAATATGCAAAATCTCTCATGCTTGGGAGGGGGTATCCCCCTCCCAAACCCTCCCCCTCTGTGCCTCTTTCCCTAGCTAAGTACACTTTTTAGATTTACACAAAATTATGAATAATTCTGAGTGCACAAGACTTATCACTTATATTCCGAAAACTCAAGGTTCCCTCATGTATAAGGGGAATTTCCCCTTTTAATATGATCCTTTCCTCCCTCAGTCCCCCCCCATCAGTTTTTTGTTTTTGTTTTTTGTGATTTCCCAAATGTTGATTCATGCGTATACGAGATATCTCAATTTCAACCTTAAAAAGGCAAAAGCTCCATCGGAAGGGAAGGGTGGAGATAACACTTGCCCACGCCTTCTCCCTGCTCGCCCGCCCCTCCCCCCCCCCCCCCCCCCCCCGCCATGCATAGAAGTAGACTGTGGCTATACCCAGATCGCTTTATTTCAATTCTAAAAAAGCAAAAGCTCCGCGAGCGGGAGGGGGAATCCCCTTCCCCCTAAGCTCTACCTCACTAGACTTTATACATACACACAGATGGCGCACATTCGGAATAAGAGCTAAATTCTGCGATTTTAACACTTCGATGAAATAGTATTGCACCAAAAATTTGCACCAGATCGCTGAATTTCAGGTCTGAAAACGAAAAATCACCTTCGTGTGGGAGGGAATATGCCCCTATCTACACCCTCGTGTGCATGCTTTTTCTGTTTGATTGCTGAACAGACAACGTTCATGATATTCAGTGTAAGAATTAATACAAGAAGACTAGTGTATTTAAATTATACCATTTTATAGGCAAATTGTTCAATAATAATCTACACTTGAATATACTGCAACCTTAAACAAGTGGGACTGTTTCACGTCGATAAAACACGCAAAAACATGCATCAAATTGCACCATTTGCAACATCAAAATGCAAAAAGTTCTTACTGTGGGGGGAGGGGAGGGTGTGGGAGGGGGGTGTCCCCCCCTCCCACAGTAAGAACTACGTGTATACTGTATGCATGCACATGAAGCGGGTCTCCTTTGCAACCTTTCATGAAATAAGATATTTTTTTGAATATTTCATTCAAAGTGTACACCAGATCGTTGAATTTCAATTCAAAATATGCAAAATCTCTCATGCTTGGGAGGGGGTATCCCCCTCCCAAACCCTCCCCCTCTGTGCCTCTTTCCCTAGCTAAGTACACTTTTTAGATTTACACAAAATTATGAATAATTCTGAGTGCACAAGACTTATCACTTATATTCCGAAAACTCAAGGTTCCCTCATGTATAAGGGGAATTTCCCCTTTTAATATGACCCTTTCCTCCCTCAGTCCCCCCCCCCCATCAGTTTTTTGTTTTTGTTTTTTGTGATTTCCCAAATGTTGATTCATGCGTATACGAGATATCTCAATTTCAACCTTAAAAAGGCAAAAGCTCCATCGGAAGGGAAGGGTGGAGATAACACTTGCCCACGCCTTCTCCCTGCTCGCCCGCCCCTCCCCCCCCCCCCCCCCCCCCCCGCCATGCATAGAAGTAGACTGTGGCTATACCCAGATCGCTTTATTTCAATTCTAAAAAAGCAAAAGCTCCGCGAGCGGGAGGGGGAATCCCCTTCCCCCTAAGCTCTACCTCACTAGACTTTATACATACACACAGATGGCGCACATTCGGAATAAGAGCTAAATTCTGCGATTTTAACACTTCGATGAAATAGTATTGCACCAAAAATTTGCACCAGATCGCTGAATTTCAGGTCTGAAAACGAAAAATCACCTTCGTGTGGGAGGGAATATGCCCCTATCTACACCCTCGTGTGCATGCTTTTTCTGTTTGATTGCTGAACAGACAACGTTCATGATATTCAGTGTAAGAATTAATACAAGAAGACTAGTGTATTTAAATTATACCATTTTATAGGCAAATTGTTCAATAATAATCTACACTTGAATATACTGCAACCTTAAACAAGTGGGACTGTTTCACGTCGATAAAACACGCAAAAACATGCATCAAATTGCACCATTTGCAACATCAAAATGCAAAAAGTTCTTACTGTGGGGGGAGGGGAGGGTGTGGGAGGGGGGGTGTCCCCCCCTCCCACAGTAAGAACTACGTGTATACTGTATGCATGCACATGAAGCGGGTCTCCTTTGCAACCTTTCATGAAATAAGATATTTTTTTGAATATTTCACTCAAAGTGTACACCAGATCGTTGAATTTCAATTCAAAATATGCAAAATCTCTCATGCTTGGGAGGGGGTATCCCCCTCCCAAACCCTCCCCCTCTGTGCCTCTTTCCCTAGCTAAGTACACTTTTTAGATTTACACAAAATTATGAATAATTCTAAGTGCACAAGACTTATCACTTATATTCCGAAAACTCAAGGTTCCCTCATGTATAAGGGGAATTTCCCCTTTTAATATGACCCTTTCCTCCCTCAGTCCCCCCCCCCCCATCAGTTTTTTGTTTTTGTTTTTTGTGATTTCCCAAATGTTGATTCATGCGTATACGAGATATCTCAATTTCAACCTTAAAAAGGCAAAAGCTCCATCGGAAGGGAAGGGTGGAGATAACACTTGCCCACGCCTTCTCCCTGCTCGCCCGCCCCTCCCCCCCCCCCCCCCCGCCATGCATAGAAGTATAGACTGTGGCTATACCCAGATCGCTTTATTTCAATTCTAAAAAAGCAAAAGCTCCGCGAGCGGGAGGGGGAATCCCCTTCCCCCTAAGCTCTACCTCACTAGACTTTATACATACACACAGATGGCGCACATTCGGAATAAGAGCTAAATTCTGCGATTTTAACACTTCGATGAAATAGTATTGCACCAAAAATTTGCACCAGATCGCTGAATTTCAGGTCTGAAAACGAAAAATCACCTTCGTGTGGGAGGGAATATGCCCCTATCTACACCCTCGTGTGCATGCTTTTTCTGTTTGATTGCTGAACAGACAACGTTCATGATATTCAGTGTAAGAATTAATACAAGAAGACTAGTGTATTTAAATTATACCATTTTATAGGCAAATTGTTCAATAATAATCTACACTTGAATATACTGCAACCTTAAACAAGTGGGACTGTTTCACGTCGATAAAACGCGCAAAAACATGCATCAAATTGCACCATTTGCAAAATCAAAATGAAAAAAGTTCTTACCGTGGGAGGGGGGCACCCCCCTCCCACACCCTCCCCTCCCCCCTCGCTCGCTAAGCTCGCTCGGGTTCGGTCGCGTTCATGATATTCAGTGAAAAGAATTAATACAAGAAGCTAGTGTGAGACAGCAAAGTCTACCTCCTTCTTTCCAGTATAAGTTTGTTATGTACATGTACCTCAGTTGGGTTAGGTTCTTAGACGGTCTCACATCTCATTAACTTGTATTCTATTTCTGTCCCACCATTCTCATTCCTTCCCCATCCATGTTATTCCTTCCCCATTCATGTTTACAGTTATCACCTCAGCTTGTTGTCACATCTGATCCTTTTGTTTATCATTCCATGTCTGCAGTTCTCACCCCAGCTTCTAGCCACAGTCATCCAGTGTGTTTTCATTGGTTGTCTTCATGAATAGGGTTCCTTCATTTTAGTTGGTCTCTTCCATTTCTGCTACTCCTATTGGTCCTCTTAGTTCATTTAAATATGTAAATATGTAAATACAGTTTATGCAGATCATGTTCATGATGTTGAGTTTTGCTGAGGGCAGGTCAGCCTGATAATAAAGCAGTGTGCTCCTCAGGACTTGAAGCGTGCAGGCCTCATGTTTACAGTCTGTGTCCCTAACCCTGTAGCTATCTTACAACTGGTGGCAGCGGTGGGATAGCTAAGTAATACAGGTGGGATCAAGCAGTACTAATTGGATCAAGCTTTAACAAGTTTGTGTGACCTGCATGAGAATTGTTCACCCTCCTTCACATCTGTTGTTTGAAGTTAGCTGTGTTAATATCTGGTCAATGAGTGGATTCATGTGGTGATATCTGATTGATATATGTGGATTCATTTAAAACTCTGGATTATTAACTGGATTATCATCTTCACAACATGACATCCTTTCGCCTTGAGCTACCCGAAGTGTTTACCGGAGAGGATGGAAAAGACTTCCACCAGTGGGTACGTCGATTTGAAGTAGCAGCACAAGCATTTCCGGATAGCTCAACTAAGCTACACTCCCTTCTTCCAGCAAGACTTGCTGGATCAGCATTTACTGTTTGGGAGAGCATACCTGACTCCGAGAAGAAGGATTTCAAGAAGGTGAAGGATAAACTCTCGCAAGTTTTTGGTCGAACACAATTCTTAGATACTTTCAAGTCCTGTATCACTGCCCGCACTCGCCGACCAGGTGAACCGCTTGAAGTTTTTGCAGCAGCTATAGCGTCGATGGTCGAGGAAGCCTTTCCTGCCTACGACGATGCAGCCAAAGCTGGAGAAAAATTTAGGCGCTTCATTGCAGGGGTCGAAAAGACTCTCCAGGTCAAGGTGTGTGAACTAGGAGGCAGCAACTTTGAGGAGGCCCTGAAAATAGCTCTTCGAGTAGAAAGAGCAAGTCAGTCACAACAAGACGTCAGCGTACAAGTAGCAGTGACAAGCCAACCAACCAATGACACAATGCTGGCACAGTCACCAGAAATGCAGCTCATCCTACAAAGGCTGAATGAAATGGAGCAGAAATTTGAAAGGATGAACTTGAAATTAGAAACTGCTTCCAAGTCAAATATCCATCCTAGATCGAAGCCCGGATCTCCACAACGTCATAACAGCCGGGAAGAGAGGTTCGATGACAGATATCAGAGACGCCATGATTCCCGATCACCAACCCGTTCTATGTACCGTTCAAGGGAACCAAATCGCTACCAGTCTTCAAGCCCACACAGACGAGAATGGCAACGTCGTCATAGATCGCCAAGTCCTCAGCGTGCCTCACAACATCTCAACAGCCCAGAAGCGAGATTCGATGACAGATATCACCGTCGCCACGACTCTCCTTCACCAACCCGGCATGTGTACCGCTCGAGGGAACAAAACCGGTACCAGTCTCCACATCCACACAGCCAAGAATGGAGACGTAATAACAGATCTCCAAGTCCTCAGTATGCTCGACAATATCAACATCTCCATCCCTCCCGTGAAGCCGACTCTCCCAGACATGCTCCCTATCGTCAAGTTCGCTTTGACGATACACCGTCGGAAAACTTCTGGTAGTTGACGAGGAGGGCCACTCATCAACTCCACCTGCCAAGGCCCAAAACCAAATTCCTGTAGACTCAGTTTCTTCATTGAACTCACCCTACATCCCAGTCATCATCGACAATGTCTATGCACTTGCCTTCATAGATACCGGAGCTCACATCTCTCTCTTGAGTGCCGATTTTCTATCATCTATTCCTGCATCACAAAGGAGCCCACTCGAAAAGTCCACGATCATAGCATCCTCCGTCACTGGTGAGCCAGTAGACAACATTGGAACAGTGGTAGCATCAGTACATTTAGGGAACAAGGCAACTCAACACCAATTCTTTGTTGCGAGGAACATCACGCATCCAGTCATCCTCGGATGGGATTTCATCACCAACCAGAATGCATCAATATCCTCTGCATCATTCAACATGCCTGGTTCCACCATCCCTTTCATCGATCGGCAGCAGTACCAAGCCCCACTGAAGTGTAAAGTTTCTCTTGTGGGACACTCACATATTCCACCTATGTGTGAAATCCATGTCCAGGGAAAATTGGCTTCTCCGCAGTTTGACATCATACCTAGAGACTATGAGGGCTACTTTGAACCGGCTACACAAGATCACATTCCTGTCATTGGTGCCAGATCTTTGTTTAAGCCTCAGGATGGTCTTATTCTGGTACGTCTTATTAACCCCTCTAATGAAGCAGTGGATTTGCCTGCGGATACATGCCTTGGACAGTTTTTCTCCGTGACGGGAAACAAGGAAGAGGAGTATGAGATCATGAATGTAGCTGCTGATGGAGAAACACAACTGAGTGACAAATCACTAGCACCCAGTGTTCTCCCTTCTTCTGACCTCTCTAAGTCAGAGTACAAGAAAGCCGAGCACCTACTCCAAGCCTATAGTGACATTTTTAGTGCAACTCCCCATGACATAGGCCAGACTGATCTCCTTCATCACCAAATCAACACGTCCACCGAAACTCCAATACGACAGAGAGCCTACAGAACTTCCCCAGCCATGAGAGTAGAAATTCAGAAGCAAGTCGACGATCTCCTTCAAAGAGGCATCATTGAAGAAAGCTACAGCCCATGGGCTAGCCCGATAGTAATGGTGAGAAAGAAAGACAATACTTACCGATTTTGCATTGATTATCGGAAGCTTAATGCAGTGACGGTCAGGGATTCACATCCTATCCCACGGCAAGATGACACGATTGACTCTCTTTCATCATCAACATACTTCAGTGTCATGGACCTGTCAAGTGGATATTGGCAGGTTAAGCTCCACCCAGAAGACAAGGAAAAGACTGCTTTCACCACAGGCACAGGACTCTACCAATTCACGGTAATGCCATTCCGATTGGTCAATGCACCGATGACGTTCCAGCGTCTTATGGAAGTTGTCCTCCACGGCCTGCACTGGTCCAGATGTCTGGTATATCTCGACGACTGTATAGTCATGGGCAAGAACTTTGACGATCACCTCAAAAACCTCCAAGAAGTATTTCAACGCTTCAGAGATGCTGGACTTAAACTCAAACCATCAAAGTGCAGCCTGTTCAGGAAAGAGGTCACATACCTTGGTTATGTAATCACCTCCAATGGAGTTAGACCAGATCCAAACAACATTGACAAAGTCAAGTCCTGGCCCCAGCCAAGAACTCCAACACAAGTACGCTCTTTCCTTGGTCTAGCGTCATTCTACCGACGATTCATTCCAGGTTTCTCCAAGGTTGCGTCCCCCCTGACGACCCTCACACACAAAGGTCAACGGTTTGTCTGGACAGCAGAGTGTGAAACAGCCTTTCTTCACCTGAAAGAGGCACTAACCAATCCACCACTACTCGCTTACCCAGATTTTGACAAGGAGTTCATCTTATCAACTGATGCTTCCATTGACGCAGTTGGGGCAGTCCTCTCACAAATTCAGCATGGCAAGGAACGAGTTATCTCCTATTTCAGCCAGACGCTTTCCACCTCCCAGAAGAAATGGTCAACATATGATCGCGAACTGTGGGCCATCGTTTCATCAGTTCGCCATTTTCGTCATTTCCTCCGATATCAGCACTTCACAATCCAGACTGATCACAAGCCTCTCCTGGCTCTGACGAAATTTCCCATCCAAGACAATACATCAGGGAGGAGAATGGGACACCCACATCAACCAGCTCCAGTTAGCATACAATACAAGCACCCATTCTACAACAGGTCTCACCCCCTACTTCATAATGCACGGAAGGGAAGCCCGCATTCCAGCTAGCATCACCTGCTCAGCTCCCCCTCCATCAATGGGAAGCTCCATGCTGGAATACACCGCCAACCTGACCGATAGACTCAGGAAAGCATGGGAGTTCACAAGAGAGAAAACTGAACAGCAGCAACAACAACAGAAACAGCATTATGACAAAAGAACTCGCACATCTAGGTACAACATCGGTGACCTTGTCTGGTTAGACGACCCGACCAACAGCAGAAAAAAGCTGGAACCAAACTGGAAAGGTCCTTACACGGTAATTTCCTCATCTGAAGATGGATTGAATTACACCATCGTCAACAACCAGGATGAAAAGACCAAGCGAACAGTACATCATAATCGCCTGAAAATGTATCGAGTTCGAGCACCACCATCGTCATCACCAGCAGATGGGCCTGGAAAAGGTTCAACGCCACACCCACCAGTAGCAGATGGGACTAAGAGGCAGATGTTTCCACCCCAGCCAGCCTCTTATGGCCCTTCGTACGTCATGTGGTCACCCCGACCACCAAACCACGTCCATCAACGACAGTCAAACCAAGACCAACAGCCACGGTCAGGTTTGTCTGTTTGGTACCAGACCTCCAACCAACCCTATGGTGCCCAGCAGCAGTCGTCAACGAAATCTGACCAACAGCCACGGTCAGATGCAGCAGCCCCACCCCGGCGGCAGTCGACGAATTCTGACCACCAGCCATGGTCAGATGCAGCAGCCCCACCCCGGCAGCACGCCACGAAGTCTGACCACCAGCCACGGTCAGATGCAGCAGCCCCACCCCGGCAGCAGTCATCGAATTCTGACCACCAGCCACGGTCAGATGCAGCAGCCCCATCCCGGCAGCAGTCAACCAATTCTGACCACCAGCCATGGTCAGATGCAGCAGCCCCACCCCGGCAGCACGCCACGAAGTCTGACCACCAGCCACGGTCAGATGCAGCAGCCCCACCCCGGCAGCAGTCATCGAATTCTGACCACCAGCCACGGTCAGATGCAGCAGCCCCATCCCGGCAGCAGTCAACCAATTCTGACCACCAGCCACGGTCAGATGCAGCAGCCCCATCCCGGCAGCAGTCAACGAATTCTGACCACCAGCCATGGTCAAATGCAGCAGCCCCACCCCGGCAGCAGTCATCGAATTCTGACCACCAGCCACGGTCAGATGCAGCAGCCCCATGCCAGCGGCAGCTGAACCAGACCAGCTGTTCCCATGGGTCATCGCCGACTGACCAGCAGCCAATATCATCAGCTGACCAACCCCATCCCCGACATCAACCCAGTCACAGGCCATCATCGATTGACCAACTCCAACTCAGACCACATTATCAACTCCGTTCGTCGTCATCTGCTGAGCAATACCAACCTGGGTCATCACGACAAATTACCCCATCGGACTCCCAAATTAGTAGCTCGCAACCTGGCAGTCATCAACAACAACAGCAACAGAGTGAACAAGTAAATGACAGTGAACAATTGCCAGAGAACAATCAAAGCAGGCAAGAAATTCACTCTAGATATGGCCGACAAATCAAATTACCATCGAAATTGAAGGACTACAAATTATAGAGACTGAGAAGATACCAACAAGTATTTTAGGCCTTTGGGAAAGACGCCCATGTACATAAAAAAAAAAAAAAAAAAAAAAAAGAGAAGAGAGAAAATGTTTTGAGTTTGTGATTGTGATCATAAGCATAAAAGTATAGCAAAGTGTTATATATGTTGCTTTGGCAAAAAAGGTTAAATTCATCACACCTGGTATAAATGCATCTGGGTAGTATTTTGTAGTAGTATGAAGAACATTTTTTGAGAGAAATGTGAACGAATTATATATATTATTTTGTAGAAGACACTTACAATGTAGTTGAATGTGGGATGCAGTATTTGAAACACAGCATTATTAGGTTTTTTTGGGAAAAAAAAGGGAATTTTATAAGTTCATAAGTGTTCAAAAAAAAAAATTGAAAGAGTAAATTTCAGCAGACAGGTCAGTTCATAAGTTATTTTTAATTGTATATAAATGTTAACATCAGTTAGCTTCTCATTATTTGCAATCTTTACTTTTTCAGGAATATCAATTTCTTAGACAATTTTGTTCAAGCATCAAACAATTGTTAAAACCATTTAGTGTAACCACTATGTTATATTGTCAAAAAAAAAAAAATTTTTCCCTCAATTGTGGAGTTAGCTCCCTAATGATATCAGAGAATGTTCATCATCAGATCAGTTTATGTTTTTATGGAAGCTTTATTTGTTTGTAAAGTAATTGTTATTGTTTTGTAAATTGGTTAATGATGTGTTTTAGGTTGATATCATGTAATTTTGTGTTTTGTTTTTGGGTGTTCTTACACACGTATTTGCCTTTTCTCATTTCAAAAAAAGCGCTTAGAGATTTGAATGTAATTTGCGCTCTACAAAGAGGGTTTATTATTATCATTGTTATTATGTCAACAGTTTTTGTATTTATTATTTTTTTAAGTTATACGTTTTTGTGTTTTGAGCTGAGTGTGTCATAACTTTTGATAATGATTATTTTGTGTATATTTATGTTATAAGGTTTTGGCAACTTCCATCGAGTAAAGACATTTTCAGTGTAATGAAGTTGTAAACTTTATTGATGAGTAATTGTTAAAAAAAAAGAAGAAGAATAAGATAGATAGGAGGTATATAATTTCGAAAAAGGTGAATCCTGTTTGAACAAGTTTGAAGATTGTTTATGGGTTTGAGAGAATAGCAAAGGGCAAATGTTGTTAAAATGATAGATTGGTCATATCGAGTATATAGTGTATGTGGATACAGTGTGCACATGTGATATTTAGATACACTGGAATCAGAGTGTATAATTGGGGATAAGGTAATTCATTTAAGTTAAATATTTTAAGTAGTTGTATGCTCGGATATGTGTTCATTTGTTTCGAAGAAAATTTATCATCAATATGATATGTTGTTCAAAAGTGAAAAAAAAAAAGAGAAATTTGTTACAGATAGGCAAATACAGAGGTACAGAGGGTCCAGTGTACATGTCAGTATTACAATTTCTTAGTCTATTCCATAGTAGTTTGTACAAACATTTGTATTTTTTGTTTTAGTTTTAAGAGAGTACAGCAGAAGGCATTTTTTTAGTTTCCAGTTCACAAGAAATGGTATAAAATGTAGTTTGCCCATAGTTGAGCATTTTTTGCCTGATCAGTTACATTTGATTGATATTTGTCTTTAAAATTGAAGACAATTTTTTGAAAGGAGAATGTTTATGTGAGACAGCAAAGTCTACCTCCTTCTTTCCAGTATAAGTTTGTTATGTACATGTACCTCAGTTGGGTTAGGTTCTTAGACGGTCTCACATCTCATTAACTTGTATTCTATTTCTGTCCCACCATTCTCATTCCTTCCCCATCCATGTTATTCCTTCCCCATTCATGTTTACAGTTATCACCTCAGCTTGTTGTCACATCTGATCCTTTTGTTTATCATTCCATGTCTGCAGTTCTCACCCCAGCTTCTAGCCACAGTCATCCAGTGTGTTTTCATTGGTTGTCTTCATGAATAGGGTTCCTTCATTTTAGTTGGTCTCTTCCATTTCTGCTACTCCTATTGGTCCTCTTAGTTCATTTAAATATGTAAATATGTAAATACAGTTTATGCAGATCATGTTCATGATGTTGAGTTTTGCTGAGGGCAGGTCAGCCTGATAATAAAGCAGTGTGCTCCTCAGGACTTGAAGCGTGCAGGCCTCATGTTTACAGTCTGTGTCCCTAACCCTGTAGCTATCTTACACTAGTGTATTCAAATTATACCATTTTACAAGCAAATTGTTCAATGATAATCTACACTAAAGTATACTGCTACCTTAAACAAGTGGGACTGTTTCAAGTCGATAAAACGCGCAAAAACAGGCATCAAATTGCACCATTTGCAACATCAAAATGCCAAAAGTTCTTACCGTGGGAGGGGGGACACCCCCCTCCCACACCCTCCCCCCCCCCCCCTCGCTCGCTCCGCTCGCTTGGGTTCAGTTGCGTTCATGATATTCAGTGAAAAGAATTAATACTAGAAGTGTATCTAAATTATACCATTTTATAGGCAAATTGTTCAATAATAATCTACATCAAAATAAACTGCTACCTTAAACAAGTGGGACTGTTTCACGTCGATAAAACGCGCAAAAAAATGCATCAAATTGCACCATTTACAAGATCAAAATGCAAAAAGTTCTTACCGTGGGAGGGGGGACACCCCCCTCCCACACCCTCCCCCCTCGCTCGCTCCGGTCGCTTCGCTCCCTCGCAGACTAACCGCCCCCCCTAAGATGAAATCCTGGCTACGCCGTTGCCTCTACAATAATATGGCTGTATACAGGTCATTTGAAAGAAAAACGATCATAGATTTATCATACAATTTACATCGAAGCAAAGTTGGGCATTTTCTCGACAACTTTGCTCTTTACATTTCCAAGGTAACAAAAATCTACTTTAACTTAAAGAGATTTGAAAAGCGGATTGTTTCTCCAAAGCATGGCTATGCATTGGTGTCTCAGAATAACGTGGCACACGGGGTTTACACCATGGCACATAAAGAGTTAAAAGAGTGGTAGGGCCTGTGGCAAAATAAGTGGGGGGGGGGGGGGGGAACATAAGGATGTCTTTCCACATGCAACTTGTGTGTATATGTTTTATATAGACTATATAGATATATTTTTCTTCATACTATTACCAATCAACTCGTGCAAATGCGATTGTTTGTGCAATGTCTTTGTCGGTTTATATGATCTTTTGTTTTATATGCCAGTGGAGGGCAAATTCTGTTTTCATTTTAAGAGACAATAGTACCAGAGTATCCTTGTATCCTACAAAGTTTTTCTGCTTTTTAGGTGATACGCTATCAGCGTATCACCTATTGTGATTGTCAAAATTTCTCTTTTTTTTTATTCTTCTTTCTTTCTGCCACATTTTGTGTCGTCAATATCTCAACAATGACATTACGGAATAACATGACATTTTCAGTCAACATGTCTCATAACAATATCTAGCCACAATAAGGTTTTCATGACAGTAACATATCTATGACGTCATCTAGGCGCCATTTTGTGATTTTCGGACCTTGTCACATGATCGATCATAACTTCATAACTAGATATCATTTCTGTATCATTTTCGGTGGACATAAAGTTCAGGTCACGCTCTATCTTACATTTTAACGCTAGTTACCCAGGTCATCATTACGCGCGCGTTTGCGCGCGTCAAAATTTTAAAAGGCTCAAAACGACTTCCCAATGGGAAATCTCGAAGTTTCAGACAATTTTAAGCGTTTCAAACATTTTCTCGCGTGCGCGTCCGTCCGCGCAATTTCGCGCGCAGAGGGCGTAACTAACATGAAAATGCAATTTTTTTGACCGATTTGGAATTCTGATACTTTGAGTAACAATATTCATTGATTTCCGATCGATTTTGACCTATAACAAAGGAATGCACTGGCGTCAAAGTTGAAATTCCGCGCGCGCGTCTTTCTGCAAATATAGTGAAAAAACATGTCTTTGTTTATTTCGCCATAGCTCTTTAAATCGTCCATTGACCCTATATTTCTCTTGCATATTACAAAAGCATATGAATTGGAAATAACGTTTCAAGTACCGATATTGCCAGGAAAACTCATGACGTCATCATATCATCATCTGAAATCAAAAAAGTGGAATTAATTTTTTTGAGGTACTGTTTCTGACATTCATTTGCTCGTATCTCTATTGTTTAAGCTTAATATTACCCCAAATTCAGATATGTTTTGCTTTGAACATTTGCCTTTCAAGTCCATGTCATCCTTTTGATATTTGATGACGTCATCATACTTTAAATTGTGATTAAAAGTAAAGACACAAAATCGGACAAGTTTACGTGTATTGTCTATGGGAGGTGATTTTTTTTTAAACCATGCATTGACTTGACAACGTTTAAGCACCTTTATCTCAGCTGATTTTGCTCCATTTCTTCTGAAACTTAAGTATGTTGTAGCTCAGACAATAAGCTGCAGTCATCATGTATTTTATATTTTCAAATCTCCTCACTAGGTCGACAATTTTGTAGTTAAAAACTGAAAATGAGAATGCAATCTGTACGGAACAATTCCCGATTGTTCTTTGCAACTGGATATTGGTCGAATCCACGCGGCCACTTGTGGGAAGTTGAATAGCGCCATCACAAGTCAACGCTATAACGACAGTGTTATTATACATTTAAGTTTCTCATTCGATCTTCAGGACAGCCGTATGGCGTAATCGCTTAGCGCGCTGGGTGTTCATAACGCCATACCGGAAGGAGAGAAGTTCGACTCCCGCAGAACTTTTCCCGTTCTTTCTTTTTCTTTTTTTTTTCGGCAGTTCAGCTTTACTCCGATGTCATTTATCATATTATTTTATCAAGTGTACGTAACCCGTGAACACGGCTGCTCTATTTCCCTTGTTTTGTATTGGAGTTTGGAGATTGGGTTTGCTTCATTAATTTTGTCACACTTAATGTTGTAAATTGCCCCTTGTTACAGTGTCCCGCTTGCCACCTTTCGTTTGCTCTTTCCTTTTCTCTTCATTGGTTATTGTTATACTGTAGCAGGATAGGTAGGAACATGTACGTTTAAATAACTTGCAGGAATGGGAGCTGAATTGATTAACTCTAGTCCAGGTGTATGGCGTCTCGCTCATCTCTTTGAAATTCCAGATTGTTATTGTTTGACCTAATAACGGAGTTGTAGACAGGTTTTATGTTACTATAGAGGTATCTTGTGCCACATGAGTGGAAGGCATCACTGTTTAGTGGTAGTAATGAACTTTTTCATGTTGTATATGGTATAAAGATATAAATTTCACATCCAATCTTCGGGACAGCCGTGTGGCTTTATAGTCACTTGGCGCGCTGCATGGTCATTACACACCACCTTAGGACGAGATGTTTGAGACCCGCAGGACGCTATTATTTTTTTTCTCTCTCTTTCTTTGTTTTTCTTTTGGCAGTTCAGCTTCATTCCGATGTCATTACCCCACGACACACAGTCACTCAAGTTCCCCCTTTTTTTTTGTCGGAGGCTGGAGGTTGGATTTGCTTCATTTATCATACGTAATGTTGTAAATTGCCCTTGGTATACAGTGCCCCGCTTGCCACCTTTCGTTTTCTCTTTCCTTTTCTCTACGTTTGTTCCTGTTACACTGCACAAGACAGGTCGGAAAGTAATTTACATAACACAACCGGAGCAGGAATGGCAACTGAATAAATTAACTCTAGGCCAGGTGTATGGCGTCTCGCTCGTCTCTTTCAAATTCAAGTTGTTATTGTTTGACCCAATAACGGAATTGTAGACAGGTTTTATGTTGCTATAGAGGTATCTTGTGCCACATGATTAGAAGGCATCACTGTTTAGTAGTAGTAATGAACTTTTCATGTCCCTCCTTGTCAATTATAGTGTGTTCAAAGGGGTTGTGTGTCTATCTGCCAAAGAAAAGGAAAACCTTATTTTCGTCATGGCTATTTCTCTATACGTAACCGTAGGTGATGAGTATTGTTGGTATCTGAGCAGTGAATAGCACAGCATCAGGCTAAAATCCCCCTTAGTTATACGCGCTAAGCGTTCAATTTGATATATCTTTATTTATGTAGTCAATCACTGCTAATGGAGTTACAGAATTATGTTATGACACCTTTCACTGAAAGTTTGTAAAGCAAAGTTTATAGACAAGGCAAGCAATTGTACATGAATAATACCAATGATTTCAGAGGGAAATTATGGTATACCTAAATGTAAGGGTATCATTGCTTTGGAATTGCTGAGACAATATCTTGGCACGAGGGCTTCCACCTCTAATAACTGATCCCTTTGAAGATGTGTCGGTCACGGGTGATCGTCATGATTCGTCTTTCACGTAGAAGCTTCCGTTCCACACTCTTAGTTCGAGAAGACTTACCATCATACTTCAAATTGTGATTAAAGGTAAAGACTCAAAATCAGACAAGTTGACGTGTTATGTCTATGGGAGGTGATTTTTTTTTAAACCATGCATTGACTTGACAACGTTTAAGCACCTTTATTTCAGCTGATTTTGCTCCATTTCCTCTCAAACTTAAGTATGTGGTAGCTCAGACAATAAGCTGCAGTAATCATGCATTTTATTTTTTCAAATCTCCTCATCAGGTTGATAATTTTGCAGCTAAAAACTGAAAATGAGAATGGAATGTGGACCAAACGATTCCTGAATCATCTTTCACATTATAAGCTTACGTTCCTCAAATTTTCTCGTCAAGACGTACATGGCCGAGAGGATAAAGGCGACGTCACAAGAGACGTGATGTTGCACACGTACGGGTTCGAACCCCAAAGGAGCACGAAACAAAATACTTATATCTTTTGCTTTTTTTCTTTTATGGAGTATTCACCTTCGTGCATGTAGAAATCACGTTTTCATGTAAACGTACACACACACACACAGACACACACAATATCCCTTTGTTTTGTGTTGGAGACCCCATTGCTTTGACAGGCAACTTGGACTTGAAATTACAAATGTTAAAGTGAAGATGACTCTTAAAATACCGCATGGCCATGTTTGATTTTTTTTTTTACAATATAAAGACCTATTGGTAAATATTTATTCACATATCCTTTCCAATCAACTTACTTGAACACGCCGACACCACATGAAATTTTCAATTAGTTGCATGACAGAAACAATTTCATCTGAATTATGTAGGACTGTATAAAGAATTGGACTTCACGAATATTTCTCAATATTACTTCAAGTCGCTACTTAACATTATTTTCGTTGTCGATCACTGAAAATGAGAATGGAATCTGGTTGAAACGATTCCCGATTTATCTTTGTAACTGTATATTGATCGAATCCACGCGGCCACTCGTGGGAAGTTGAATAGCGCTATCAGTCACTTGACGTATATAGCCAAAAAACTGAATATCAATGTAAATTTGTGTTGTGTATAGCATACATAGATAGATTTAAGTTTCGCACAAGATCATCGGATCTTCCGTGTGGCAGAATCGCTTAGCACGCTGCGTGTTTATAATGCCCGACCGGAAGGAGAGAAGTTAATCGAGTCCCGCAGGACTTTTCCCTTTTATTTCTTTTTTTCTTTTTTTTCTGCAGTTCAGCTTCACTCTTATGTCATGAACACAGCTACTCTATTTCCCTTGTTTTGCATTGGAGTTTGGAGGTTGGGTTTGCTTCATTAATTTTGTCACACGTAATGTTGTAAATTGCCCCTTGACACATCAGTACCCCGCTTGCCACCATTCGTTTTCTCTTTCCTTTTCTCTTCATTTGTTCTTGTTATACTGTAGCAGGATATTTAGGAACGTGTACATTTACATAACTAACATGAATGGGAACTGAATTAATTAACTCTAGTCCAGGTGCATGGCGTCTCGCTTATCTCTTTGGAATTCCAGGTTGTTATTGTTTGACCAAATAACGAAGTTAAAGACAGGCAGGGAAGGAAGTGACTTGATATTGCTTCATAATGAGGAATTTCGGGCAACACCTCTCCAAGTGTAGTGATTATGACGGGGTTCTCTGTCGTTTATTTTCGTCATGGCTGTTTCACTAGTTAGCCATAGGTGATATATGTTGCTGGCATCTTGGAGAATAGAACAGATCAGTACCAAACTGGAATAGCCCTATAAGCAATGTGGTAAGCGTTCAATTTTTTGCATTATCTTTCTTCTTTAAAGTCAATCACTACTGATCGAAATACACACTATAATATGACACGTTCCACTGGTAGTTTAGGAAAAGGGAGTTAATACACGATGCAATGATAAATGTGCTACCATTGATTTTAGAGACGTCATTGTGGTGTGGTACTGGTGATGGTAAGGGAACCATAGATTGCTTTTAAAGTAATGAGACAATCATTGGACCTTTGCATCAACACCGTATTCCCATCTAGAATATAATGCGGCGTGCGGCGTTTTTTAAAATCCTGACGTGGACATTTTCTTTTTCTTGTTTTTAATTTACGAATGTTATATCTAAATTTGTTTCTTTCCCCTAACATTTTTTTTTGTTGAATATAAAGTTGGACGTTCCTTGACCGAGTCGAAGAGCAGCGATTTAGTTACAGTTTCAATGCATCTTGTTTACCATCTTCTCTGACATTAAATTGATGGTTTTTATATTTGACATTGTCTGTCTATTTGCCTGTTTATGCTCATAAAACACTGCTAAACAACTAATACCTTTGCTTCACTTGTCACACGCAATGATATGGATTGCAGTTGTGCATGCAGTTTTACTTCTGCCACCTCTCGTTTTTCTCTCCCCTTTTCCCTCACTTTGGTTTTGTTATACTGCAGATGGGAATGATTACACTAACATAACCCAACTTGAAGTAGGAATGAGAACTGAATAAATTAACTCTAGGCCAGGTGAATATAGCGTCTCACTAATCTCTTTGAAATTTCAAGTTGTCATTGTTCGACCAACGGAGTTGAAGACAGGCTTTATGTTGCTATAGAGGTATCTCGCGCCACATGAATGGAATGCATACGCTGTTTAGTATTAGTAATGAATTTTTTCATGTCCATCCCTGCCAATAAAAGTGAAGTGTGTTTGACGGGGTTCTGTGTCATTCTGCCTATGAGAAAGGAAAGTTTTATTTTCGCCATGGTTGTTTCTCTATGCGTGGCCGTGGGTGATGGGTGTTGTTGGCATCTGGGCAGTAAAGAACCGAGTATCATGCTATAATACCCCCCCCCCTTAGGTTCTAAGCGTTCAATACGGTGATATATCTCTCTTCTTTATCATGTCAATCACTGCTGATGGAATTACAGAGTTATGTTATGACACGTTTCACTCAAAGCTTAAAAAACAAAGTTTATGCAAGATACAAGCAATGGTGCATGAGTCCTATAGGCCATTGATTTTAGATGAGAAATTATGATATGCCTATAGTAGGGGTGTCATTGATTAGGAATTATTAATGACACGATTAAGCACTCCTTCCACTTCTAACTCTCCCCTTTGAATGTGTGTCGATCACGTGAGATCGTCATAAATTATCATTCACGTATAAGCTTTCGTTCAAAGTGTACTCTTAGTTGGAGGAGACCTATAGTTACATGGTTAAAGGCGATGTCTCTTTCGCTGGAGCCGTACGTTTGGCCCGTTTTTCTTTTGCCCTTTTCTCTTTAATTGAGGTATCACTTTCGTCCAGGATAAATCACATTCTCATGTAAACAGACTCACTTGCTCTGTATCCCTTGTTTTGTATCGGAGGCTTCATTGGTTTTACTGCTGATAAATCTCACAGGCTTGTATATAGCTGTAAGAGCTCTCTGAACTGATCATTATGATAGCAAGATTAGAGGGAGTCATATTGGTTATGTAAATAATGGTCAAAGGTCATGTTTTAAAAGGCCACTGTTAAAGCCAGGATGGTTATAAACACTTAATTGTCATGTTTTATTTGTACGTGCCGAGGATCCCTTGGACCCCGTTTACAGTGTGAGGCTCGGCCGCGCCGAGCCCACCTTCATTTCGGTGTAAACGCGCAAAAGGCCAAATGCGGGGCCAAATTTGGCCTCGCATTAGGCCACGCTCTGGAGGTGGTCTCGGCCGCGGCCGAGCCGCGGTCGCGCCCGGCCTTTTTCTCAGTGTAAACGCAAACTGGGCTAAATGCGCGGCCAATTCTAGTCTGGCTTCCAAACCCTCGCCTGTACTATTTCGCTATTCAGGATATTAACCACTGCAACGTCGAAAACTAGTATAGTTGAAGGTGGTTTTGTCCTGCAAAGGATTTTCTCCTTCGGCAAAAGCCTTTGCCCGAACGGCGACTTCGTCGCCACGGAATTCAGTTGGCAAAGGATCTGAAAACCAGACAATACCAAATTGCGTTTGTTTACAAGTAGAGCGCCACTACGACAAAATAATAAAAGGTTTGAATCAAAAGCGCGGTCGAGTCCGGCAGTGTAAACGGACTAAATTGCGGGGCTCGGCCTCGCAATTGAGGTTGGCCGCGACCGCGGCTCCGCCCAGCCCCGCACCGTTAACGGGGTCTAAGTTTATGCACTGTACGTACTCAAAAAGTCCGTAAATCAACTTAGTCGCACACGCACATAATTTCCACCTAGTTTGTGTGACAGAAAAACAAATGTGATCTGAATAATGTAGGCCCAAAAGAGTTCAACTAAGTATCTCATTATAACTTCCAGGTGCTATATTGCATTCTTTTCTTTGTCGATCACGGATAACCGATATCTGATGACCCCAAGCGTATCACCTAACTCGTCTTTAAAGTGACGAGTTTCATGTCTCGTTAAAGTTTGTTCCTATAATATGTGATTACAAAAGTCTAAAGAATATATTGTGATTTATAATCACGTTTTCTTGTAACTTTGCAAAGAATCATGGACATCAAATGTATCAAAAGTTTCAAAGCATATTAGGATATAGTCTCTGTACTTGTACAGAGTTGTACTCATATCGCGGTGGGGCCTATTTGTATTTTACGATTATGAATATGATTTTGCCCATTTTCGTGCAATTTTTAATTAACAAAAATAATATTGCAATGCCACATCATGGCACATGCCATGCCAATCAATTGCATCTTCCAAATGGTGTCGGGGTGCCAATCTAACTTAATCACTGGCATATCAAAACATCGCCCAAAAAGGCATAGGCCTAATGAACATCTGTATTATAAATGCATGGCATTTATAATTTATTGTAGCTACCATGCCTGGTATTCAATCTTCTACTGCATGCAGCAGACATTCGTGAACTCTCTTGTTAGGTGATACGCTATCAGCGTATCACCTATTGTGATTGCCAAAATTTCTCTTTTTTTTTATTCTTCTTTCTTTCTGCCACATTTTGTGTCGTCAATATCTCAACAATGACATTACGGAATAACATGACATTTTCAGTCAACATGTCTCATGACAAAATCTAGCCACAATAAGGTTTTCATGACAGTAACATATCTATGACGTTATCTAGGCGCCATTTTGTGATTTTCGGACCTTGTCACATGATCGATCATAACTTCATAACTGGATATCATTTCTGTATCATTTTCGGTGGACATAAAGTTCAGGTCACGCTCTATCTTACTTTTTAACGCTAGTTACCCAGGTCTTCATTACGCGCGCGTTTGCGCGCGTCAAAATTTTAAAAGGCTCAAAACGACTTCCCAATGGGAAATCTCGAAGTTTCAGACAATTTTAAGCGTTTCAAACATTTTCTCGCGTGCGCGTCCGTCCGCGCAATTTCGCGCGCAGAGGGCGTAAGCAACATGAAAATGCATTTTTTTTTTGACTGATTTGGATTCCTGATACTTTGAGTAACAATATCCATTGATTTCCGATCGATGTTGACCTATAACAAAGAAATGCACTGGCGTCAAAGTTGAAATTCCGCGCGCGCGTCTTTCTGCAAATATAGTGAAAAAACATGTCTTTGTTTATTTCGGCATAGCTCTTTAAATCGTCCATTGACCCTAAATTTCTATTGCATATTACAAAAGCATATGAATTGGAAATAACGTTTCAAGTACCAATATTGCCAGGAAAACTCATGACGTCATCATATCATCATCTGAAATCAAAAAAGTGGAATTAATTTTTTTGAGGTACTGTTTCTGTCATTCATTTACTCGTATCTCTGTTGTTTAAGCTCAATATTATCCCAAATTCAGATATGTTGTACTTTGAACATTTGCCTTTTAAGTCCATATCATGCTTTTGATATTTGATGACGTCATCATACCTTAAATTGTGATTAAAGGTAAAGACGCAAAATCGGACAAGTTTACGTGTATTGTCTATCGGAGGTGAGTTTTTTTTTAAACCATGCATTGACTTAACAACGTTTAAGCACCTTTATCTCAGCTGATTTTGTTTCATTTCCTCTGAAACTTAAGTATGTTGTAGCTGTGACAATAAGCTGCAGTAATCATGCATTTTATTCTTTGAAATCTCCTCATGAGGTTGACAATTTTGCAATTTAAAACTGAAAATGAGAATGGAATGTGGACGAAACGATTCCTGATTCATCTTTCACGTACATAAATCTACGTTCCTCTAATTTTCTCGTCGAGACGTATGGCCGAGTTGTTAGAGGCGTCGTCTCAGAAACGTGAGGTTGCACACGTACGGGTTCGAACCTCACAAGAGCACGAAAGAAAATAATTATTTTTTTAATTTGTTTTTTCTTCAATGGAGTACTACACCTTCGTCCATGTAGAAATCACGTTCGCATGTAAACACAACTATACGCACACACTCACATAGTATCCCTTTGTTTTGCGTTGGAGACTGCATTACTTCGACTGCTGCAAAATTTTGCAGGCTGGGCTTTTCAAACTGATTTAAAATATTGTAATAAAATGAAATTTGTTCATATCAATTCAGTAACACAATGTAGTCGTGGTTACTTTGTGCTGATTTATACATGGAACAAGCTATACATTGTAAAAAAGGTATTTGAATTGTTCCTTTAAGTCAGTCTTCTGTATTGATGATTATTTGTCAATTAGTGGTTTTTGTGGAGTTTCAGATAGTGATAAAAAGTATAGATGATAAGTACAGCGATAATTCCTACAGTTAGTTCAAAGTTGTGTTACAGAGGTTTGATACATACATTTAGCATTGTGTGTGTGTGTACGTGTGTATACAGGTTGGCCATATGACACATTCTAGACAATTAATCTTAATTAATTAGCAAACGTGATCAGCTATGGAACTGAATATGGTACTAATGTATGATGTTAATGATTCTAATTAAACTGTGACGAGTTTAAAGGGATAGCTTAACTGTGTGTAAAAATAAAGCAATTATAAGGAAATTTTAGGGGAATTTGATAGCCACGCCTATAATAATTTCATACAGGTACTAATAGCTGCCTCATGTTCATGTGATCGATCGTCATGTCAATAGCAAACTGACAACGTACGATGAATATGTTATACATTGAACAACTTTCAAGTCCATATCGTTATTTTCTAATTTGATGACGTCATCATGCTAGAAGGTATGGTTAAAGGCGAGATATCGAAATCAGCGAAGATTGTACGTTATGTCTATGAAAGGGGATTTTTGTTTTTTATCCATGCATTGACTCGATAACGCTCGAGCACCTTTACATCACTTGATTTTGATTTCCTCTGAAACTTAAGTATGTTGTAGCTGAGACAATAAGCTGCAGTAATCATACATTTTATTTTATTTTTTTTAATCTTCTCACCAGGTTGAGTATTTTGCAGCATAAAACTGAAAATGAGAATGGAAGATGGACGAAACGATTCCTGAGTCATCTTTCACATATAAGTTTACGTTCCTCATATTTTCTCGTCGAGACGTATGACTGAGAGGTTAAAGGCGACGTCTCAGAGACGTAAGGTTGCACACGTGCGTGATTAAAGGCAAGGTATCAAAAACCAGCCGATTATAGGTTTTATGTCTGCGGGACGTATTTTTCCCAAGTTGCCAGAAATGGCATAGCGACCTCAGTCGTTACAAGGCCGCTTTTCCGTTTAGCAATGCAATAGATGTTCGCACGGCCACGTTTAATAGTTGAGTGGGCATTGACTTTCCCCCTGTTATATCTATACATTGTTGTGTGTATTTTTTTTTTTGTCTTACCATTTCCGTGGATGACCCGTGGCCGAGTGGTTACAGAAACGGTTTGGCATGCACGCTCAATATATTTTCAAGGTGCCTATATCACATTCTTTTCTTTGTCGATCGCAGATGACCGTCATCTGATGACCACAAGCGTATCACCTAACTCGTCCTCAATGTGACGAGTTTTCATGTCTCGTATTAATATATTGTCTTTCACTCAATTCAACGGTTCGGGAGCTGCGTGATCGACCGTACGCTTAGCGTAGGTTTTTGTTCTCGTCGAGTCCACTGGATCTAGCTCAGATCCTCACCTCAGTCGCGTCTTGCAACCCCAGTCACGTCACAGAAATACCATTAATTGCTACAATAGCAAATTAAATATGCTATTTGATCATACATGAACAAATAATTAACACGACTTTACCCTTTAGGCATGGCTTCTTTCTCTTCTCTTGGCACAGGTCAACAGAACACAACCAGGTTTCTATCAAGAATTCAGATTTGTTGACGGTCGTCAAGAAAAATGTGTTGTTGAATATATGCGGGTTATTTTCATTGATACAGCAGAGTCTTGCCCTACAAACTTAGTGATCTGTAAAGTCTTGGCAAGTTTTTTTTCTTCTAAATTTGTAAATATGACCATACTTTCAGGTACAAAAATACTGTACACCAAAAATATAAAATTAAATATTCTAAATATAAAAAACTAATTCTAAAGGATTAAAATATTACTATTAATTAGAGAATCAGATTCAATTTGGCAATTATTGATACATACACTTCGTTACTAGTTTACAATTTTTACAACCGAGCAGAAGTACATTCCTTGAGGGATCGTTGTTCGTGGAATTGCGCCCACAAACAGAGAAATTTTGGTTTTTGCTCTTGATTACAGGTATGCATTGTCACGTTGTCATTTTGGTGTGAAAACGTTCTATGATTAGCTTCTTTTGATACGCTTCTAAATCTCGTATCTATGTTAGAGACGGAGATGACGGGCATCATCATCGAAATGTAGTCCCAATCGTTGAATTTTGTGTATATGTTTACGTTTGTTACAATACATGATGTAGGTCCTACGCGCGGAATAATTTCGTTGCAGTACCAACGTTCAGCGTGCAGTCTACTGGTGATACTGCAGCAGTTGTGGGCTCAAACAGCATTTTCGACTCGGCAAACAGATGCTTTTTAAACTGTTGACCGAAAGATCGGTCTGTATCTGTCCATCGGGGAATGTTCCGCGGAGACTGCGTCTGGCTTCACGGATCCCCTCCGTAAAGGAAAGGACAGCGTTAATGGCAAAATATAAAAGAGTCCTCCGGACAGACCGATCTTTCTGTCTATGTAAACTGGAAAACCTGAGCTTACTTGTGGTCAGTTATATCGTTATGGAACACGGGGGATTCTCTTCGACAATATTTAAATGACTGTGGCATATATTATTAAATATAGGGAGTATGTATGGTTGAGGCAGGTAGGTGCTATAGCACCTCCCTGGTTGAGGGGTCTATATTGAGCACGAAAGTTTGTGATGCTCTTATTTAACTTATTCCACAATCGTACCTGAATTTCTCAACAAATATCACGAAAATGCAGAAAAATCACCTCCCAGAATCTCCTGATGATAATGACGGAGTAGTGCGCTGTCGCCGTTTGTATGTCGGACTTGAATTTCTGCGTTCAATTCTCGGGGTATATAAAGGTCGTGCAGCTGCCCTATGTAGTTTCATGCGTGAAAATGTCTGCCCCTCTGCGGCTGTAAACGACTAACGTGCTTCGGCTTTCTGAGAATATTATATTTTATAAACGATCGATTGAACAAATTACGAATTCTATCGGCTATGAACGAGACAAGCAAGACGACACGTCTAGGCTACAACAGTTCGGGAAACCCACTCACAAGGGGGGCCCCTCCTTATAAGTAACCTGTCCCCCTTATAAGTAACCCCGTCCCCCTTATAAGTAACCCCCGGGGCACCCCTTATAAGGAGTCTCCACACTTTTTTGCAATGCAACGCGAAAATGAAAGGACTGCGGCAATTCGCTTGATTATGTCCATAAAGCTTCACAAGTTTCCTAGTTACTCACGAAATTTGAGCAAAATCGGTTTGAGGCATCATATCTAAAATCATGGATTTAAATGCGATGTCAAACGACCCATGCGAATGCTGAAATGCGAGCGACTACTGGCGTGAGTGTCGCCAGGCGCGGCGGCGCGGCAATGCTTGAGTGTAGACGTGGCGACTAGGTACATGCCGCACCGCCGCGCCTGGCGACACTCACGCCAGTAATCGCTCGCATTTCAGCATTCGCATGGGTCGTTTGACATCGCATTTAAATCCATGATTTTAGATATGATGCCTCAAACCGATTTTGCTCAAATTTCGTGAGTAACTAGGAAACTTGTGAAGCTTTATGGACATAATCAAGCAAATTGCCGCAGTCCTTTCATTTTCGCGTTGCATTGCAAAAAAGCGTGGAGACTCCTTATAAGGGGTGCCCCGGGGGTTACTTATAAGGGGGACGGGGTTACTTATAAGGGGGACGGGTTACTTATAAGGAGGGGCCCCCCTTGTGAGTGGGTTTCCCGAACTGACAACATCCGTAAAACAGATTTTAAGCTTAAGGTACCAGTAATTTAGGTACCGGTAAATTACAAGGTAAATTACAAGGTAAAAAATTGGAAATTTAGTGAAAAAAATTGTTCGAAATAAAAATTTCTTACCTGTTTCCTTCTGATATAGTGGTCATCAGGTATGTTTATTCCATGGGCGTATCGGCAAATTTTGCGCTTAGTACCACGCGTAATATTGCTTGCTATATGCAGTTTTGCTATGCGCGACCATTAAGTCCCTCCGCGAGATCTAATCCCCTTACTATACTACTACTCATCGACCACTTTTAGATTACTGATTAATACCTTTCACCTTCGATTAAATACCTTGTCCTTTTGATAGGGCCTATATCTTAGAAAATATAGTTGACTTGTACTGTACGCGTGGAATTCTCGGCGATAAACGCAAGCTTACGTTCACTGGCGCAAGCTGGTCAATTTTAATCTACCACCCATTTTCCCATTTTTGAAAAGCACGTACGCGTAAATCAAGTGAATGGGCAAATAGTGTTAGCAATCTTAAATTACGCCGTGGCGGATCCAGAGGGGGCGCACCAGGTGCGCGCCCCCTCTTTATTTATTGTTTAAACAAAAGAAACAAAAAGAAAAAATGAGATGAAATCCAGAAGTAGCACCAGAAATATTGTTTGCCCCCCCCCCCTTTTTATGGAATTCCTGGATCCGCCCCTGATTATGTGTATAACTAATGAGGATTTTCTTCAATTCTTTTTTCCTCCTGTTTCCTCAAGTTATTTTTTACCTGTCACCCCCTAATTTCTCTTGATTTTTATTCATGTTTGAATGTTCCAGCATATTGCGCCCCGTCCCATGCATACTTTTGATTTTATACGCGAGGAAGCCATTGCGCCAGGGTGGTCGATCTGAAAATAGGTGGTCGATGAGTAGTAGACTTATTATTGTCTACTCAGCTCAGGCATGTAACTTCACTTGTGCTTTGGTAGGGTATGCTATGCTATTGAATGCATCCCTGACTGAGTGAGCTCACTGTGCCGTGTGCTATTAAGTTTGAATGTAGATTATGATCTTCTCTATCAGACAAAGATATGTAAAATGTACATGAGGTTGTGTAATAACAAATTTAAAAAAACATAGATTTTCATCATCCTTCCAAGTGCTCATTCACTGATATACATGTATGTATGTACAAACAAGCTGACAAATAGACAAAATGACGTAAAATTAATGAGTAACTTTAAGACTCCTACTTCTAGTCTACAAAGTAGTAATTGATTCAACAGATGCAAAAATAGAATATAAATCTAATCAGTCAGAAAATGCCCCAAACCAAAATTGACCCTCTAAAGCCAAATCATGTCATGCAGGATGTTTATTGTTAAAATGTGAAACCAGCAATACCTGTACAAGCTACTTGTGTCTCTGATGTTTGAATATGAAGTGCCAGTTGAGCTGTCACAAGGATAAAGTGTTTCAGTGTGCTATAATGAAGTAGAGCAAGTTAGTGTGCCAATGAAATCAGTGTACAAGATGTACATGTATTTAGGTTCAAGTGAAACATTCATGTACATGTATTCTTGTTGACAGGATCCAGAACTTGTTATCACAACAATGCCACAACCCCAGTCTCAGCAGCCGCAGGGCTCGAGAAGAGTTCTTCCTCCCATTTCCCCCAGCCCAGATGCTCACCAACAGTTCTTGCGAGAGCTGGAGGAACAGATTGAAGTGGAGATAGCCAGAGTAGAATGTTCAGAAGAAGGACCTGACCCCCACAGATATGCGATCTATAAGGGGGCATTTGATCAGGTTAGACTTCTCTTTATCCCATAGCCACATATCAGCAGTTTTAATTTTGTTTCACATTTTTTTTTAGGAAATCATTTATTTTATAGCAATTGAGCACAATATTTTCAGGCCACCTACACTTATTCAGTATGAAATGCTTTCTTTCAACTTGTTAAAATAGGAGATTATTATTATTATTATCATTATTATTATTTGTATTGTGCATAAAATGCTATGCAGGTACCTACATTTTTCTTTAAAGTTTGAAATGCATTCATTTTTGAATGAAATTTGAAATATAGACAGTGTCATAGACAGCCTGCACATATTAATCATATAACCTGGATTCATTATTATATAAATTCAACTTACAAGTCTAACTTATTTCTCAGGTAAAATACCTCATGATAGCAACTACGTAAATGACAAGACAGTTGTACGTAAATACAGTATGTGAGTGACTGTGTTTTCACTTTCATCATCCTCACAGATCATGGACAATGTGAGTGCATATAAACCTATTCTAAGTGCCATTAAAGCTGAGTATGAAGAGTGCATTGACACGATCGAAAGGGGTCAGGAGGAGGCATTCTATCTTGCTGGAAAGGTCAAAGCCCTGGCATCTGAACAGACAACCCTCAGCCTCTATCAGAAGAGGGCAGATGAACTGGAGCAAAAGTGAGTTGAAATCAGTTGCCATTTTCATTACTGAGTCATCTATCACTTATATATGTCATCTACAGGTGTACTGTGATTGAAGTTTAGAAGGTTGTGGAAGCTTTAAAGTTCATGTGTCCCTTTTGCAACTCTGAAAATAAGAATCCTTTCATAGGCTTGTATATTGTAGAGGTAGGTAATTCAGACCTTTCCTCAGAATGATAAAACTGAAAACTGGAGGGAGGGGGAAGCATTTCTGTAGATTTCCATATTAATTGAATTTATTCGGACCCAGAAATTCAACCTTTTTTCTCTGTACAAAAGGGGAACGTATTCTGGAGTGACATGGGGTCAGTGGGTTAGGTTTTCATTTCTTTATTGAAAACCCTAAGGTTTCATACAACGACGTTGGGTGATGTTACTCTTCAACCTTGCAAAATTTTGTGACATTTGTAAAAAGGATATGACCTGTAAATCTTTCATGCGTTGAAAAAACCAAAAAATAATGGCTTGATGATATTATGAGTAGTACTTATGGCAGAGTCTCCATGCTACCATAACCCATTGAGGAAGGGCTAATTCTGCTATAACATGCATTTCCCGTAGGCACCTTCCCCCGGTATACTCGGGACTTGTCCGTAACGAATTAGTGATCATTTGGTGGCATTCACACTTGAGTGTATCTACAAAATCAACATTAATGCAACGAGAGAGCTTAGTCTATGTGGACCCCAAAGTCATAGTGTTTACTGCAGACACTTTTCATGATTATTTTGGACATCATTCATGTTTGTGGGACTGAATGAAAGCGTACAATGTAAACAGTAAGTTCTCACATGTCTCATATTGGGTATCTTACAGCAACCTGTTAATGTAATATCATTATTCTGATACTCATAAAGTTTTGTTGTTGTTTTTTCTTATCCGTTAATTTATGTTTTTTGTTTTGTTGTTGTTTTTTTTGCTCTAATCTCTGTAGCACTTTATTGAATTGTGACAAAACTGCACCATTGCTGATTCTTTCACGCCATTTAGACTTATTGTTATACGGGCAGACAACGAGAGGTACAAGGCTGAACTAAAGAAGATCGCCGAAATATACCACAAAAGAGATGAGGTGAAAAGGAAGGCGGAAGAGAAAATAGAGCAGCAGAAGAAAAAGTTACCAACATTGCCGGACCAGATGCTGAAAGGTATATTAATAGGAATGCAAAATAGAGTCTCATTGGCACATATACCTGTATATGTTTGATTTGAAATCCAATCAAATCAGATGTATACAATCATATACCTTTAGCAGAAGCAAAGGCGTATACATGCAGGCACATGAAAACATATAGGCAAGTATGAGAACACGGCTTGGTCACATTTTGTTTATGTGACACGGCAAATACTGTGGTATAAATACCCTGAAAACTTTGTTGGCCATTCATGTTGGTGCATGATACAAACAATGAAAGAAAGAGTAAATTAACAGATACTGATCAGGAAGTATAGCCACAAAGCAGGCCAAAGCATTACATTTATTATAGTATTTGAAATACCTTGTCATTATCCAAGATAAATGTTTTCCATTGCATTTTGGCATTGTCAAATCAATTATATAAGATATGCTCGTTCCCCTTTTAAGGTCTGGATCTAGAAGAGTGCACCGATGTGGACAGGCTGGATCGAGAATTCAACAGACTTACCACGGTTTTGCGGGACCTCCGGTTGAGCAAGGATCGGGATTACTCCACCAAGGTGAGGAAGAATGAACTGAAGACCCAGTTGGAGAATAAGACCAAAGCCAGAGACAACGTCCAAGAAAAGAACCAACAACTCAAAGAAAGGTAGGCATAAAAGGAAGATGTACAGACACACAGACACACCCACATACACACACACACACACACACACTTTATAGCAACTGCTTTTGAATTTCAGCTAGTGATATGACCTACAGCGACCTTTCTTTTGATTTTTTTGCCCCCCCCCCAAAAAAAAAAAAAAAAATCAAAGCTTGAAACAAAATATATTTTACTACTTTTTTGTTTGTGTGCATGAATATGTGTTGAAATTAAAATACAGAAACATTCATGCAAGGGTTTCATATTTCCTTCAAACTATAACTGAAATGATACTCAAACTTTCTACTTATTCAAAATTGTGTCCTGAACTCAGAGAAATAAACATCCTTGAGCTCAATCCACATACTTTTGTATCCAGGTAAGTCAAGAGATATGCAGCCATTTTCCCATTTTTGATGGGGTCCTTGTATCCCAGATTCCCAGCAGTGACCATGCATGTCTTGTAAATTGAATGTAATATGGTACAAATTACCAGTTGGTGAAGTATTACCATCAATCAAAGGCAGGACCCAGTTTGCTTGAATTTAGCTATCCACTTCCATTCATGCTGTTATTCATATTTACAACAGGTATTATAAACTATAGTTTTTCTGTGATTAAAACACCAATTGATTAAAGAGTGATTCAATACCTACTTGATAGGCAGATATTGTATAGGTATGACATATACTTTGCGAGTCTAACTTTTAATGAATTAGGACTTCTTGACAATTTTGCTAGTGGTTAAATTCACAATTGTTGAGGACTGTACTAAATGGAGAAATGTATGCGTGCACATCACATTCATGTTTTTTTGGAACAGTGTTAATATTTTCGCATGTTTTTAGATTTGCGAATAGCGCCCAACTAGTGAAATTCACAAAAATAATATCCTCGAGAAATATTAGCAGTATACAGTTATCTGGCACTTGCTCAAAATTAATATAACAATACGTTTGCTCTGTGCCAATTTCACTGAAATGATGTGAAATTTGCTGAGCAACCTCTCTCAATTAATTTGTTAGAACCAGCCTCTCTGTATAAAGTGACCTACGAGATAGAAGTTGATCACCTACGTGTATGTGTACCTGCAGTCATTATCCTAAGGATCAAGTGTTTCCAGTTCTTAGCAGTCTACACCCCATTGAGTAACAGGGTACGATAATTAGCTTCCCACACCCTGTAGTCTAAAGTTTCTCAAATCCATGGCAAACTTTCTTTACATACATCACGTTACACTTCAGTGTCACACATGCCTACGAATGTGACCTGCCTTCGATCATTGCGATCTTTGCAATTGCATCATGAACATAGATCTTGCTGTATCTTTGCCAGAGCTTAGAGTTGATGATGGTGTTGGTGTTAATGCTGGAGTGTAATCTTGAAGTAATGGTGTTTGTGTTATATTTTTCTGTGAGCAAGTAAGTCCATTCACTTTTTTCCTCTCCCTGCTTAATCCCTGCTCTATTGTAGGTACATAGAAAAGAGAGTTACCTGGTACTTTCACACACAACCTGTTTTTGTTATGTTTGCTCTTTTATGGTCACAATGCACCCAATTGGGGGTTATAATCCCACTGGCGGTCTGCAGCCTCTTTAGAATTCACTGAGGCACGCAGTAGTTGTGCAACCCAAGAGGGAGCTCCTCTGGTAGATTTTATTGATCTTGTAATCAGAGGCATTGTTCACTTTTCGGTGCAGTCATACCATGAAAAAGGGCTTCAATCCTTTCAATTACCCGGACCCAGCCCTTTGGCTCAGTGAGGGAATACCAGTAGCAAACCCTAAACTTCGTGCTGAATGGCACAACATGTGTGTGTGTCTTAGCATCAGTTTTTAGTGATCCTTTTACATCACAGAATCATCTGTTGCAAGAGTGAGTAAAGTTTGCATTGTCATCATTGTGTTCACAGATATACCTGTTTTGCCCCAATATTATCTTATGATGGCGTGCCATATACTGTTTTATTTTTATTTTCTTTGCTTAAGAGCAAACATCAGCTGTTGTAAGATTCGATTGTGTGGCTCTGTTTGCCTGGGTTTCCACTTCTTGTCTGGTTATGAAGCATAGCTGAAAAGATTAGAAGTGATTTTAGACGTGTGTTTCATGGTATTTACCTGTATTCCTGTATTCACCAGTTGAAAAACAAAGTAAAACAAAGTGGTCCTTATAAAAGATGGGTCCTACCGATTATTAGGACCTCGTTGTTTTTGGATATATCAGCCATTTCAAAACTGACTCTCATCAAATAAACTTTTAATTCCTCTTAAAATTGCATGCTCTTAGATATTAAGTGATTTCTAATTATTTCACAAACAGTTAAAGTCTGAATCCCCATATCAACAAAAACTATAACATCCCTTTAAACTGTTTTTTTTTCTTGCTATACTGCAGGTGTCTGAAAGTGAGAATAGCCCTTGATGCACTGACAGCCTACTACAAGGAGAAGCAGTTTCTACTTGGGCCAGCTGAGGCGGTTTCCATGGCCCTGGCTCGTTCAGGGTCCATGATGAGTGTTAGGAGTGAGTACCTCCATGGTTCGTTACAGAGGAAAGGAATTAGATGTTTTTTTTTTTGTTCTTTGTTCATAGATTGAATATTTGGATGAAGCTTCATGCATTCACTTCTTCATGTAATGTAAAATGAGATACTGTAATTTGTGATAAACGAAAATACATGTATCTTTTGTGTGTGTAAGCACAGCTGCAGTCCTCTTTCATCATGATATGTGGTTTGCCTAATAGCCAGCTGTGCCAACAGAATACAACACCACACAGGACACAGTTATGTCCTACATGATTTTGATTTTCTTGGGTGTAGATATACAAGTCCATATTAGTGCAATTCTTCCCATGTTTAAAAACTTCCTCTTCATGATAAAACTGCCTTAGGATTTCCAAACTTCTACAAATATCTTTAATCTAAAACATACAGTGTATCAAAACAGGATTTAACCCCAAAAAGTTTAACACCATTTCAATGTTCCTAGAGAGTATTTGTATGCAAAAAAAAAAAAAAAAAATCCTGAATGTCGTATGGAAAAAAAACCCCGTAACATCCATTTATATACGGTAAATGTCAATATTTTCACAAGATTAATTTTTCATGCTGAATAGCTCAAAAACATTCGCAGGTTGTTGAATGTGCATTGCGCAGTTATCAACCCATTCACAATGTGCAGAGAAAATTGTGAAGATATTTTCACTGGTTCAAGAATTTGCTCTAGCCAGAAGTTGTGCAAAATACACAAAAACTAATGCACTGCCAAAATGTCTGCGGTAACAGTGGCGTATGTATATCAAATAAGTCTCACCTTGTTATATGTCTGCTATATTCCCATCTGTTACACAATTGATGTCTCTGTCTCTCTCCAGGTCAGGAAACAGCCTCCACCTTTGAGGATGATGATCCTACCAAGGAGCGAGAGGCAGAGCTCCTCCTGGAGTACATTGAGCACTTCAATGAGATGTTTGAGGACTCTCGTTACCTGGAGGCTGCAATGCATGCTGCCAACAGCCCTAAGGGCATCCTCCGTAACCCTGAGACCCTCCAGAGATTCAAAGGTAAGAGGCTTTCTTTTTTTCTTAAAGCGTTCTTCTTTCTACAAAAGGTGACAATTTAAATATGAAGATCAGTTATGACGTTTCTCCAAGAAAGCCAATGTGTCAGATCCTGTTCAAAAAGTGAGAGGATATTGCCATGTAAGAATTTGTGTTTCATTAATTAGTGAAAACTGGATGTACGGGTGATCTGCGGTATGAAAGCCATCTACGTCAAGTTAACCCTATCCCCACGGGGGGGGGGGCATTTTGCCCCCCCCCCCCCCCCTCGACGTTTCGCGTGATTATTCTGCAACGTGTGATGCTCTCACCGCGACAACTTTCAATTTTACTTTCAATGGCTGATACAATAAGAAATTCAATAAACAATAAAATACATAAGAAATAATTATGAAACCAAATTTTTGTTTCAATATTATTGTTGAGGATATTGAAAAGAATATGTTCACCACAAATAAATTAGCATAAATTAATTAATATAAAATACATAGATTAAAATTTAAAAAATCTAACTATACAGTCTTGTAGATTACATTAGCCTCTACCTTAGTGCAAATTTTCGCGAGGATCGCAAGATCCACGACCGAGATCTGAAGGGGGGGCCAAAAAGGCCCCCCCCCCCCCCTTGGTGGTTTCAAGTCCCTCAAAAAAATTATATCATGTTTTACAAGATATTCATAGGAGTGGTCCCTTCAACACTAGGTTGAATGTGTTGAGGTCTTTGTTCTAAATCAATCACTACCATTACACTTGTAAAACAGTACCAGTGGAGATGGAGATATGTGTTCCAACACCGTACTATAGTCATTTTTTGTTTTAAGAACTTGAAAAATTTTGGACATGTCCTGTCAAAGCTAAACATTCATGTGCATGATAGTAGACTGATGCCAAATATTGTGTACCAAGCTCTACACTGTTTTTTCTTCTCCTTTATCCTCCAGCTGTGAGGGTCAAACGAGGCCAGAAGTCCCCCCTCCTAATGTATGCCGAGGCTCTCATGTCATCCGTGCCTGCCATTGGTGTTCCCCCCAATGCGGACACCACGCTGGAGTGTGTGAAGAGCGCCCTCAGCGAGGATCGCGTGGATGTCGTCACGCATTGGGTCGCAAACGACTGGTGAGATGCGATGGACTCATAGTGCATTTAAGTGCTTTGAAGTATATTTTTCTTCATTGCAGAGCTATAGAAATATCCAGCAAGCAATATTAATGCTGATAGAAGTAAAGATGAATGTAATGGAAATTGTCATCCATAGAAATAAACTTGACTTGCTTTCACAAATTCCCATGATAGATGCTGGATAGATTATGATAGAATATGAAAGTGCAGCTGCTGCAGTTTGTTCAATACACTTTTTGGTGGCTTTCTGTTGTGTTTGAAAGAAGTAAACTGTCAGTGAAAACTTACCAATATTGATTGAATTGAATAATTGAAGTGGATGCCAACATATTTTGTAGTATCCATTTTGATGCTGGATGTAATGTATGTGTCCGGTTAAAAAAGAAAAAAAATGAATAAAAATGATGATTTTAGAAACTGTATCCTACACACAATACATTAGAGTTCTGCAATGAAATATTCAAATATGAATTATTTTAAATGTATGTTTTGATATGCTCACCACTTGCTACAGCAAAGGCAATGATGCATCTAACAATTAATTCTTTCATCCCACTGAATTCCAGGTTGACCTACTCAGAGCCATTGGGCCACCTCCTCTACAACTATGCCCATGGCCGAGGTCAGCAGGTCAGAGGTCAAGACATCATGGGTCAGTGTCTGCCCCTAGCACAGGCTGTTTACACCAAGGTCGGTGCCCACATACAGGCCGCCGTGTGCATGTGCAAACAGGGCCGAGTGCATGCCATGCTGGAATATGCACAGTCTGTCAAATTCAGCAGAGGTAGGTCTCATGCTATGATGGAACAGTTCAGTAATCCTTTGGAAAACTATGTTTGTGGTTCATTCTAACCGTGCATGTCATTTTTTTGTCTGACTTTCTTTTAACATTAAAAGCAAACAACAAATAAACAAGCCAAAATGAAAGCAAAAAACCATGAACAGTATATCGTTGGTGGGGTGACAAAACCTCGTATCTCAAAAATGTCAAATGTTCAGGAGAGCTAAAAAACATGGCTACCATAACATGTAAGTCAATGGAAACAGCCAACTTTTGTTTATCATTTGTGACTTTATTTTTGCAGATGGGCATATAAGAATTGGGAATTACATAGTAATGGTTCCTAGCTTCAATATAATGAAGAAAACTCATTTTCACCAAATATTGAGATACGAGGTTTTGTCACCCCACCAACGAATTATGTGCTTATTACTGATATTTTCACTGGATGTATCAAGTTATGCATAATATGCATTATGTGGCAATTAAACCTACATAATACAGTGGAAAGTCAGTATAACAAGATCCTTGGGACCAAGACAAATTTGTTCTTTTTATCAGATATTTTGTTATATCAGTAATCAATAAGCAATACAAAACAAAGGAAATAAATTCATTGGGACCAGAGAAATTAGTTTGTTATATCAGGTATTTGTTATAACAGATCTCTTTATATCAAGTTTCCAATGTACTTGTCTAGGTATTGTTGCTCTTGAAATTTTATTTCAAGAAGAAAGAAATGTAATACCATCATTGCAACAAATGCTGCAAAATAGTACTTTTGATGTTCTGTTGTCAGATGCCTACATTGGAGTGCTGGTGGCCTGCCCCTCCCTAGCTCTGGCAGAGGTCTTGGTCCAGTCCAGCGGTCACTCCACCAAACCAGTCTTATCGGTCGGGTCAGTGGTTAGTGCCCTTTTGAAGACAGACCATCACCAGGTTGGCATTGAGCTCATTGACAACATTCACCTGGACATCAAAAGAGGTAGGTGGCAATGCCTGCAGTGATTTGCAGCTGGCGATGCCACAATCACATACTCCACTAAAGCAGATTAATAGTTTTCAGTGTCTTTTTGCAGGTTGATGTGCTTTTGTTTGTATGTGTGTGTCTGTCCGTGTGTGCATAATTGCCCATTTGCACATGCCTTCCAACCTAGACTACGGCACAGATACACACCTGCCAGGTAAAGAAACACATTTTGGTGGCTGCAAAAATCCAGGGAGTTCAGAGTTTCCCATGACACCACTTTCCACTCAGTGCATAGTTTGATCATTTTGTTCTGACTCTACCAGTACCATGCCTGCCAACCCATCCGATTTTATCATATTTAGCTCGTTTTTTTTTTCTTTAAAAATGGTAAGAAAATTGGAACAGTACGATTTTTCAAGCCATAAGAGAGGGGAAAAAATAGCATCTGTTATAATATAATGCTAACTTCAGCTCCAGCTCACAGTGTATTAACCTATGGAAGATTGTTCACTAGCGGTGTGCGATCCATGTGTTTTTTTTAATGAGAAAAAACAGGGAGGTGGAACCTCCGTGCCTTCAAGCCAAAAACTGAAGTTTTTGATAATTTCCAGGCACTGCATGCCAATTTGAAAATCGATAATTTGATGAGGAAATCGATGTACTGATTACTCTTCTAATGCATATTGCGAGCATTAGTACCAACTGCGTATCGACTATCATATTATCCTGCTCAAATATACGATCCTCAAATTGGTTTGCATGATCAGAAGTAATCGCTAACTTCAGTGTATGGCTTGGAAGAACAGGGATTTTCTCCCATAGAAAAGCACATGAGTTGCACACTGCTAGTGAGCATGGATGTACTGAGTACATCCATGTAAAAAGTAATGCAGGTGAATGTGCATGTTTTATTTTTTCTCCTCTAAAAAAATTCTGCATCATATTTTAATAATTGCTTCATACACATGAACACGATCAAACACGATATGATTTCATGTCTAGGTCAATTTGGTTTTCTCTGGCCAGAATTAATCTTGTGAGATATGTACATGTATGCACACCACCCAAGAAGAAATAAATATGTTTTTACTCCATATCTCCCGTCCAATCCAGGTGCAAGCGATCTGCGTCTGAAGGATCTTGTCTTCGATGATCCGGACACCAAGATCGAGGTCTGGCACCAGATAATTAGAGCCTGCCAGGACAGCGGGTCCTACGACGTGGGACTGGAACTCTTGGCTGCCGTCACGGTTCTCTCTGCGATCAGGAGGGCGAGAGAGACAATCTAAACTTGAGGCAGTGCTACCGTGTGACTTTGCCTTTCAAACCGTCCTTAGCAGTGGTAGGGAGGTGGCCGGCTTTCACCTTCACACATACCACTAGGTATTCATGCTCATTGGAAATGATCCACCGATCCATCAGAAACTCCCTCTCAGCCCCGATACGGAAACAGTATTGAAACTTTTCATTTACTGTTTATTAGTCTCTTTCTTCACAGAAGATGAGAGTCTGGTGTCCGCATACATGTACCGCGCAACATCGGTAAACACAGATGTGCATTCTTGACTGACTTACATAATGCAGTGTATACTGATTAGTTAATGAATGCTGTTACAGTAATTATGCTTGTTCTCAGAATGTTGCGTTTTATTCGCGACGATTTTAACTCGTAACATTTTGCAGAAATGAGACCAACTGTGGCTGATTATTCAGGGTTTTTTTTTTCTTCAAAAAATTATATATCTCTCTTTCAGACAGATGGATGATATGATACACTCTTATATGCACATATTTCTGAGAATGCAGTAAGTGCCTCCCAACCACATCATGTGAGACTTGTCTTCCTATTTATAGCATGCAAATATTGCAAATTTAATAAGACATGAAAAAAGTGAGTTTTGGTTTGGGAGACGGAGTGTAAAGCCCATCTAATTACTCCTACCCAAATATCTACATCTTTGAACCCGCATGTGATGTTTGGCTGCATTGTGGCAAATTTGTAATTTTTCACAATGCTAGTGCGATACAAGTGTAAATTGAAGAAGGAAAGCGTACGATTCTGAGCAAAAACAAATTAAAAACATCTTGTACTGTCTTCATGCACATCGTGCAGTCGATGCTTGTTTGAATTCTACATTCCTTACTAAGCAAGACAAAGACAGATACACCCGTCCTATAGGTTATAGCCTCTTGTACATTTAGCTTTGTTTTATGTGTATCGACAAAGCCGTCCAACAAAAGGTCCAAACTCTTATTGCCTTGGAGAAGATAACCCACCTTGACATTTCATTGCTGTGAGCACAATTGCCTTCTTTTGTTATTTATTGTCATGCAACATATGATACTTTGTAAATAGTGTAAATAAAAATTTATGACAATCTGTGATTCTTGTTGTTGACTTTTGTAAATTTGTTCGCCGATAAACATGCAATTGTTACGTAAACATACATATACATACACACACACCCTCAACCACATATATACGTATCAAAGGTGAGAACATGCATACACACCAAGGACAGTAAATTAACATGTGAATTGCCATCTTCAATACCATATGTCAATTTGTATAACACCTAGATAGATCCTTGTCATTTGATGTTTGTTTGCTATCGATCATTCGCCCCATTTTACTGTACGTCATCATTCATGCAATTGTGGCTTCATTTGCGGTACAATCTTGGATCCATAGATTTGCTCCATTGCACGTACGCCGAGAGCTCGGCACACTACGCATGTAAAGCGCTTGCGTTTGCAGTGTGTATGTGACAGCACACTAGCGTCGAGCACTTGGGGAGGACTCTCCTGATCTCAGATCCTGCACATTCTCTCATGTTTCTAAATTCATAAAACATCAAATGACAAGGATCTATTTTAGGTGTTATACAAAACAAATAATAGATGTTTTTCATTCGTGCAATGGACAGAATATTTCATTCAATGAAAGATGAAATTATTGATCCATTCAACGAGGCACAGCCTCGTTGAATGGATCATTTCATCTTTCACCTCCTGAAATATTCTGTCCATTGCACTCATAAACATTCATTATTTGTACAACATTTGACATTTTTCTTCTATGGCAAAAAACCCCAAACTAATTAACTTTGGAATATCATGAATTTACTTTACATTTTTGTTTAGTGAAATACTTTCTTTGGCAAAGGTCATTCCTTAAGACTCAATTAACTGTCTAAACGAGTTACTCTTGAGTCCTCCTAGGTGATTGATTACACTTATGACTGTGAATTGTGAATGATTTATGCGGGTATAGTGATGGTAGTGGTGATGGTAGTGGTAATGGTGGAAGTGATGACAGATGGTAACAAATGTTTTACTTGACAAGATTGGGCAAAATACAGCATGTACATGCTGTAAATGAAGAACAGGATAAGACATTTTCATATAAAGCACAATAAAATTTGTAAGTTCATGTTCCTTTATTAGAACATTTCCCAATTTTTACAGGTGCACCTACACAGATCTTTTGACAATATGTACAAAACAAAATGCTTTAAAGCTTTCTTTGTTTTTATAAACAGATAACATTTTATACTGTATCTTTATACATGAAGTGAAATCCATTTGAATGGATTTGGAACTTATCCATTCACCCAAAAGACGTTTATACAGACAGATAAATTACCGTAGAATACACTGCATTGGAATGCACAAGTACACAATCTCAAGTGGCTAAAACATTAGTTTTCATTGATAGATCTTTTGCAAGAAAGGCACTACCTTTTGAAGAACCAATGGAATGGTGCTAAATATACAAACAGACACATAAATGGTGAAAAAAAAGTTGGTGTCTATTTCCCCAAAGCAAGTGAACCTTTTAGTCACCCTGGGAAATAATGACTTTCTTTTGTACATTCACTTACTTGCAGATGATTCTAAACATACATGTATCATTAAGGAACGGAACACACCAAGTATACTGGTACAGTTGTACAGTACACCTGTCAACTTGTTCAACAAATTCTCTTATTTCCCCCTTTTACTTTTTCTTTGACAATAGAAATATGTGCCCATTTTTTAGTAAAAAGGTATTTAATCATTTTGCTGTAGCATTTTGCTGACGAATTAAATGTTGTCTTTTTGTCTGTTTTTGAATGCTAGTGGCAAGATTCATTCCATCACATGAACAAGAGATGGACAGAATATTCTTCTTATCTTCTAATGCCTGCCACAAGTATCTTTGGTTAACTACACACCTTCTTCTCCTCTTTGGTATAGCACACCCATTCTCTGGATAAGACCACTTCATCAAAACTGCTAGTCAAGGCACTGCTATCCACTTCATTGTTTGTGCTCTTAAATTGGCAACAGCACATTGTTAAATGCTTTGAGCACAAAGTGCAGCATTGCCAAAAAGCACTATATATGCAAAACGAGTAATCCTAATACAGGGCTCGAATTGACACTAATTTCTTTCTTTGGTGGCCCATTTTGGCCACTAGAATCTATGAATTTAAAATTTTGGTGGCCTGAAAAAGAAATGTAATGGCCCAAAATAAAAGGGAATATAAAAATACATTTTGAATTTTAGCTGCCCAACTGGGCCATCAAAATATAGCCCTTTTGGAAATTTGATAGCCCGCCATCAGTTTTTAGTGGCCCCGGGCCACTGCTAGTGTCAAGCTGGTAGCCCTGCCTAGTGGCATGATAAGCATCAAGTGGGATTTTTGGTGGCACACAAAGCACAATGGAGACCAATTTGTCGCATCTTGGCAGGAGGGAAAAGTATCTTCAAGCAAAATATATAATAATCATGTCTCTCCCTGGGAATGGAAATGCGGGCAATGGCGGCATCTCGCATTCCTTCAGCTCAGCTATGTGGCTTTCTTACTTCCCTTATATACAGAACCCTCTGAAGAAATCTGTGCGGATATGATTCTTGGATACAGAAAAAGTTTCTTACTTCTCTGTCCAAAGACACGTGTGAAACTATGAATGACTGTACCATAGGGATCCCTGTGCATACATTGTATATTAAAACGGAAATATACTGTCTCTCATATTTACAAAGAAATTTTACATGCATTTAGAGTAAATGGCAGTACAGCACAGACACTCATAAAGCAGCATATTGCAAATAATATAGGCAGTGTTATAAGAATGGCTGCTGTGTTGACATAAGAACAGATACAAAATGTTAGGACATTTCCTTTTTACTTTCCTAGATACAGACTTTCCTGGACAAAAAAGCAGGTTGACTAGCTTGCTTGTGTTTCAAACACCTTGTTTTTGTTTTCATGCTTACATTGCATTTGATTTCCTTTCTTCCTTTGAACATATAACACAGAAATGCAGTATTTCAAATGCTAATTTTAACATAACACGTAGAGTATGCGTAGCTTGTTTTTACAGGATGAGATAAATAACTTGTGTGGCATATATTGCTAGAAGAATGAGATCTACAAATTGTGCAGCTTCCTAAATCATCCTTACAACACAAAGCCTAACTTACTCTATTTCCGCATTACAAATGGAGTTGACAGACTTTTATGTATATAGGTCTTACTACTAAGTACTACTTTACTTCAAGACACGGGACAGACTTACCGAGGAACATCCCACACAAACAGACACTCGTATCACAGATCTTACACGGATATTTTCTTAATTGGTTCGCATTCCTCTTGTCCATTTCCCTTTGAATAGTACTATTGTATAGTCACGTAATGATGAAGACCTTTACAAACTCACGACAAGGGTTCAAGGTTTGAAGGCGTTAAACCTTTGCGACTCAAAGTCCGCTTTGTTTCTCTCAGTGACACAAAATTTACACACAACCCACATCATTTGCAGGGGCCAAGATACTGATATGAGCAAATTTCTCTCTGAGAGCACTTTAATGTCAAAAGATTGGTATTTACTGTGATCACCTCAAATGAAGCTAATTCAACCACAGGCATGACAACAGAACAGAAAATTTTGTATCCGATAAAAGAAAATGAAGTCTGTTTGAAAGCACTAGTGGTATCTCTGTGTCATCAGCTGAGAAGCATGTTTTGAGTTCAGCTGACCTTTCAACAGATTCAAACTTCCATGTGGGAATCCAAATGATGACATGTTTAAAAAGCCAGAGACTTTTTAGTCATTACCCACACAAGATGATGATGGCAACACATTCCCATGTCTGCCTTACGTGAGATGGTACTACCTGGGCCTTCCATGCCGTACATTACTGCCAGTGTATCTGGTGGAAGAAACAAGGGTTAAAGAGAGATTAGCACAACAAACAAAAATTTGCCTCATTGCTGCAGTTAACATTATCTGTCATGGATGCCTTCAGCAGAGAAAAATCAAATTTCATAATAGGATGTATGACACATTAAACCTGTGTCCTAACAGATGGATATATTGTTTAAGTACTAATGGTGTAGCATACAGAGAATCACGTGTATGCCATACTGATTGGAGAATGCTATACATGGATTAAGCTGCTGAAGACTTCTCTACACCATTTGCAACCAGGCACATACAATAGCGTCATAACTTCAAAAGCACTGCAAATAAGGGCCGGTCAGACATACTTCACTTCAAACGCAGCTGTATTAGTCAAGCGTGTGAAAGTGGCATGTTAACAGAGAATTACATTCCTAAAACTTGGGCGCAGAGACCGACCTCTCTGCCAGACGTGGCAAATGCAATAACAGATATCAACTCACCCCTCATATCCCTGGGTCCTGCTGCTGTGGTGGGGGACATAGGGCACTTGGTAGTGGGGCTGGTATTGACCCCCTGACCTGCCAGACGTGCTACTGGAGTAGTTCATCCGGGTGGCTGTGTTGCTAGGGGAGGACTGGGAGTCTGCTTTGCCATAGCTGCGCTGCCTTCGATTTGGGGCTGAAGAGAGATTTTTTAATGGAGATAAGACATGGTGAATACCTCTGCACTCTGTTTGGCATGACACCCACAGGCTTCTTGTTGTATCAAATGTGTTATAAAACAAATATTGACCATCCAAAATATTAGAGAGGGGTAAGACATATCTAAATACACTAATTCATGGATTTACCATTATGTTTTTAATAGGATAGAATCAAATGGTAAAGCCCAAATATGGTTTGGAGGAATGAGAGAACAAATCAGTTTCCTTATTTACAAAACGATTGCACAGAAGTGCGTATCAATTAACACATGAGAAGTCTGCACTTAAAATACTGTTGGGCAAACTACATAGAGAAGAAGCAAAACTGATTTCTGGCAAGATAATCTTCATTGACAAGAAGAATACAAATCTCATATTTCTGATTCTGTGCAGGTTGTAATTTTTTACCTAACAAGGTGATAGGTACTGTAAAACATGATATATTCGCGGCATGAATTTTTCGCGAATTGGAGCTGACAGCCTCTTTTGCGGCATGAAATTTTCGCAAACTGCCACTGTCATTCAATGCACATAGTGTAGACAGAACTTTCGCGTGCATTTTCATTTCGCGAATCTTGGCGCTCGCGAAATTCGCGAAATTAAAATGCACACGAACATTCCTCGTTTTAAAGTATATCAATCATTTAAATTCCTCAAGAACATACAACATAGACACGACTTATCATCAAGATTAAACTTTGAGTGGTTTCTCTCGAAAAAATATCATATCACTAGCAAGACAGTGTTCACCCCAGGTTTGCTTCACGAGAGTAACAACTCATGCAAACAAACTCAATTCTAGGTATTGATATGTAAACAGTAGTAACAGTAAATTGTATAGCTCTTTCCTAGAGATGATTGGAAAAAAAAATCAAAGACACATTGTATCTATCAATTTGATTATAGTCGTCTGTGAACATGCCCACTGACAGGACATCTACGCAATGTCAACTTTGGCCTCTAAACATACCCCTGTGAGCATCTTGTATTGAGTTCTCATCGGCCAGTCCATACTGGACTTGGGTACTCCAGCCATGACTCGCAGTTGACCCTCCCTGGAGCTGGACATTGGTGATCTTGACCGGTGCAGGATGACCCTTGTAAGAGGAAATGCCCGGTAATGTGGTCTCCGTGGTGATCGTGGTGGTTGGCTGCAAAAAATAGAGTGCATGTTTTCAAAAGGTGGTTTAAAATCTGGTTCACACTTTGTGTGTGTCCCTGGTTCACATCATTCTTGGTATTTTACACCTTTGTACAATTCAGTCATTTTAGTTTGAACAATCAAAACAATTCCACTCGTCCTGTACCATCCATTCTTGGATGACACTGGAAAGCTGTAATTTTAAATAGTCTCAATGCTCATTTAAATTCAGACCAGTTTCATGAGATAGGCCCATGGGTTTGAAAATGCACTAGAAGTACGAGCAGCTAACTTTTCACACCCAACAAAACAAAGACTTGTTTAGTGTTCCATTGAAAGCTTTATGCTTTTGGTATTATGTCTAAGCCTGAAATGTACACAAATCATGCATTCATGCTTCACTGTCATTGTTCTTCCTGATGTGGATACGCAGCTATGAGAATTTCATTTCTTCACAAGAGTGACCCCGCAGGTCAAATACCATCTTCAAATCAATGCTCCAAACATAAAACTTCAAGATTTATTCTTAAATAAGGCATGTAAAGAGCATGTGAATATTAAAAATCAAGACTAAATAAACTAAACTGAACTAAACGAAATGAAACAGATCAAAATCAAGAGTCAAATCGCATGCCCTGATACAGTAAAACCAGAAATTTTTGCAGGCATTTTAATTTCACAATTTTTGCAAGAGCAAAGATTTGTGAAACAAAAATGAATGTGAAAGTTCTTGTTTACACTGTATGAACTGGACGCCAGTGGCAATTTTCAAAAATTTCATGCTGTGAAAAAGGCCATCAGCTCAAATTTGCGAAAATTTCAAGCTGCGAATATTTCTGGTTTTACAGTATACAGTGTACAGTGCTGACGGAGGAAGTGGTGGGTAACTTCAGCTCACCTGCTGCTCCATGAAATAGAGCTCTGCCTTGGTTCTCTCCTCCTGAGTGACAGGGATGCCATCGATGCACAGCAGGTTGGGCTGGCGGTACACCAGCATCGGCCGGTGCATCAGCCGACGTGACACCTGGCAGGGCAGCAAACAACCAGACATATTTGAATTAAAAAAATATTCCACCCTGATATCACGTTGCTTTGTATGAAAACAGAACAATCAGAGAAGTAGATCACTGATTTTTTTTTTTTTTTTTTTTGGGGGGGGGGTGGGGGAGGGGGAATTAAAGACACATAAAAAAATAATGAACTGCAAGCATTACGGGATTAAGACATAATTGGCAACTCTGAGCATTGTAGGTGTTGAGCAGCTCTCCATTTGGTTTGTACACAAAAAATTCACAAAGTTTTATTTTTCTCCAGAGAAAAAAAAAAATTCTTCAGACCTGTTCTTGGTAAATAACAAGAGTTATACATCTTTATGTGTCCTCCTCAGCAAATAAGTTCTGTTGGGGCCCAAATATTTGTGGAAAAGGGTTATACAAACTTTTCATACCTTTATTTGGTGTCCACCCCCCCTCCCCCCACCCCCACCCCCCCCCCCAAAAAAAATATATATAACTGATTTATTTTTCTGTTTTCACATAAAGCAACATAATATCAGGATGTCATATTCCTTTATAATTTCCAGAGCAATCTCAATGTCAAACAAAATACTTGTGGAAAGTGATATCCATGGTCATACACATGTCAAAAACAAATTGTCTATAAGTAGTATGAATCAGAGCAGAAGGGGGCTAGGCATGATTTCATGGGATAATCTTAGGTAAAAAAATCTCACCGGGTTGCTGATGACAGACAGTTCTATCAGGTTTGGCAGACGATCCAGCTTCTCCAATTCTGACATGTCCTGTAAATAGAGCGAAGTATATGAAGAATTTACTGACACATGCAAGAAAATGATACACTAGGAAACCACAGTCATGCTGTATGAAAATTTGCACTAAGAGTTTTTATTTTTTCATAGCAACTCCACAACAATGAGAGAGCAGTGGCATATTTCTCTACAAATTCAGAATGAAAATAAACTACACATTTTTGTCCCCCACAAATACACATGCAATGTGTAGCAAAAGCAATCTCAATTCCAAAAAGTCAGTAGGAACTGTTGTTTATACATCATATTGTAAGACGAGCTTTCATGAGTTGAGAATCAGATAGATACCTAGACGATGGATTTTCCCATCAACTCTTCCTGTCATGTTTTGGAAATGAGTCTGACTAACAGCAAAACATGCTATGACAGTACATCAACCTGTTCAACAGCATTGGTTTATGATGGAAAAAGCTCAGTGTAATTTGGAATAAGTGAATGTATCTACCACATGTGATTTTTGCAGGTGAGGGGGGGGGGGGGGTGGGTGAAGGAGAGAAGATACATCTACAGGGTATCTCAACAGAAATTGACCATTAAGAAAATGAGATGAGAAATGGGCCCAAACCTGGATCCTGTTGCTGCCGACATAGAGCCGCTGGAGGTTCTCAAGGTAGTGGAGGTTGGCCAGGTCCCGCAGCCTGTTCTCCTCCATGTGCAGCTCCACCAGGTTCCACTGGTTGATGAGGGAGGTGTCCCCCAGGCTCTTGATCTTGTTCCGGTCCAGCACCAGCTCCCGGAGGTCCTGCAGGCCCTCCATGCCCTCCACCTTGCTGATCTCGTTGCCCTGGAGGAAGAGGGCCTTGAGGGAAGGCAGCCTGGACATCTCCAGCTTGTTCAGATCGCTGATACCATTGTACCTGCAAAGGCCAGATGGCAGCAAATGAAATTTAAAGCCAAAACATAGTTCTCAGAAGGCCTCAGAATTCATCTTCCACCATTTCGAATTTGCTTGCAATTCATTGATTGGGTCTACCAAGGAACATGTCTGGTTGACATGATTTGCCATGATAATGACTTGTTTTAGGGTATTTGAGATCAAAAGTGTAAAATAATTTTGACTGTAGGGCCTACGCATACGACTTTTATTTCTGAAACACCCTATCCACTGCTGAATGGGTTGGTAGAACATTATGATCGACCGTGCCTAAGCAATCATATTTTATAACAAGCTGCATGCAATTCATTCTAGGTTCATTCTAGCACAGAAGATCGGTGGATACTACCTTGGCCTGAATTGTTGATGATTAATAATCTATTACGAAAAGAAATATGTAGCAAACCATGATTGGGAATGCTCTAAGACTGCGGTACTTCTAGCAAACCTTTCTGGCTCATATTTCACATTTTAGTTGTAACCTAATTGAAATTGTGTTCTAAAATATCAATCAACACATTACTTTTGCATATGTGTACATTTTAGAGCAAAAATTGACAGTTCTGAAGGCATATGAGAACTATGTTTTCCCTTTAAAGATGGCATTACATGTCATACATCCACAGGCTATTCTCGAGTCACTCATGCCATGTTGTCTGATTATGGCATGATGACCCAATGGAATTCTGCTACTGTAAAACCAGAAACATTCACAGCACAAAACTTCCTTGAATTGGAGCCAACGACCTTTTAAGCTGCATGAAACTTTCATGACCATGAAAAAAATTTGAGTACCTGTATACTACATCTCCCAATGATATAGGGATTTGTTGAACACACAATGCTGGTTAACGAAACACACAACTTAACTGAATGTGCACTACTAAACATGCTAGTACATCAGTGGTACAAGTCAACTTACTTTTACTGAGTACAGCACTATACTGGCATTCAATGTATGGCGTTGTTTTTGTAGATAAAAGAAAAATTCATGTGCATTTTATTTTTGCAAATATTATCATAAGCAAAGAAGACTACACCAAATATGTGACAAAAACTGAAGTGAAGCCCCAGTAAAATGTAAACAAAGGCAATTATGTAAAAGTGATATTAAAATGCGACAGTAACTTACATTACAATTTTTGTACATGATAAGAAAACTAAATTCCACACAGTCAAATGTTAACATCATATCAATATAAATGTACACTGCTCACAAGAAAACAACAACAGAAGTCTAAGAGTCCGTTGACCTGATGGTTGCAACATTCCTGTTCTTATAGTACTATTTGCCAACCTCGGCCCTCTACACAGCTTCTCCTGTGCTTCTTTTTAAACTGACTGGATTTGACTTTCCATTCATGCCATGCCAGTGTAGCAGGAGAGAATGCTGTGTTCATGACTTACCCCAGGTGAAGGACCTCCAGGTTATCCAAGATTGGAGCGAGACTACCCGGCATGTAGGGGTCAATGTGGTCATCCTTGTCCGTCTTTCCGCCCTTGGATGCCTTGGGCCTCTGCAGAATACTCTCCACGTGGTTGTGGTTGAGACACAGTACCTGGCATGACATTGATGAGATTTAAAATGAGATGCACGATTATAGCTGAAGACAATCTTTACTGGAAGTGTATGCATCCTGGCTCTTCAAGGTTCATCGTATTTCTTCTGTGCCTGTCTTCATCTTGATTTCTGAGCCACAGTATTTTAAAAAACTGAATGTGATTACAGCCAAGGAAATTATGTTGTCAACTACCAACAGAGAGGTAAATCCACTGACATTTTACTGTTAATAATAATCTGAAGATGTAGTTTTGCTTCTTTCATAGAAAACACTCCTTTTCCTCAATTTCAATGTTTTGTCCCTTTTCCTTACATGTCAGAATAATATTCAATTGTTTATAGAAAGGATTATCATTCCATGTCTGGTATACTGAGTTCTGCCATGAAATAAACAAATACAAGTTGTATACATATAGTGCCTGACAAAACTCCATGCAAGAAATTCAGGAAACAGAGAAAATGACGTAAACTGTCAGCCTGAAAGATGTCTTTCCACAGAGAAATCATCCATCAGAATCGATAATTGTTATTTGTTCTCACCCTGAGATTAACCAAGTAGATCAGACCACTGAATGACGTCAGGTTGTTGTGCTCCAAGTTGACACTGAAATAGAAACATATCAGGTACATTATGTACTCATCACAGTATCACAGTAGTCATTTATCACAGTAGTCATTTATACTCATCTTACTTTTTCAGTTTGAGTTTCAGTTTGATTTATTTTACCACTTTAAAAATGAAATAATTAGGGCAAATGTTCTAATCAATATATAGATAAGAGTATGTAGAAAGTACCTTTGAAAAAATAGAGTTATATGTATACAAAAGCATGCATTATATCGCACTGTACGTGTAAGGTCCAGATGGATGAGACCGTCATCAATAAGCAGCTAGCTTGACTGGGATTACAGCCTCTAGGCAATGGTATCTTGTAATTCTCTACTTTTTTTTTAACTGAATGAACAAAACACACACACAGAAAAAATACATTTAAATTACTAGAACCTCAAGTACACTCACTGTAGACCACTTCTGAATAATATCTATGTAAAGCACGCAAAAATCATCATTACCATAACTTGGAATATGCTTGTCATTACTAGGGTGCATTAAGAATCGTCTTATTAATTGTATGATTACCCTCCACATGTACTGGGTGTGTGCATGTGTGACAGAAATGACAACTGCAACAACAAATCTCTACCTGCGAAGGTTGATGAAGTGTTCCCCTGAACCCAGATCCACCTGCCGGATTCCGCAGTGCGGGAAGTCCAGCTCTCTGATTTCGTGGAAGTTGGAGTGGCCGAGCTTCTCCGCCACAAAGTCCTGGTTCAGCCGGCCTCCAAAGGTGTCTCTGGCTGTACCGCCCTCTGTGGACTCCTAGCATCCAGATTGATACAGAGATGTGTGTTGTTTGAAAAATATCACAGGAATGGCTCTGAAGAAGTTCTCTTAGAAACTTACCACCTAGAACATTAAACTTGGGAAACTCCTACCCAATGAAGACTATTCCTGGAAATTCCCTCAAAACAATCTCACATCAAGACAATTGAACTTGGACCAAGAAAAAAATGGTATGATAAAAAAGTTGAAAACCTTCTATAGTGATGCTAGATATCTGTTTCTCATCTTTAAATATTTCCACTGAACTTTATTGAAATGAAAAACAAAAGAAGAAAAACTCAACACTAAATTTTATATCAATGGGTCATCAATACCAAAGTGCAAAACTTAAAGCATCACTTTACATCAAGCAATCTGGTAGGTATAATTAGCTTGTAAATTCTGAGTTGACATACTGTACACACTGAACTTTTTGAGGTGGTTTTATTTCCCTGAATTTAGCAATTAGGTTCCAACAGGAAAGATAATGAGTGAAAATACTGACAAAAGAGAAAACAAAATTTGACCCGAACTAAACACTGGCTATGGCAAGTCTAATCTGATGCTGGCACATACAGTATACTCATGCTGAAGCTGAATGGTATTTGCTATCGGACCCCTGCTCGAATTATTGGAATACTACTACCTATCTTCTTTATTTTTTTTCTTCTTCGGAGAGATTTAATCTCATCTCAAGCAATGTTTTATCGAGAGAATTTGTTTGAGAAGTCCCACTTTCTTCTGAGCATTTGTGTTAAAGGACAAGTTCACCTTCATAAACATAAGGATTGAGAGAATGTAGCAATATTAGTAGAACACATCATTGAAAGTTTGAGGAAAATCGGACAATCCGTTCAAAAGTTATGAATTTTTGAAGTTTTTGTGCAGTAACCGCTGGATGAGAAGACTACTGCAGTGTGTGAATAATTTAGATGTCACATGCGTACAACAATATAAGGAAAATATAAAGAGAATTTCACAAAATTTCATCTTATGAAAAAAGTTCACATTCCCCCGACTCGTTACCGACAAATGTTATGGGTAATATTATTCCCCCTGCCTTTAGAAAGAGCCAAGTCAAGTGCTCTTTTATTATGTGAAAAAAGTGAAAATATGTTGAATTTTCTTTATATTTTCTTTATACTGTTGTACGCATATGACTCACAAGCTGTAGTAGTCTCCTCATCCAGCGGTTCCAACACAAAAATTTTAAAAATTCATAACTTTTGCATCGATTGTCCACTTTTCCTCAAACTTTCACTGATGTGTTCTACTAACATTGTTGCATTCTCTCAATCCTTATGTTTATGAAGGTGAACTTATCCTTTAAGTTTTTTGCAATTACCGTGACAACGAGAAGACTGTGAAATTAACAACTTGCAAAAATGTCCAATCTACTGCCATTCCCCAAAATCTCAGCATGTACAGTAGTTGTTATAAGGTCACTGACTCCATGTTTGTTGTCAATGAGAGCTCGAAAAAAGGGCAATTCTCTTACCACTGCTGATCCATCCAGGGCCTTGAGGGACTTGAGGTGATAGACCACAAACAGCCTGTAGTTGTCGGACTCCTTAGCCACCGGATTCCCGCACATGTCCAGGATCACAAAGTTCGGCAAAGGCTGTAAAGGGGGGGGGGGGGGGGGGGGGGGGGGGGGGGGGGGGGGGGGGGGGGAGAGAAATAAAAGAATAAGCAATAGCAAACTTTGACAGGTATAGTCGATCTGCATGTCATGTATTTGCCTTTCTCTGCGCTTTCCCTTCTATGGAATTTAAACAATGAAATTACATGAAAGAATGGCACATTGATGTATCACCTACACTGGAAGCATGTACTTGCTGTATTACTTTCTTCAGCTGGCAATTATTTGTGGTCATTATCAAAAAGATAGCAGGCATTTCCGTAACAAATGTCGGCACAAATATTCCAACATGTAACAGGCAAATCCCTAGGTCAATAAACAGCTGACAAAACATTTTCATTAGCTATGTACTGTCACTTGGACCATGGCTTCAAGTCCTATGGACACAAAACAGGAGGCAAAGAGGAAAAAAGTCACCTTCAAAACAGCATCTACATCAAACAAGATGAATACAATGTAAGTGCAGGCTTGCTCATTCCCTGACTGATGCAACTGATACATCTGTTTGCTGTTTATTTGGATAAAAATATTCAAAAGTACTTTAAGGGGGAAAAAAATGCGAGGGGCCCCTCTCACCTTGAGGTGGAACACCTCCCGTATGTTACGGATGTTGTTGTTGCCAACATACAGCTCCAGCAGAGATGTGACTTTGTCCAGGCCTGCCAGGGTGGAGATGCGATTGTCTTCCACTGACAGGCACTGCAGACTGACCAGCTTGTCCAGGCCGGCGTTTTCCAAGGTGCTCAGGTTGTTCATACCCAGGTTCAGTGTGTGAAGCTTACTCAGGTGAGAGATACCTGGCAGGGGGCAAACAGTGGATACTCATTTGATTTTTTTTTTTTTTATTGCATAAAAGTGATTTAAGCTATTGCAATTTTTCACCAAAATGGATTATCATAATCATGCAGTATAAATTGATAACCATTTTCCAGCAGTCACATTTTCAGATCATGCATCTCAGTGAGAAGTCAGAAATTGGGATGTTCTCAAGTCTTTTACAGATTTAATAGTTGACTTTCCTATCATTTTAAGGAAACCACTCATTGTCCATGTTTACTACTCATACAAGCAGGTCATGATCACATTGTTGTGTTCCATTCTGCAGAAGAGGATTCAAAGACAGTGAACTATTGTTGACACCCAAGGTGCCTCAAATGCAATGCTATGCTACGCTTATGGACATGTCTGCAAGAATATACTTCATTCTGGCTTTTCAGGATTCAATTTTTAATCCGACAGACATTCTCATGCAATAACTCATGGCTATCAAATGCAAGATTCTGCAGTTTGTTTGGAATTTCAGTATCAACAGTCTTGATTAGTCTACAAGATTTTAGATTGGAAACTAATTCCATGAACAGCTGAGGTCTCACCTTCGATTCTGTAGATGCAGTTGTCCTCCAGTGAGAGCTCTTCAATCTGGGAGCAATTCTCCAGTCCCTCAATCTTGGTCAGATCGTTGTCATTAAAGGAGGCCCATCGGAGGTTGACGAGGCGCTCCAGATTGGATAGCTTGCTGATGTGTTGACTATCTAGATTTAATGTCGTCACCTAGTAATAGATGAAGAAATGATTATGTACACGTGTTGACTGCACAGGGCAATTTTGTGATTTGCAAGTGTGATGCAGATCAGGGGCAAGGTGGTGCTAACGGCAGCATGAATGAATGAAATACACAATTATTACCAGTGCTCTCCTGATGCATCTCTCCACTAAACCACCCACTAACATAGACAAACCACAAAGACAGGAACATACATAAAGTTGAGAATAAAGGGATGATAGATCTTTTTATATTCCACATACTAAGAATCTTGCTATAGGATTGGTCAAGAGCTGATCACGTGATAAAGCGTAGTTTTGCCCATCACATCACCTGAGAATAAAAGTTTGTTACACTCTATGATGATAGTCATTTTGTTTCGCTGATCTCTTAGTCCACACTGTCCTAACGCGTGATATAACTTACAATTTTGAGTACGCGCGAAATAAAAGTGTGTTGCACTGTGGTCTATCATTTGACCTGGGTCAAGTGATAGACCACAGTGCAACGCACTCTTATTTCGGTGCCACGATTTTGGTGCTACGTGCATACGTCTGAAATAAAATATGTAGCCTAAGCCCTGAGACAGCTAAAACGGTTTCAGATGTGGAATAAAATGGGAATAACTAGGACCCTAGATGTGGAATATAAAGCAAATAATCAACTTTTAGTTTCAGGCAATGAGACAAACTATCACTTCCTCGGCGATCTGAATGTGTATGCTATCTTTCCTCAGCTGTGCTTCGGAAAGATAGCTACATCCAGATCGCCTCGGAAGTGATAGTTTGTCTCATCACCTTCATCAACGCTGATTATTTGCTTACTATTCAACACGGATTTACAGCAAAATTTACTAACAAATAGATATATAGATGCATCGTATTTTGGATTTATAAAATCACATATACCGAGTTTCACATCTAATGTGTGAACCCAATAATTTCTTTTACTCCCCTTCACTTTTAACAGAGGCTAACCTACTTTGGGTAACTTTCTGGATAAGAACAATGACCATGAGAATATGAATATGTGAGAACACTGGTTGTCATATAGAGATTTAATTGGTCTTCATTCTTGCAGGTATCCTGTCAATTCCCAACAAGTGATAAGAAATAACGGCTACCAGCACCACGGTGCGAAGGGGAATGTGGAGTGCTCTTAAAGCGTCACCCACCCATGCACTAACCTTACTGTACCACTCGCTGTCATTCTCGCTCTGTCTGTCCGGCTTGTTCCGGCTGACCGTGGTCAGCAGCTGGGCACAGGACGCCAGGCTGAGGCTCCTGGGCCGGCTCTGGTCAGTTCGGGTGTGGGCCAGCAGCGACACCTGGGATATTCGTGACCCTGCTGCCATGCGTAGGGCTGCCGTGGCTTCAGTCTCTGTGACCGGCTGACCATTCAGAATGGTCAGGGACTTCAGTCTGCCGATGGTCCTTAGTCTCAGCCCCTCTGGCTGTGAAGGGGAAAGAAGCCACAATAGTGTATCGAGCCCCAATATTTTCCTTAAGCAAGATAGATAAAAGATTATAAAAGATTATAAAAGACAAATTGCCATTGATGTACATGGACTCTGCAGTTGTGATGCACAAATTTAGTATAGGATTTTACGTCATGGACTGTAAGTTAAAAAGGAAAGAAGATGTATGGATTAGGAGTACTAAGGGTAATTCACTTTTTACAAAATATCAATACATAGAAATAAACAATCACCCAAAGTTGATAAGTCTTCATAAGTCATTTCCTCACTGCATGTGCAAATATTCACCACATATTAGTTGATCAATTGATTCATAAGCTTCCAGTACGACACAGAGAAAACTATAGCAGGACAGCACGGACCACAAATCATAATATCCTGGTCTAATGAAAGGTTTTGATTTCTGCTTTTGTTTCTTTTCTTTTTTTTCCCACTCAAGCAATAGTATCCAGACAAGAGTCTCTGACCTTTTGCCAGCTGTTGTGCCTGAGGTCAAGACATGAGAGGTTCGGCGAGTGCTTGCGTAGGATGGACAGGTCATCACGAGTGTTGGTCAGCTCATTCCAGCTCAAGTCCAGTGTCTTCAGCTTAGACAGAGCCTGCAAGCAAGATTGCATTTTATGAATTGAGTTATACATACATAAGACATACAATGCTAATTTAGTGAATATATGGAAAAAAATTGGTTTATTGGACCTTCTGCTGAAATATCTATGATAATGTATACATATCATATCATAAACCTTACATGTAATTTAAATATTGTAGAATAATGATATTATGTTCTACAATATAAACATTATCATTGTATTTACATAGGTCACTGAATAGTAGCAAAGATCAACATCAAGGACAAGATAATTATAAGTGGATTCCTACACCACAACTAGAATGCTTATCTATTACAAGTGGCCCCAGTACCATGCTGTGTTAAGTTCTTGAGTTCTAACAGAGCACTGCCTTACCTTCATTCCATCAAGGGTGTAGATCTTGTTGAAACTGGCATCCAGGTATTCCAAGTTTGGCTGTGGATAGAAGTATGACCAACACACTTCAGGTAAATAGGGAAATACAGAGCACATACTAGATTACTGTATAAGTGGATATTTTTGTGTGACTAATTTTTCGCACTCGGCCGCATAAGAAGAGTTTCACATGTTTTTAATCCCGCAGCATCAAGACATCAACTTCTGGAACATATGGAAAGCAAAATTATTTGTGTGCTTTTATTTTTGCGCTAGTTTCTAATTGCACAAAATGCGCGAAAATTTCAGCATCGTGAAAATGTCCACTTTTACAGTATTTTACATTGTTTTGTAAATAAGAGATCATCACCATGACACCTCCCCAAGAAACATGTGCAGTTCATCTCAGAAGAGCTTCTTGAAGCTGCAGGAGAGATTACCTATCGAGCATCAGGAATCATATGTTTGCAGAACTTGCATGAGAACTATCATTTGCAGAACTATCACTTTCTGGTGAAGGAGAAGTGGTCTAATATATTACGCAGACAACTAAACATGAAGAAGATGTTGAAATGGCAGGACATACCATATGTGCTACATCCTCCAGTCTGCTGAGCTCATTGAAGCTGACGGTAAGGCGCTGCAGGGCCGGCAGAGAGTTGAGATGCTTGAGTTTGGTCAGGCCGTTGCCATGGAGATTGAGTATGGTGATGGAGGAGAGAGTTGATGCCTTGGCCGCTTTCAGGAGGAGTTCTTCTGTGAGCATCGACAATCTGCACAAAGTACATGATAGGACAGGCATTAGTATATACAGATCTCACCTACTGATATGCATAACAATGACACTAATGATTAACAGAGAAGGGCAGGGTTTTTGAAAATCACTAGGGAAAAAAAAACATGCCACCTTTTTCTTCAGTGATTCAATTCAATTCCAATGACTGTATTTCCATATAAAGTAACACAAAGTAATATACATAATGCTGAAATGAGTACAGAATATATTAAAGATCACACAGAAGAAGACATTGTTACATCTCATGTTCATGAAATATTAATAACATGAAAGATACTTGTAGACCAAAGAATTTATAATACTTTCTTCTGACAAATCATTTTTTTCAGAAACTGAAATAGGAAAAAATTCCTAATATATAAATGTCACACCACTAAATGGGGTGTGTTTTCAATGGGACTTGGTAATCCACATAGGCAGCAACATTAGAGAAACTGATCGAGTGATGAATTATTAACAGACAGATTTGAGCCATTTTATGTGACAGTAAATGTTTCTGCATGGGTTTGTGCTCATCAGTCGAACAAATTTTTCGAATTAATGAATACAGAGTCCGTAGACATCTGATATCACAGGAAACAATGCTTACGCAAAGCACAAGGCAGAATGTTTCAACTTCATATGACTTTGGAGACAGGGTGAATCAAACATGCATTCTTTCATCTGCACATCGTCCCATTTCACAGGAAGTTTCTATACTGTTCTCCATCTCAAACTTATGTAATAATAATGATTTGATATAAACCACTCTCACTGACTTAATACTATTGAAATACCTGAGCAGCAAACCATCAAAATTACAGGTATCTCAATGAAACGTCAGAGGTTTGACCATGTATACCAATCCATCGCAAGTTGCTTGTATCACAACACAAGCTACTATCACACCTCATCTGAGCATAAGGCAGACAGGGTTTTAAACTATCTGCCTCATGCCAAGATTAAAATCTAAAAAAAAAAAGTGAGAGCATCCTCCCTCTCAAAATGATTTTACCTTGGTCTGGGCTGGGAGACAGGTTCCATCAGCAGCACATCATCGTCTGCATGGGGGTCTGAATTAGGCACTGTGGGCCTCTTTCCCTTCTCACCCTGCTTCAGATCCATGACATTCATAAAAGGACTTGGGGCAGGAACCTATATAATAAGGAAAAATATCATCAAGATTGAATATTAGTCCATACTTTTGCAGACTGAAAGGCCATGTAACAAACTAAAAGAAAACATCTAGTCTGAAATACGAAAAGACAGACAACAAAAACATATGATATCTAATGTGTGCTTTAATATGAAGGAGCATACTTTATAATGGCGTCTAAAATAGATGGATGGAACATTGGGGAAAAAGATAACGACCATCTCCAAACTCTAGCAATCATGTTATACAGCCATACAGCCAACATCATCTTTGCAATTACCAATTAGTTACATGGGTACAAGGACAGTTAATACATGCTAGTTGCACAGGGTAAATATGATATTGATTACCTGAGCAATTCCACCCTGTTACAAAATTTATTTCTTTACTCACTGTTGTGACATAAAACCAATTCATCAACAACCCATCCCGCTGAAGCACTAAAAAATGTTTGTAAGTTTACCCAGCAGATGCTATCAAAACGAAGATATATCTGGCAAAAAAAAAAGGTTTACTCAAAGAGCAACTACTTACTCTGCTGATGGCAACAAAAAATCAACTCAGCAAACAACTCACCCTAGTCACATACTCAAAGTCGATGACGTACTCCGGCAGCACCAGCTCGTGGTTGAAAACAAACCACTCACACTGGCGGGAGGAGCACTCACACATGGGCTCTTTCTCACCTCCCGTTCCTGTCCCCGAGAAGCACTTTGGGCGGAACACGGAGTCGCAGTTTGAATAATACTTTTGGTGAATGCTGCATGAAAAAGAGCATGATAGAAAGTGATTATTACATATTGTGCATGCTACCTATTAAAAACCGTGAGTGGGTTCAAAATTTGTATGCTTAAAGCCATGTGTTGCAATATCACTATGTTATGACGAGGTGTAAGTACTTATATCAACAAATTATTTCACCTGTTATACAATAGCATCATTCTATGATGATTTATTAAGACCCAATGTATTAGTTTGATGCTTCATTCATTTGTTGTACAATTCAGAAGGACCTAGTTTATCCTTTTTAATCTTTATCCCATTATATTCTAACATATCAAAAGTTATTGGAAAAATGAGCAAAGAAGATGGGATTCCATCGGGATTTGAACCCGAGACCTCCGGATGCTAGCCCGGTGCTCTACTGACTGAGCTATAGAAAGAACTAGTTCAGTGTTCATCCCAGAAACCCTAAATTCTCAATGCTTGGGTGGTCAGAAGCTATAGCAGTGCGCTTTGTGTGTGACACACACACACGCACTTAAACCTGGCATAAACCCGAAGGATAATTCAACTTGGGCATAAATGCGAGGGATCACCGAAGTGATGCAGCTTTTTGAATATGTAACAAACGTTAACAGATGAAAACTGACCAGAAATGAATATAATTTATTACTGGAAAAATGAGCAAAGAATGATACAAATCGATTTCTGGGTTTTTTTTTTTTTTTTTTGGTATACTGCTGAAAATTACAGATTAATATATTCATGCTCTGGCTAGCAATCTATTACGAAGGAAATATGAAAGACAAACCTGCTGCTTTCATAACTCACCCTGTGTTGACATCAAGAGCTGGCAGGCTCTTGCCCAAGTAAACCTTGCAGACCACAAGCTGACCATGCCTGAAAGGGCAAGGGTCAAGGGCCGCTGAATCAGACCTGGCCTTGTTCATCAGGTACTGGACACGAGGCTGCTCACACACGCTCAGGCTATTAGACAGAGGAACAGCGCCATCACGCCCCAGTTGCTGCAGTTAAGAGGGAGCGCATATTATTAGAGAAAATGATACTTTGGGTTTTTTTTTTTTCTGTATGTGGTTGCTAAGGAAGGCAAGCAACCATAGGACTGACAGCTTTAACCCATATCAGCAAGTCACAGGATATTCTGTAGTTGTGACAAACCCTCGAAGAAGCCACATATGGGATATCTCATTGTTAAAAAAGTAACAATGCAGCCATTTGTTAGAACTTTGACTGCTACTGCCACTGCATGAATTGAATGCCAGTGATTTGTATGTGAAATAGAGAAAATCTTCTTCTCTTTAAAATGATTAAATAACTTTACCATTCTTTACTTTTTTCGCCAAAAGTAGTTATTTTGAGAACTGTCAGTCTGCATGTGCTCATGTGGAAAAGTGGTGGGCCTCTTTAGGTGTTAGTGTGCATGCCTGCAATAGCCTGACTTCGGATAAGTCCCCTACAAAGGCTGAGGATAAAGTGCTATGTCTAGAACAATATTCGACAAAACACTTCATGAATTGCCCCTATGACTTGACCAACATTGCAGTGGAATAGCCCTGTCAGAGCATGTGGCATGGCCTATCATTATCACAACAGAGACAGTCATTTCTGACATAAAATTGTACACATCCGATCTTCTACGTTGTATTTCTGACTCAAATCTAAATCCTCAAAAAAAAACCAACAACATTCCATGCTTTGAATTAATATTAACTGGATACACAGACTGCTGTAAAAGTGAAAATTTTCACATAAGTAAGTTTTTGCACTCGGCCAGGTAAAATCAAATCTATGTGCTTTTAATTCCACGGAATAAAAACATCAAATGATATCAAACATAGCAAGCAATAAAAATTGCATGTTTCTATTTTTGTGCTAGTTTCATGACACGTGATAACTTCCACACGGCAAAAATGTCCATTTTTACAGTACGAGTTTTCTCCCCTGTCTGAGGGTGACAATCCAATATGGTCAATACAAAATATCGATAACTGCTGTCATTGAGAGAGAAAATCACTAACCCTGTAGGTGTCTTGGTCCATGGGACCTTCCTCTAGGACCTTCATGGGTTGATTCTCTCCACCAGGAAGTTCTGGGTCCCAGACAAAGAATAAGTATTCCTGCAGCTTCTTCATTGTCTGAGGTCTGATTATTGTTGCAAAGAACAGTGAAAGAAAAAAGTGGAAGAGTATGTAAGAGTTGTGTAAACCATCTGTAACCCTTCATGAATTTGTCAATTCCATACATATTTAAGGGAGCAGAGAAATGAAATGCAGAGGAATGAATTATACCTGACATACTTCTGACGTCTTAGGTCTGTTTGAAAGACTTTGAAAGATATTGTCGATCAATTAAAAAAAAAAGTTACTAACATTTTCATTCTCAATACGGCTCTCCCAATATCAGCAACTGGAGAAGCAATATTACACTGTATGATATCAATCTCCGCCTCTGTGCCATTTTAATACAAAAAGAAAGAACATACTCCCCCCCCCCAAAAAAAAAAAAAAAGAGGAAAAAAAAAAACCTGCATGCACTATTCTCAAATGTCAAAGGAAGGAAGGAAGAGTTTCCACTAATGTTGAAACAGAAATGAGCTTAGTGTATGCAGCTATTTCATTTGCGCTGTGAACTAGTGTGTTTGGTTTTTTGTTTTTTGGTTTTTTTTGATAAACCTTGAGAAAAGGTGGAAATTACCATGAGATTATACAGGTCAGCTGATATGCACAAGTACAAAGACACTCTTCCAGTGGATAGCAAATAAGAAATATTTTCACTATATTTGCCTACAATGCATCACATCACTATCTCAGAACACCAAACTCACTTGGCCATGGCTGGGGAGTCATCATCGTCCGAGTAGGTGGCCAGGCAAGTCTCAAATCGGTACCTCAGCATTCGATTGTGAACCCTGGTGATCCGGTGGATCTTGAGACCGGTGATGCCGTAGGCCTGGTAGTCAGAGGCGCAGAATCGCGACAGGATCAGATCGTGGCAGGATGTGAACCTGGAGTATAAACAGTCACAAACCTTGTTGAACTGCATCTTAATACAGTACAATAACATGTCTGTTTCTGGCTCTTTGTATTCATTCATGCGCAGTATTGTTTGACGTGGCCAGTGAGCACACAATATTGTGACGCATCACACTTCGTCTTTGTTTTTTAGAAGATACTGTGGTGGGTAACTTGATGATCAAGTCTTTAAAAGCCACAAAGAACTGCAAACATGCATATCTCTTTGAGTTGTGTTTCATGCATAGATGTACAAAAACGCTTTCAGACTATATTAAAGGAAATTCCAGTGATCATCCACCACTTCTTTCTACAGGTTTAATGCATATCATTATCATGTAGACAGTTACGAAGGAATTGATAGAACTTTTTTTGTTGTATAATTCAATTATAACTGTTATCACGCATCTTCAACACCAGAGTTGTGTTTTTCTATGCCTTTGGACACCAATCTTAGGTGAAAAGGCTACCTTCTTCAAATATACACATAAGAAATACAAATCAATCAATATAATTATTATGTGTACATATGTACAGATGCACACATGGAATGAACAGACAGATATATAGACACACGGACAGAAAGACAGAGACACAGCCAGCTACACTGATATTCAGACAGAAAGACAAGATAGAGGTAGGTGCGGATAGCAGGCCTTTGGCTGTATTCAATGATAGAGAGATGTCTTTCTCACCAGATGTCAGAGGCAGAGCCATCCTCAAACCTAACGTTGCCCCCTGTCTCCAGCTCAGTGATAAGCCTCTGGGAGGCCATGGCAGTTGCGTGCTTCACTTTGCTGATGGCTTCCGCATGATACTTCTCCACTCTGAGGGTTGAGACATTATACAGCAAAGCTGCTATCAAGCGAATTTTCAAACTATTGCCCATATCTACAATCTGAAGAAATACATGACAAGTTTAACAAGCGATCATCAGTGATTTGTCTTCCATTAAAATACCCAATACATCTGTTCTCTTGAGAATGGGAAAGTGTTGCAGTCATACTTGAGATTTCATCTCAGGTATCACCAGTCTGAGGAAATGGACTATGTGTCTTTCTAACATTATACATATACCGGTATACATTGTCTGCATTGGCAATACATCTCTAAAATTCCACCATCACTGGGGCAAAATCACTCATGCCTCAAGAGTACTTGTATGTGACTGGTAAAGCTCAGCTACCTGCAAACAGTGACAGCATTAAGCATTTGAATGAAAGACCCTTTTCTGAGCTAGTCAGTGGGACATATATTGTCCCTGAGGTAATAACACCTTGAATCTCAATTGGCATATATCAAAAGCCTCCTAACTCAATTTTAAATATATACAATACTGATTTGAGTTTGAAAACATTACAATTATTAATGTAGTCAAAATAATGTTACTTCATAATTTCACATTGTAGTACAGTCTGCTATGTCGAAATATTGGGTCCCGTGAGATTTTCGTGCCAAAATTGATTTTTTTAGCTAACTTGGTCAATTTGGGGGTGCTGAATCCAAAAAAATTTGGTTCCATTTTTTCCGACCACGTCTTCAGCCGCCATTTTGAATTTCAAAATGGCCGCCATAGCAAACTGTATTTTGACCCAATTCTCATGTGAGCATCATAGAAGGTTCAAATTTGATGTAAAAAGCATGTTTATGATGTCAGACATTCTGATGCACCATTTTCTGATACCGTAGATAGTTTTGATACAGTTTTTAGGCAGCCATCTTGAAATTCAAAATGGCCGCAATTGCTAAATATATTTTACCCTTATCTAAGGTTGTAAGCATTATGGAAAGTATAAATTTGGGGCAAAAAGCATGCTTGTGATGTCAGACATGCTAATATATACATATCTATTTTTTAAATGATGGATGATTTTCATTGGCGGCCATCTTGAAATTCAAAATGGCCACAATAACAAATGTAATTGGGCCTGTATCTCATATCGTATACATTGTGTAAGGTTCTAATTTGGGGCAAAGAGCATGCGTATGCTATCAGACATTCTGAAACATCTTTTTCTGAAACGGTGGTTCATTTTGATATTGAAGGTGGCCATCTTGAAATATAAAATGGCCGCCATACCAGAACGTGAATTTTGACCCATATCTCATGTTGTAAGCAATAAAGAAAGTTCACATTTCGGGCATAAACCGGGCTCATGATGTTGAACATTCAGATGCACTTTTCCCCTCCCTTAAATTGCAGATCACTTTCGAGGTGGCCATCTTAACATTCAAAATGGCTGCTTTTCAGCTAATATCTCTGGTTACAAGCAACTTTTAGACATATGAATGTTTATGGTGGTGTACAGTATACATTCTTTTAAAAAACACACATAGGGCCTATACATTCTGTAATAATGGATTATTCGCATTGGCCGCCACTCTTGAAATTCAAGATGGATTTCGACCATATTAGGTGCAGTAAGATCTTTAAACTGCAAACCCAAGCATGCTGGAACACTCATGTGTAAGTCAATCACTTCAGTGAATTGCGTAGGCGGGACTGCTTCCTGTCCTGTAGGTACACTGCCATGTTGAAATGTAAAATGGCTGCCACGGGAAGCATTCCTTTAAAAGCATTGCGTTTGGGTAAAAATTGTGAATGGGAAATTATGTGATTCTGACGTCAAAACAAATGAATTTCAAAAGAATCTCTTAATAACTGTGTCTGAGTGACTAAATGCCCCATTTAGACGATTTGGTTGTAGAGTTTACAACATTAGCCCTACATTCTAAAAATTCATGGGATAGTCACTTTAATAGATAATGTCTTCTAGGCTCATTCCCTGCAAATGTTTTTGAAGTCACAGCACTTTAAGGCAGTACACAATGGAGAATTGGTTCTATAAAATTCTTCCAGAAACAGTGACTTTTGCATTTCTTGCTATGAGCATGATAATGAATTCTGTGGCCACCATTGGTGTAGGAAGCTCAAAGCATTTAATTGAACATTTTATGCATACTCTCTGGAAATAACTACAATGTAATATATCATATTTCCCTGTAGTAGAGGCACAAATTAGGTTGTGAGAGTTTACGAGCTTTGCTCTCTGGATCTATTGTATCAAGACTCTACGAGGGTAAAGCGGAGATTGTCCTGGTTGAAGTCATCCACGCCAAACTTCCGGGAGGCATAGACTGTGTCATTGCACATTCTGCATGATTCCAGGTTTAGATACTTCTTGGTCCATCTGCTCTTTGAGACATCCTCAAATTTTCAACTTCAGCCAGCACCATAAAAGGCATGAAAGAGCAGACCTTTGTTTTTTCTCGCAACGAACTGCAGAAGATAATCTCTCAATAATGTCAATTGTACTTTTATCATTTCCTTTTCCAGTGATGGAGCAGATATCACGCAATGCAGTAAGTAAAGCAAACTTACAAGATCCATGAGGAGAATTGAAATGTCAGTGTCTACGTAATAATCATCAATATCTCTGATTTTCCCGTTGCTCTTGAAGTAGCATCTACATACAATGGAATGAGGCTATCTGTTTCCTCGTTGTGAGTGACGGCTCCCATGGCATGATTATCTTTGGTGACCCATATGTTTCTTTTCTTTCCGTGATGTGGTCTCTGTGTCAGATGGAAATGACTGCTCAGTATTTCAACTTTCAGGCTGATTATATGGCTCAGTTTTGTGGGTTTCTAAGGCATGGGTATGAAAAATGAACCTTTGTTAGTGAGAATGAGGAGAAGGCCATGAAATTATGAGATGAAGAGTGATTGTGGAATTACTTAGAACTTATACCTTCCGATAATTGTATCGTTCAGCAATGACTGCATAATGACAGGTCTATCAGACTGTAGAGCCAGTAGAAATGTTATGAGAAGTTGGTGATCCTCTTAAGCTTAATGACTTTGGATCCAATCTTACATGGTGTATTTTAATCGCACGAGTTGAATGTCTGCCCTTTTTCATACTGTCCCAGAGATTAATATATTTTAATTCTCCTAGATACAAGTTCTTAGTACAGAACGTGAAAACTTCCCTTTTCATCTCTTTCTAGAAATATCCCCCTTGAATGTTTCCGATAGCTGATTGCCAAACACCACATTCATCAGCTTCAAGGCAGTGACAATTTTTGAGATTACCCTCATGTGATGGTCTTCTAAATTGTGGAGGAATTCTGATGCATGCAAAGCGCCACAGAACTGAGTTATTATTGCTCCTTTGTTGTTTTAGAATCATTGGCTGTACAGCAGTAAGCATTTTGGAAGTCTTAATAACTGAAGATGACCCACTCAAGGGCAATCAGGAAAAAGCCTACTCATTCCTTATTCATTCTGTATTATTCCAGAAACATATCTAATGTCTAGCAAATCTTGTTTTAGTTTGTGGCCAACAAACAAGCTTGTGAATGGGATGCCTGGTAGGGTGACCATGGCCTTTCTTGCCATTGGCCATTGCGAGACTTTTCCTGTTTGTCTTCATTCTCTCGAGGCAGCATCAAGTTTTTGAAGATCACCTTCAGTTGTATCAATGCTTGCTTTTGTATAAATATTTTACTGACTGGGCTAAATATAATCATTAACGAGGTTCCACGATGCAAAATAATGTGTTCCCTGAGAGGCAAAAAAACAAACCGCTTTAGCGTGCAGTTCGCGAACCGCATATACCCGCCTGGCTATATGGGATGTAATGCTTACACGCTTGCCCACATGTATGGGACAGTGGTATGCCCCCTCCCCCCATACGCAGTTTTTGCCCCTCAGCATGGCTTGATGACGTCATTTGAACCTCGTCCTTACATTTTGAATTTATGGCGACCATTTTGAATTGAGAGATGGCTGTCATTCTGCTTGACCTGGAAATGAATTCGGTCTATCTAGAACAATTTTGGCAAATTCATCTAAGGCGCTTTCAACAGTATAATATGTTTTCTATGGCAGCCATCTTGAATTTCAACATGGTGGCCTGTCTAATGATCCACAATTAGGAAACAGCTGTACTGGAATGTTGGACACCACAAGCATGTGCATTCTTGAAAATTTGATGCTTCTACAATAATTGCAACCTGAGATATGGGTAAAAACGTTATGGCGGCCATTTTGAATTTCAAGATGGCAGCCTACAAACTGTACAAAACAATCCACAATATCAGAAAAAGATATATCAGAGTGTCTGACATCACAACGATGCATTTTGCACGAAATTTGAAGCTTCTACAATGCTCACTGTTACAGATATGGGTCAAATTACAGTTTGCTATGGCGGCCATTTTGAAATTCAAGATGGCAGCCCACAAATTGTATCAAAACAATCCACAATATCAGAAAAAGATATACCAGAGTGTCTGACATCACACTCATGCATTTTGCACCAAATTTGAAGCTTCTACAATGCTCACTTTATGAAATATGGGTCAAAATACAGTTTGCTATGGCGGCCATTTTGAAATTCAAAATGGCGGCTGAAGACGTGGTTGGAAAAAATGGAACCAAAGTTTTTTGGATTCAGCACCCCCAAATTGACAAAGTTAGCTAGTAAAATCAATTTTGGCACAAAAATCTCACGGGATTACATAGTAGCCTCTACTATTGACAATAACACTGTCATGCAAAAAAGTTGTGAAAATGAATTTTTTTCTCTCCTCTGAAAATTCATGATTTTTGATATACAGGGTCCTGTTACCCCCATTGTTACCCCAATATGTACAAAGAGGGTGAAAACACAGCAGTATACAAGAAGTAAATGGCTACTCCTCCCCTCCCCACCCCCACCCCAACATCCCCCCCCCCCCCCCCCCCCCTCAAGGACACTCACTGTTCAAACAGTCCACAGCAGGTGTCATATCTCTTCTGGAGCAGGGCCAGCTTGGCTCTCCTGTCAGCTTCTACAGTGGTGTGGTCCTCCTCTTGCACATCGCTCTCTGTCCCGCTGCCATGCTGTTCATCCTCATCATCCCCAAGGTGGCTACTCCTCCTCAGGGGTGCCCTGGTCTCTATCTCTCTCTCCAGCTGAAAAAGGAATTTTATTACTATTCCGTTAAACATACATGATGAACATACCATAAACTCTGCATAAATGTCTCGAGACTCACTCGAAAACAAATAGGGATAAGGCTCCGGCACACCGAATGCTGCCCAAGCCCTAATCTGTTACACCTAAGCATCAAACATGGTGGAAGAAAAAAACAATTGATGTGTATCATTTTAACACGACTGCTTACACCAAACAAGCAATTAAAGTGCCCTCATGGTAACTAGAAAGGTAATTGTAATTATTGTTTTGCAAATGCTCTGGGAATGATTTGATACGGTCTGGTGTGACAGGGCCTTAATGGTATACTCTTACAGATGATGTTATACCAAACACAAATATGGATTACGGGAATGTAGACAGAATAGTGAAATGCTCAGTGAAAAGTTGAAGAAAATCATATGATATATCTAAGGATTATCCATTATTAAAGTTGTAATTAATTTATGTGCCCCCCCCCCTCCAGATTGAAATAAAAATTTTGAGATGTCACAATTAAAGAAGGATATGAAGAATATAAAGATAAAAGAACACTTGACCCAGTTCCTGTAGAAGTCATGGACAGCTTATTTCATTACAAAGTGAGTACCTATAATTCCACGTTGCAAAGTACATGTAGCAGCATATGGAACACAATGGTCACAGAATTTTGGAGCTAAGAAATGTAGATGACTTCATGGACACGTCACTGTGCAAAACACGCTCTCTGGAGCAGACACACAAATAATTGGTTCCAATACAGACCTCTTTCACAGCAAAGCTGAGGGCTTTAAGCCTGTCTTTGGTGCCCCTTGTTAACAGCCGCTTCTCCTTGTGAAGTTGGCGCAAGATGTCCGACATGTTCCTTTTCATAGTCTTGACCCGCATGTTATAGTACATCTTCTTCTTCATCACTGTAGCCTGATTGGCAAATAAAAACAGGAAAACCATAAGAGAAATAACTGATCACCACTTACTAGAAATTCCTCATTCACATTGTGTTGTCCTTAGGATTTCAGACATATAACTGATGTTGATGTAAAATAGTGTATAATTCACTGCATTTCCTCAGAGGCGGCTCAATCTTTTCTGCATGACTACTTTAGCATATAAAAAAAAATGACTATTATCTACAGCTATGACGCAACATACCATAAAATTAAGTGGCAACTCCAGAAGTCATGAAAGTGCTCTAATTTTTCAAGATAGCATTATCAATAACAGCCATAATCACAAAGAAAACAAGTTAAGAAATTTGAAATATTAACATAATTGTTCTATCATTCAATCTTTCTTGACTAGCTAGCACTGTCCTCAATGCTTCACCAAAGTCTTCGAGAAAAATAAAATTCTCATTAACACTCAACAGATAAAGAGCAACACCCCTTTAAACACATCCATACTTCACATGATGTGGTCTCCATTCAGACAGTCACCTAGAATGCTAAAATGGGGGGGGGGGGAAATCCCAGTAAATGTCTTGTCATCACATAAATACACATCAATTATTCAGTGTTTTGAGTAATAGTCATGATAAAAATCATGGGCATACATAATCAGGAGGGATGTATGTATACGTATGCCCATGATTTTCATCATGGTTATTACCCCAAAACACTGAAAAATCGGTGTGTATTTACGTTAATGAAGGGCAATTTGTCAATCAGTTTCAATAAAAACAACTCGTTGGAAGAAATTATTGATTTGAATAAATGTCCTGTCAGCTTGGCTCTACCTCTGCCATTTCCCGCAGGCTCTTGTTGGAGACATCATAGGCATCCAGCCTCTCCAGCCAGGGCAGGTGGTAGAGGACGTGGGTGGAGTAGTTGCACAGGTAGCAGACAGGGTTGGGTGCGTAGAGGGGGTCCTTCAGCCCCAGGCTCTTGAGCCGCGGCAGTCTCACTAGGTGGGTTATGTCCTGTGATATTGGGAGAGCACATGCAATGGCACTCAATACACAATGCCCTGTGTACCAAGCATAGTTGAGTGGTAGAAGGCATAAAGGTGCAGCCCGTATTCTTTCTAGGATATGTATGTGGCCCTGAAAAGGGCCTACCTACTTCCAACTACCACACATAAATCTACCAGGAAACCCCTATATTAATAGAGTCCACAGGACTGGCAGTTTTCTCTGGCTATATCTAAACTTTGTCACAGCCGAACAAATGAAGTGTATAAAGATGCGTACAATGTATACAGATAATGATTTGGGGACCTAGATATTTGCTTAGTTGAAACGAGTTTTATTATAATCCTTTATTGTTATATATGGGAGTGCACTGTAGAAGCCACCCTATGCAGCTCAAAATATTTGCACAGCACAATAACTTCCAAGATATAAACTCAAATCTCTGCATAAATGAAATTTAAACGTCACAAATACTCTTCGTAATTTCTTACCTTAAATGAGCAGATGTTGTTCCCAGAGAGATTGAGGTTTTCAAGCTGAGAATGGCTATCCAGTGCATGCCCTGTAAGAGAAATTGTATTATCTTCTAAATCATGATGTGCCGGTACTTCCCGCATTATACATTGACAGAAAATCAGATTTGAATTCATTATAAGCAAAAAGAACAAAAAAAAGAAAAAAGAAAAAAGAAAAAGAAAGACTGCATTCACCAGTCTGGGGAATGCAGACTTTGCCATTTTCTTCTACATGATGTAGGGTCCACTCACTTAAATGCAAGGCACAAGCTGAAATGCACAACTACTGCTTACATATAAATCTTTGGGGGGTTTCAATTGGAATTGGAAGTGCATTGTACATGAATGTGGGAGTAGTTAATTCTACATTATATTTACAACTAAATTGTTCAATGAAATATTGAATGAATGAATGAATGAATGAATGAATTATAGAATTATTTTATTATAGCAAGATTGTTTTGAAGCTATGCCTACAAGACAGAATTCCTTTAGTCACACCTTCAGACATTCATACTGCACATCTCTTGGCGATGGAGAACTTTCACGATCGATACCACTGCAAGACACCACTGTGCTTTGAGCATTTCTTACCAATTTTTTCAATCTTGTTGGAAGCCAGGTTCAGCTCGAGGAGAGAAGACAACCCAGTCAGACCCTTTAAAAGGAAAGGAACAGTTATGACATGCAATGACAACATTCCTTTTACCATTCTTGTCACTCTATGTCAGTAACCACTGGCTGTGTTCAAGATGCTCCAATGATACGATTGCTTGCTTTAACTTATGTGATATTCATGATCGATTGACTGCTAGAGTATATTTTCAACATATACAGTTAACAACAAAGTTATTCATACCCCTGAGAAATTATTAGTTCTGAGCAAATTTCTTACAAGTGAAGGATGTACTGATGGTGATTAGGTGTTAACTTTTTACTTTTATTTGTCCTCTGTAAATTGACATTAATTCCAGTTTCACCTCATTTGCAAAACAATAGAAATGTTGAGCTGTAACACCCAGTCACCATCACTCCATCCTTCACTTGTAAGAAATGTGCTCAAAACTAAACATTTCCCAGGGGTATGAATAATTTTGTTGTTAACTGTATATCAAGAGAAAATACATCTCCAAGAAGAGGAATGAAAAATATGATAACTCAAAAAACAATCAAAGAAAGAATTCATATAGGACAGCAAATGTAAGCAGGTTAATAAGTTGAAAGAAAGTGGTACTACTGCTACAACTACTACTACTAACAACAATAACAATAACAATGATAATAATAATAATAATAATAATAATAATAATAATAATAATAATAATAATAATAATAATAATAATAATAATAATAATAATAATAATAATAATAATACTAATAATGATAATAATAATAATAATAATAACAATAATAATAATAATAGTAATAATAAAGATAAATAAATAATATCATAATACACTACCTTAAAGCATAATCATTATCACAATCATAATGAAAACAATAGCAGTAAGAAGAGAGGAAGAAGAGCAAGAAAAAGGAAAAGCCAAAAAAAGCCATTTCATGAATATATGGAACATTGATAAGTCTCACATACAAAATGCAAACAATCAAAAAAGTATGTTCGCACTTACAAAATTATACAGTATTCATAGATAAATATTAGTCGGCTGAACAGCATATCATTCGGAATGAAAATGATTGAAAGCAAGAAAGTTCATGCCATATCTGTAATAAAAGAGAGCATGACTATGGGAAAAGAATTCTGGGAAACCTTGGGACTAGTCTACACTATCTGGGTTATGGTACCGCTGCCCTGTCAAGCAAGCTCGTGGAAGAAATGCTGAAGGATTCAATCAACTTTCCTTCTGCAAGGACTTAAGAAGACTACATACATCGTACAGCTCTTAGTAACAAAGAGACTTACTTCAATATTGGTGATAACATTGTGTGAAAGCCAGAGAACCTCTAGCTGCTGCAGATGGGATAAATTCTCTATTCTCTCAATCTGGTTGGAGTACAGATAGAGCTTTTTCAGTTTCTTGCATGCGCTCAGATCTCCAATGTGCTGTAAAGCAAAACAAAAGAACACCATGGAATTCAGGGGCATTGTCAACTGTTGTATGATACATACCTGCATGTTTTCACAACAGAATGGTTTGTTTTTTTGTGTGTCTCAATATGTGTTTAAATGCCTTAAGGCATTCATCAAATGTAAAGAAAACATATAAGATGATACAACCCTATTCATCTCTCTCTTTAAGAATGGGACCACATAGGAAGACTTACAAAGATGGCAAAATATGGTCAACATAACTGCACAGATCATATGTTTGATAATGTGTGTCACTACCACTTGCTTGAGATTTCTGGAAGAGGCATCCAATGCAGTGCTCACAGTTAATACACAAAACCCACTACCACCATAAAAAATGGACTGCTTGTTGCCTTCCAATCAGAAATCACTTGACCTTTTTTAAGTTGAATACTAGTTCACCAGATACGTCAAATACTGCACAAATCAGAGTCAAGTACAATGGCTAACTCATAAATATATTACTGTTAGCCTGCTAAATGATAAACATGCTTGAATTTATGACAGATGCTTTGACACTCAAATGCCTGATAACATCAGTGCAATTTTTGTTCTTTGGGTTTTTTTCTTCCTTTCTTTTTTTTTTAATATCATGTGATATATAGGTCTAAATGATAGAAATGGCTTACAGCAAGCTTGCTCTCAGAGATCCAGAGCTCAGTGAGCTTGGGGCAGTGGTGCAAATATTCCATCTCTGTAATGTCCTGGCCCATGATGACTAGTGTGGTGATGTTGGGGAAGAATTGGAGACCCACCATGCGGGGGTAACCAGAGAAAAACATCTCCAGAATGTCCAGATGAGCTCCTCCACCATTTGCCAGGCGGCTGTACTTCACGCCATTCACGATGCACTGCACGTTTGTTTGATTGAAAGACAGACAGCGAAAAATCAAAACATCACTGATATTCAGATGCACAATAGATCAGTCACTGCAAAAGAGCCTCGTTACCTGCCTGCCATTCATCTATAGCTTTATCATGGTAAATCTGTGCTTATTCTGATCAAATACTCAGATGTCCTACATCATATCAAGATAAAATCATGTCTCTTGAAGTAATAAAAACAAATGTAATTGCCTCACCACTTCGCAATCAGAAGTCAACATTTAACTGATAAACGTTTTTGGTAAAGATCAGTTACAGCCATGCACCCTTACCTACCAAAAAATTTAAATCAATATTGCAATAACTTGCTGACATACAGTATGCATGTACAAAACATATACAGTGTACCAACTTGTCACTTTGGATGATCAGAGTTGGACATCAATACTGATACAATAAAAAGCACTAATCACTTTGTAGATGGGTACTTTTGGTATGTACAGCAACTGTATGAGGGTTGCTCTACTGAAAAAGTATAACCTTTATTCCCTGAAGCTAAAAAGTCTGAATATGCCTTGATTTCCTCACAGATCAAGCAATCTATGGCTACTCATTGCCATACATTTGCAAAGCAATGTACTTCAACATATTTTTAAAATGCATCTTCTTGCTTTGTTTTAATTCTGGCTCTTCTTAGTCAATCATCATAATCTTAGTCAAGTCCTTACCACTTCTTTCAGAATGTCATCATCCCTCTTGTTAGGGAGCAGTTGCTCTGCTGTAGACGTAGCCACTGGATGGTGGCTTTTCTCCTCAGAATCTGACATACTTGCTTCTTGTTCACCCTCACCTATGTTGCTGGCACATGTTTTCTGTCCACTAATGGTTGAAACTAGTCCATCCGATCTGTGATATACAATGTACAACATAATATCACATGTGAAAATTCTCCGTATCCCAGTAAACAAAATTTATGTCGAAGAAAAATAAATGAGTTATTTGTTGTTGCTGTTGTGAAAAATTATTAGTATACATTATCTAGAATTTTACATTATGTCTGATACAACTATATTCCAATTAACAATGAGTAGACAGGATAGTGTTGACAAGTCCCCTGTTTGATCTGCTAAACAATATCTATAGAGGTTATGTTGCTATTGTACAAGTTAAACTAATACTTCAGTTGATTGGACAACAAGTTTTACATACTGTAGCATCAGACTATTAACATTTGTACCAATAGGCAACCTGATTGATGTCTGCTACAACTGCACTTGCACAATTATGCAGTGTATTATGAATGACATATGCCTACCCCATAAAGTAGTTACTGTAAGCATACACTGTTACACCTTGATGTACACCAAACTGTCACTTATTACCTCCGCCAAGGGAGGAGGTTATGTTTTCATTACCGTTTGTTTGTTTGTCCACACATGTGCAAAATAACTAAAAAAATAGTGAACAGATTTGCATGAAACTTGCAGGAAATGTTGAGAATGACACAAGCCACTGGGAACAAACGATTAAATTTTGGTAGTAATCCAGGAATTTTTATGGATTTTATGAAGGATTTTGATATTTTAGCAGGTAGGGTCAACGAACTTGGGAGTTCAAGCTGCGCATTTTTGAGGTTTCATACACACACCAAAGTGCGTGCTCTAGTTTCTGCTAGGGCGAGGTGTGCCGCGCAGCTGAGGGTTGATGACGTAACAAAGGCTTAATATTGGGAAAGTGGGTTATTTTCAGCAAGCATCCTGTATGAGTGGAAATCACTGATCTCTATGGAAGGACAAGATCAGTGGTTAATAAAGCATGTTTGGCGGAGGTCTGCACTCTCAGCTCAGAGTGCTAATTTTCTAGTGTTGTTACTAATGTTAGATTATCATTTGGAATCTGGGGTTGGTATTCATAAACCATTTTCACCTTCAGTATGTTTCAGCTACCAGTGAATATCTTCCAGGTTTGCTAGACATGGTGGACGAGGTTGTGGTTTAAAAACAAACAAACAAATAGACTCTCACTATCATGACTATGGTTCTAACCACTAGAATATATTCATTTTCTTTTTCCCAAAAAGAGGCCGGCAATTGTGCACTTTACGGCCCTATATTATCGGTACCTCATTCGCCGTATGCAAAGGTGATATTCCATGAACCACCACGCACTGAGCAGCTGGCAAGCTTCTCTTGCTGTATGGAACGCCGTTTGACAAGTGATAAGGTCACTAAAAGCCCGCCCCACTCACTGCATTTCTGCTGCGGATGATCACATCGAACTGTGCGATCGCGATTTCGCGTGCCTTTGCTCTCCGCGGCAGGATTATTGAGCTTTACATATACAATGTTTCATCGCAGAAAATTGCCATGATCATGGCGCAAAGTGTGAGAAAGTTGGCAATAGTCTGCAATACAATAGATTCCATTTTTGAACATCCTAGCTTACGCCAGCTCGCCACAACAGTTATGTGAATAATATGCCTCCTTCATATCCATCGCGATCCGACCCCATCACAAATCGCGCAAACCAACAATGCGGGCGAGGTTTGTGTGTGTCCATGTAGTGGCTGCCCGTAAAGCGATAGCTATACACACTTCGCACGGCGTCTGGTCGGGCTTGTTAAAAAAGGTAAAGTGTAGACGAAATAAACACTAACAGACTGACGAATCGGGATAAGATTTTGGGTTTTTTAATTATATTTAACAGAATGATTTCGCCAACGTCACGAGTGGACATATTTCCTGTGCAATAGGTTAATTAGTGATCCCCTAGCCCGACCAGACGCTGTAATTACGCCGTGCGAATACAGCGTCTGACAAGCGAGACATATAGCTTCAAAGTGAGGAACCTCAACACAACTAAAAAAACTTATGAAAATTTATACTTTTATTCTACAAAGAATATGTTACTCACACTAAATGCATGTTTATATTACAGAAGAATTGTTCACCACACCGGGTCCATAGAGAGCCCTTGCGGTAAGTCCGTGGAACAAAAAAAAAAGACAATTTCTGGCGCAATTTGACCGTCCGGTTGACGTTTTTACCGTTTATCGTTGCAGAATTCAAAATGGCGCCTTCATGCTCCAAAGCGAGCGCGGCATATGCGGTGAGAACGTACTGTATTACAGAACCTATATCGTATTGCGTAGGGCCTACTGCCTAACGTCGTCTGCTAGCTGCGGAGAGATCCATTATGCGTGCGTGCGCTGCTTGAGTGTAGCAGCACGGTCGATAGCATACAGCTCTAAGGGGCATTCACATCACGTATACGTATGTGTATTCAAATTGGCCTGGCGTGAAAGACAGTGTACCGTTTGGATATGCTGGATATAATCATCAATTTCGGTAAGTTTCATAACGTAAATTTGAATACTGATAGCATAGATATCAAGTCTTATTATTGGAGATTGTATTAGATGAGTTTGAGGTGACAAAAATGATCTTACGTATCAAAATTGAAAGCGATCGTAATCCGATTACTGAGCTCTCTTCGTGGTTGGTGGTCCCGCGAGTACAGCCCTGTCGCGACGTACCTACGTACAGCGACTGGGCTGTGTATAGTTAGTGATCCCCCTGCTTAATAAGATTTATCTAAGCATCAAAGTTTACCACTCGTTGCGTTCCATTGTGTGCCAATGCACAGCACCCTGTTTGTCGTAGGTAGGGTCCGCTCGCGCTCGATCACGTCAAGCCGAGCAGGGAAGGGTGTTAAAGCAACCATGTGGGGTCCGTAAGTGCTTTCATCACGCACACACATGTTGACACATTCATACACACTGGCACTGCATCCCAACGTGAAATCTCACACACATGCACACAGTACAGTGCCGGAAGACACGCTGTCAAACCCGCGGTGCCTGATAGGTACTCAAATTCGCACGCACTGCTCGATTAGGGTAAAATCTCGCATCGATAATTATAGGGCCGTAAAGTGCACAATTGCCAAAAGAGGGAGGGGGAGCATTCTTGTCCCTTGATCGAAGCAAAGCCTGCAAAGGCACTAAAATGTTACAAGTAATTTATGTTGTTAAGTTGTAGTATTCACAGTAACATTTAGTCCCCATGTTGTGGGGAAAGTCCCATGCCAGGATCTGACACTAGTTGACAGACACAAAAAAAATGGCAATCCTGGGTTTTATTTAGGGGGCCGGGGGCTAATTAACGTTAGGCTTCTATTGTTCTAACTTCACTGCACTGTGGTCAGGTGGTCTTTATCAGCACAGCCATTTTCCCATTAAAATTTAATTGCCCAAACAGTGCCGAGGTCTACACTTATTTTTTACTTAACCTATAATTTACTTTACGATTAATTTCACAGTAGGCCTAGGTCTAGTAGAAGGGTCGTCTAGACAAATAAGGTACACATGTATCCCATTAATTTTAGATCTCTTAGCTGGAATTAGGAAAGAACGGTTTGGTTGATTGCTCGCTCCTCGATCTTGCCTGGCTTATTTTGGCTCGGCCGGCGGCCTTGTTTTATGTAGGGTAAATGCTCCTTTCTATGCAATTTTACTCTCATACCTTTCAAAGTCAAGGTCCGATTTGTGCAGCTGTCGGATGTCCGGTAGTCTCAACTTATGAAAACAAGTATTATCAGATTATGATGATAATCAATCGCAAAAAAGCGATCCGTCTCGACGACATAGACGTAGACCGAGTACGTGTGTGTGTACCACCGTACACTACACACACGTTAGACCTATACTAGTATTACCCATGGAGTTCGCCATTACTGCAAATGACGGTTTTTGATTGGTTCATTGCAGTCACATGTGATCCAGTAACCTAGCAGAGTGAAGCTTGCCTCCTCCGTTGTTGTTGTTATTGTTGGTGGTCGTGGTTCTCGGCCAACTACTGAGTACTAGTAGTAAATGGCGTTGTCGATTGATTGTTACAAATAAAATTCAAAAAAAGAAAACCTTACGAAGTGGGAAAAAATGCTACTTTTCTTTTTTCTTTGGAATATTCTCTCAATCAAATGACTTGATACAGAGCAAGTTACGACACACGACCTGGGTAGCTGATACACTGAAGTTGATCTCTTTTGTGGAAATGTTAGGCCTATTTGGTATTTACCAGTATAACGTCAGTTCTTCCATAATCCACTATGAATGTTCATAAATTTTGTTCTTGAATGTATAATTCAAACGAAATGCATATTTTTAAAACCGAAGTTGTTCCTGACATCCAGGAAGCTTTACGAGATAACAGGAAAAAAAACCCAAATATGAATCGATGAATATGCATAAACACACAGTGTAAGTCACAAGATAAGTAGATAACATAGCAAGCAGGGAAAAATATGGAATAGAGTACAACAAAATCAAAGAAACAGACACGGACCAGCACATAAGACAAACAGGGCTGGTGGAGCATTTTCAAAAGTGGTGGTGGGGGGGGGGCACTTCTGGGTTTCATGAGCTAACAAGCAAGAAAAAAAACAAAAAAAAAAAAGGTCCTCAGCTCATCTCTTCCCTTCAACTTCCGGGTTTCTTCAGCTGACAAGCAAAAAAAAAACAAAAAAAAAAGGTCTTCAGCGGAAAAACATAACCGCTTGCTATTGGCGTAAATTTGAATGAGCGCTACATTGACACACGCGCGCGAGGTATCGTTTTATTCATTAACCCGTGGTTTCATGATCTGCAAGAGTTTTCAAATTGACGGGAATTATAAAAAGTTATTTACCAGTGGCAGATCGGGGGGGGGGGGGCGTGCGCCCCTCTTTATTTTTGGTTTTTAAAAAAAAGAAATAAAAAGGAAAAAAATTGGGAGGGGCACGTGCGCCCCTCCCTTTAATTTTGTAATGGCGCCTCACCCCCTTTAATCCGCCCGTTTTTGCCTTGTGTTATATACGGCTCATCATTAAACTTAGTTTGTGGGGAAATATCAACAGCTGATGTAAACAACAGCAACGACAATAACAACAACGAAGGAATTGCAATCCGAAAGTTTATGAGGATTACAATAGGCCAAGGGAAACATTTAGAATGGGGATATAGGCCTAATTGAGTTTTATGGAAGACAATCATGTTTGGAATCGGGTTTTAAATCAAACAGCTTGACCCTCCAATTTAATTCATTACAGATTTTGAGCGCATTTCAGTCAGCGCTGTCAGTAAACAAATTTGTTTTGCATTATCTATACTGTCAGTTTTGGCGGAAAGACAAAAAAGGGAGGATTTTTGCAAACCGCATATAATTAGAACAGGGCTGCCTTTAAGCTTTAACGTGAAATTTACACGTAAAAGAGTACGGACTACTAAAGTATTATCTGTCGTCCAGGAACAAGTTAACAGGATGTCTATGGAGAACAGTGTTATCTTTTCTTCATTAATGCGAGAGTAAAAATTTCAGTTATAATCATAGGCCCTATATGGGGTGGTATCAATTCTTGCAAACAAGATCAATAAGAAACAAAATGTCATATAATTGACTCATTAATGACCGTATCTATGTTCCTGACCACTCTTCTTGTTTCACTGGATTGCTATGGGAAAGTGTTTAAAAGAATAAGAAGGAGAATTGTATAAAGATAACTCATTTATTGACACCAAATATCTTTTTGCCCCAAAAGAGAAGCCTATCATATAGGGCCTACAACGTGAAAATAAAAAGCGTATGGATAAACAGAATATCTATTTCATTTCAATTTTTTCGTCCTTAATTGTCTCTAATAGGGCAAAGATGTATATGGAGCACAGTTGTATCTTTTGTATGTGAGTGAAAATGTTAATTCTTAATAGATTATTATGTCGAGACTTGAAACACAAATAAATACACTATATCAAACACACACACACACACGCACACACACATACACACACACACACACACACACACACACACACACACACACACACACACACACACACACACACAACTTTGCCACGAAAGCCCAATACTCGATCGCTCATACTTCCCCCTTCCCAATGCTTGTTGCATTTTTAAAAAAAAAATGGGTTGAGCACTTCCACGTTTATTTATACGGAATGATCATTGTTTTCCTTTGTCACATGTGTATGACGAAAGCAAAATGATGCCGATTATTGATAATATAAAGGCATTTTATTAGATCAACAGAATTACTGATGGAACCTTTTTCCATATTTCAAAACTAGGCCCTACGTTCAACAAACTTGTTTTTAAGTATAGGTTCTATCATATTTCTTTAGCATTCATTCTCAGATTGCAACTTTCGCAGACTGACAACTGTATGTTCTGACAATAATTATTCAATTATGTTTCCTATAGCTGGATATCGTGACTTGTATCATTTTATGTTGCTATTATATATTTGATGTATTTCAACCTAGAATTATGAGAATAAATGGAAATTGAAATTTGAAAACATTTTAACAATAAAGTAGTTCAATAAAACGGCTAAAAACATGACAATCATACTCGCAGGCTATACATTCATCGCCTTCAAATGGAACATATACCAAACAATAAAAAAGTACCAAACTTTATTGTGCCTTTTTGGTGACAAAGTCATGCACGAGCGTGCAAATGTTGTGAGTACATAGGATTGATGCGAGATGTGACGGGTTCAACAGAGTACGCAAATGAAGGTAGCAGCTAATTATAGACTAGAACAGCATAATATAAGGTAATGAACACATAATGGATGGGCGTGGTCTTGAATAATTGCGGAGGCCAATTGATATTATAGTGCGTTACATAATTATGGGTCACATACCTGACGGAGAAGAGAAAGAAACAAAACAATTCGAGGAGGAGAAAAGGAGAGGAGAAGGAAATGACCTGGGTATGCTCATATTCCGCAAAAATGGTCTTTATCAACTCACCTCTTCGCATTTTTGTTCACTAACTTGTAATGTTATGAAAAATCACTGTCCTTATTTTAAAAGATTATAACCCGGATGAGCCAATAAATATTTAGATTATTTTGCATTTTTAGTACTTATTCAGTGGCACTTTGTGTCTTACTGTTTTCAGGGTACCATTATTGTTTTATGTTTTGGAATTGCATTTCATACATAGGCGAAGAGGAAAGAAGACTCTGAAACCATCAATGCATTCTGGAAAGAAAAATCGTGCATAATAAAATTCACAATTGCCTTGAGTTTTGGACGGGAGAGAAGTCGAAACAGGAAGGAGGAAAACCGGAGAATGATATCAAAAAAAAAATTGTTTCATTTCATTTCATTTATTAAGTTTCCACACAAATCATTCAGTGTTGGGTTTACAACATCCATCCATGACAATGTAAAGTAACGCATACATAAGTTATAAATGCAGTATATGTACTTATATAAGAAGAACAAGAAGAGAAGCTGTAAATGAGAAGGTGAGAAAGAGAAGAAATAGAGAAAGGGAGGTGAAAGACAGAATGTTTGCAGTGAATGTATATTTTATGATATTTCATGTGCCGTTGTTTTACCTGGATCTTCATGATTATATCCCAAACGACGTTTATTCAATATATTTTAGTACATCGTTTGGTTTACAGTCTTTGTTGGAAAGATATACACATTGATAGATCATGAGAGCAGCATGTTTGCATGGATCCGTCGCATAAAATAAGTACTTTTTATGGTGTCATTTCGTCGGTGTTTTCACGAACCGACGCTATTTCGATTTTGGTCAAAATTTTCAAAATCGAGATATTGGTACCAAATGAAAGTGCTTTCAAAACTCCACCAAATCCCAAAATTTTAGATCACAAAATTAATTATTCTTAATTTTATCAAAGAAAGAAAAAAACGACGGTACTCGAAATATCGAGAAATTGAGAAAAAGGGGTTTCACGAACCGACGCAGGAAAGATACGCCGGTTCGTGGAACCCGAATTGCTAGGGTGAAGAGCAATGCGGGTTTTACGAACTGTCGCAGTTGCATTATTTTGAGCTTTGTTCAACTTACTGGCCTAGAATTAGATTTTGGCCCTAATCCAGATCTCAGAGTGAGAACCAAACCTTCTGAAAGATGAATGACGACCTAAGCCAGCCCACTGTCCACGAGTGAAGTGAATGGTAAGCTATAATCCTATTAAAATCATGCTCAAAATAACAGTTTCAGTTGGACTACCATAACCATTAATTGCGGTAGAGTGTAGTCCCATGTATTCAATCGCGTGATGCTTATGAAGCCTAGTCTGTAAACGCCATCCAATTTCAAATTAGATCCCAAATCATATTATTTATAGTTTCTTTTCAACTTATGTCGTTACTTCTGAGACTAATGAGTACTGTAGTCGTAACGTCTGTGTGCAAGACATGCAAGATGTCAAAGTCTCGAAGACACTCATGGCTATGCCTTGACTTGAGTTGAAAATGAAATCATGAGATTGACAAAGTAGGCCTACTAAACTAAAAAAAGAGAGTAAAAAGTCTAAAAGTAAAACTCAAAGGAAGAGTAAAGAATAAAGTTAGACATGTTAGACTTTAACTTTCAAGTTTAACTATTAAGTCTAAGTTAAGACTTTACTTGTAATACCAGTTACTAAAATTAAGATCAGCTGAAGACAGTGAAGTCTAAGACCAAGTCAAATTAACACAGAGTCTATAGTCTAGCTCTAGATCTACATCTAGACTAGTGGTAATAGTAGGTAGAGTCCACCCATTTTTTCCCCCAATTTTTACTGGTCCATTCCTGAAAAAGTTACTGGTCAGTGTCCAACAGTGATTTTTCCTGGTCAGGGACCGTCGGACCAGTGCCAGTGTGCAGCGTTGGTGTAGATGTCATCCATGACAGTGTGTGGTCTAGTGATACTACCAGTACCTACATTGTAAACACTACGAGTAGTACTCTACAGGTTAGGTGGCTTTCCTGTACAGTGCAGTGTTATAGTATACTTGTGAATTCAGCCCTAGTACCGTACTGTGTGTAGATATGTGACATTATGTCTAACATTAGTTCGAGTGGAGTACCTTTGAAGCACAGCGGTGGGGCTTTTTTTCCCTAAAACTTGTGAATGTGGCCCAACCAAATGGCGTTTACATATTTACGCATGATTGATAGTGATACAGTAGCGCTGTCGATTTCCACAGCAGCCATACATAATCTTTTGTCCTTTCTTCTTTCCTTTTTTCCCTTTGTTCTTTCACCCTTTTTATTCTTGGAATCGAAGGACTTCTAAGAAATGTCCCTCGACTGATTTAACCTGGACTCTTGAGTCCTGGTAAACCTAACCTAACCGCGTAACCGTTAACGTTTGTTAGGCCTAACATAACAGAAACACTGACTTAGCCCTGTATTGACTTTGTCTTTGGCCAACTTACTGAGATGGCGAGTCTAACTCTTTAACGTTAGTCTAAACGTAGTCGTTAGATCTGTCAGTGTCAGTGTCACCGGTTATTGTATATGGTGCCATCTCTAACGTACGTTAACAAGTTGATGTTAGTTATCTATGTCAACTTACTGATTCAGTAATAGTGGTACTGTCATCCTGTTGGATATCGCCGCAATATCATCCGTGACGTGTTAATTTCGTGTCACAAAGACCAAAGTTGCCAAGATCTACAAATAGTATTAGATGTCTAGATCTAGATGTAGTCTAGATCTATAATATAAATTCTGTGTACCACTGGTAACTTAAAAGTGAAAGGTCTAGACTTCACTTAGTCTATAATTAGACCAGACATTCATGAGGCAAAGGCCTATTTAGTAGATCTATTCTTATTCTATTTTAACGTCAATTCCTACTAACTCGCCACGTGTTATTCCTAAGGCCAAGGACTTCCGGGTTAGTGATTCTTTTTTTTTCATAAATACCAAACAGCAGACGTGTTTCATTTGCATTCTTGCACAGACTTCATGAAAATATGTGCAGTATCAAAGAAATATGATGCACATGACAATGCTAGTGTTTTATAGGTGAATGGTTAATACCTTTAAAAGCTGAATGATAATGTAGAGTCTAGGTCTAATTAAGATGTTTACAGTCTCTGATAAGAAACAGGTTTGATTGTCATAGACCGTTTCCCAAATGCAGGTACATGTAGTAATATTCAGCTATTTCAATGCAATGCCTTGTTTACAAATACGTGTACATGTAGATTTATATTCATGTGAATGATAATTCAATTTCTGCATGAGACTTACTAAGTGCTAAACATAAAATCTTGCATCAGTAAAATGTGTAAATAACGAGACAATTTGAATATGCATCAAATACGAACAGCAGCATTTTTTGACATTCTTTGATCCTGCATAGGCCTACAATTTTGTTTTATGTTTAATATAAATAGAGCAAAATAATTTCAACTTCAGTTTTGTGGGCTGATTTTTTTTTCTTCTCAAAATTAAAGTTGTATCTTGTACCATGATGTTTGATTTTAATCAAAAGTTCTTAATTTCTTTCTTTTCTTTCAGATGACTGGTGCCATGTAGTAGCGAAGAACTGGACTGTCTCAGAAAAGAAAAGGAAAAGTACAGGGTCGTGTACATCACCAACGGATGTGAATACAATGGTAATGTAGAGTCTAGGTCTAATTAAGATGTTAAAGTCTCTGATAATAAACAAGTTTGATTGTCGTAGACTGTTTCCCAAATGCAGTTAGTAATATTCAGCTTTTTCAGAGCAATGCCTTGTTTACAAGGACATGTAGATTTATTCATGTGAATAATAATTTAAATTCTACATGAGACTTACTAAGTGCTAGACATAAGATCTTGCATCATTAAAATATGTAAAAGGCGAGACAATTTGAATATGCATCAAAGACGAACAGCAGTATTTTTTGACATTCTTTGATCCTGTATACCGTTTTGTTTTATGTTTAATATAAATAGAACAAAATAATTTCAACTACAGTTTAGTTGGCTGATTTCTTTTCCTCAAAATGAAAGTTGTATCTTGTATCATGATGTTTGATTTTAATCGAAAGTTCTTAATTTCTGTCTTTTCTTTCAGATGACTGATGCCATGCAGTAGCGAAGAGCTGGACTGTTTCAGAGAAGAAGAAAAAAGTACAGCATCGTGCTGATCATCAAGGAATGTGAATACAATGGCTTAGGAGAGAAGACAATCTACAGATAGGATAGAAGGGAGAAATTGGGATGAAGGGCGACAACATAAGGACGGTATATCTACAGTGAAATGTGATTGTAAAGTGGAAACATGAAAGGAGATCCTAAGATTGAAGGTGAAAACAATGCATTCCATTCTTTGAGGTCGTAATTACAATTTTGCTACACTTTAATAACACTACAGAGAGACATTCATATCAAGGAAAGTTTCATGTGGATATGGAATGTTAGATTTTTTTTAAGTGTTCATTGGTATGTATTTCATGATAATAAATCTTGAAGGTTTTGTGTGGTAATCATAACTTTGTGATAAATCTTGATAGATTTCTAAGTGCACATTGGCAATATTTAGATGATGCTGTAATCAGATTAAGTTCTATTCTCCTTTATTCTTTTATTTATTATTTTGTTGTCTTCAACCCACTTTGAATGTGTCACGTATGATTCTTATAAACATGGGAACATGCACTCCATGTAACTGATAGGACTTATAACAAATTGACATAATTATTCAACCATCACTAGACAGTTCTGTTATAAGATGTTCTTTATGTAACTAAAATTGTAAATTATGATACGTGTATGTTCCCGTGCAAACTCACAACAAAATACAGAAATATGATTTCTTTTAATAATAATTCATTATGTCTCTAAATTTACAATTAAAGAAAGTGATTGCAATAAGGATGTCAAACATTGTATAATAAAATAATAGATTATTCATTTGTCTCCATCCGTAGTAATGCACGCAACTGCAGTGTGCAGTTTGTAGGCTGCTGTGAAAAAAAAAAAAATTACAGGCAGCCCAAGCAGGATTCGAACCCACGACCTCTGGATTTCTAGACCAGCGTCATAACCACTAGACCACCGGAGTGCCCTGGCGCTACCTTTACACATGAATAATTAAGTATAGAAGGGCTTGGGGGCGCTTCGAAGTTTACTGCTCTTATTAAATATGTACATGTCATTTGCAACTCAACTAAAGATGATTAAACACACTGAAATTCTTACTTTAAATGATATTCATAATCTGCTTTTTTTTTTCTTTAATAGCTTGGGATGTACACTTTATACACTGTATCGGTCTACATTTCGCCTACAATATGGAATTCTTTACTTCGAGAAGTTTGTTTTTAACAAACAAAATATTAAGAGTCCTTTAAAGGTGCTGTAAAACAGTGGTGTTTGTTTGTTTGTTTGTTTTTTGGTGGGGGGGGGGGAGTCAAATTAGCCTTGGCCCCTCTCCGCCGTCTTTTTTTTCCTTTAGCTGCATTTTTTTTAGTCATCACATGAAAATTCGTCTGCATCCACCCCGTAGTTTTGCTGATGACCTTTCTTTTCAATTATTTTAGCCACACACAATTTTGGCCGAATTTCCCCACCCCTCTTGTGAATTTGCTAGTACATGTACTAAAACACATTCTCAGAATGTGTTTATAGTACTGGTGGATTAAGGATTCACAGGGAGGGGGGGGGGGGGTCGGCCAAAATTTCTCTTTTCTCATATGTAACAAGCCTACGGAGCGAAAGGCTGATATTATGGGCTTTCTACACACATTTTTAGATGCTAATTATTGGTTAACATGAGCACGATCATTTATGTTGTGATTAATTTGTTTCCTTATATATGTATGACTTCTATTAGAGACTTAATTGGCTTGGCACTCCTTACATCGACCTATTTTAGACACCCATTTCCTCTCTCTCATGCTTTTTCTCTACTGTCCTGTGAATAGTGTAACTACATGTACATGCAGCACCTCTTCTCTTTTGTATGATATACATCAAGTTTTTATCTGAGCATATGGGTGTTGCAGCACTCTCAAGCTCCATGCATATGCAGCAACATCTTTGTGTGTTCATATACATAGTTATGCTTGATAATAATATCATATTAATTTGAGAATGTTATTCTTTCTCTTGTATATGTTCCGTCCGCACTCTATAGATGTAAATGTACGATGTAAGATTTGGTGTGCATGTTCGAACTGTGTTCC